>NC_092498.1:193472095-193777421 GCF_047511675.1 Marmota flaviventris
GGGTCCATTTGTTCTACAATGTAGTTTATTTCCAAAATTTTCTCACTGATTTTTTAGTCTAAAGTATATATATTTAGTCTGGAATGAAAAAAAATATGAATATATGTATGTATATATACATAGATATGTATATATATAGTATTATATAAATATAATATATAAATATATATAATGAATATGTGTGTGTGTGTGTGTGTGTGTTGGGAGAAATGGGAAATGAAGCCACTATCTCATATCTCATTCTATCATATCTTGATGATGAAAGTCTTCAAAACCTGCAAAATTATTTTTTAATCATTATTATTTGTGTCCCCTAATGGTTAATGTGTTGGAAACTTCTTCCTTAATATGGTGGTGTTGGAAGATGGTATGCAACCTTTGGGTTATTGAGTGTACTTCCCTAGTAAGGGATTAAGATAGTTCTTATTGAATCCCCAGTGAGTGAGTTGGAATGAAAGACCAAGACTGGGCCCTTCCTGCTCTCTGACTTCTGGTCTTGCCATATAATCTCTTCTGCATGTGCTCTCACCATGATGCCATCTGCTGTGATGTGATGCATTTTGGTGGAAGAGGAAAGCTTCGGTGCTATGCTGTTTGGACTTTTGGTCTTCATAACTATAAGCTAAATAGACTTTTTTCCCATTATAAAGTACCCAGTTTCAGGAGTTTTGTTATTGTAAAGGAAAATGGACTAGTTTACTCACAATCTTGCAGTTGAATACTACTTCCTCCTCACCAAATGTGGAAGCCAAGCCAAAGAAAATATGAATGTGTGTCTTCATTTCTTCTCCTTTTCTATAATTATGAATAAGGGACATTCCCCACTTCCCTTGCAACTATATTTGCCCATGTGATTAAATTATGAACAATGTAGTATTAGAGATGCATGTACTTTATAAGCTATGTCCTTGAAGTGAGGGGTTTAGTACCTCTATTTTCCTTTTTCCATCCTATTATTCATACTATGTTCTAATGATGAGCTATTTTGTTTTTTTAGTTATGTGGATGAAACATCATAGGGATGGCATAGCAACATGGACATAGGAGCTTGCGTCACAGATGGATTTAAAAAGCATATTTCTTACTAGCTTGGACTTGTATAGAAAATAATAATAAACTATGCCTATTTTAAACCCCAAGTGTTTTTTTGTTATTGTAGGAAAATTTATATCTAAACGCAACCTCTCTTTCATGTCCACCATGTAAACGTAGTTGATTCACCCTGATATTGTTTCTTAAGCTAAGAACCTGTTCCTTATGGGACATTGCCTTGAAAATTAATGTTCTGTGTACTCGACGCTTTCGTTTTAGAGAGTTAGACCCTCTGTTTTCATCCATTCATCCCCAACTGACTTGTTCATACTCCAAGATGATCATGTGCAGACCTTTCCTTTAGCATTTATTTAAAGTGTTATTCCTTACAGTGTCCACTAAATCTTCAAGTTAAATATAGAAGCTTGAGGCTTAGTCACCCTTGGACACACCTTGAATACTTAAAATTCGTGAATATGTAATTTCGAAGAGAAAAGATCCACAGCTTTTTAAGCAGATTTTAAAGGCCATTGACTTAATACAGATTAGCAATCATTATTGTGTTTACCAGAGCCATAGGTACCAGCAAAACCTTCTTCCTCTGCCTCCCTAGGGCTCACTGCTGGAGCACAGGTCTTACCTACAAGGTAGGAAATTGAAAATAGGAGTTCAGGTTATCTGATTTTAATCACTTCTGAAGTTTGCTATTTACATTAACAAGCCCTATGGAGAGAAAATGGAGCCAAACACTTTATAGGAATGCATTAGGCTAGGTTCAAGCATTTATCTTTAGGAGTTCAGGACCTCACCATTTCTCACCTGGTTTATCTTGACACTCTCTAACTACTCTCTCTGCCTTCAATTCCTTCCCTTACTGGGCTGACAGCTCACTCTTACCACCATAAACTTTTAAGAGGCAAACTAAAATACATAAGGAACACAAACTTCTCAATAATAAGCAAATAATCACCTGATTAAAAAATGGACAAAGGACCTGAATATTCAGTAGACTTTTCTTTATAAAAATTATTCAGAGTGGTGTGGGGATGTAGCTCGGTGGTAGAGCACTTACCTTGCATGTAAGAAAGATTCTGGGTTCAATCCTTCCCATACAAGGGGGAAAAAAGGTGTAATGACTAATAAGTGTAAGAGAAAATGTTCAACATCACTAATCAGGAGGGAAATGCAAATCAAATTGAGATATCATACCTGTTAGAATTGTTATTATAAAAAATGAAAATAAAAAATGTTGACACCTAGGCAGAGAGAAGGGAGCCTTTGCACACTGTTAGTGGTAGTGTAAATTAGTACAGCTGTTATAGTCCAGTGTGGAGATTCCTCAAAAAACTAAAAAAAAAAAAAAAAAAAATGAAACTACCATATCATTGAGCAATTCTACTACTGAATATTGAAGTGAATATGTCAAAAAGATAGCTGTTCTCCCGTGTTTATTGTGGCATCATTTGCAATAGCCAAAATACCTAATAAGTGAGGTGCCCGTTGATGGACAAGTGGATTTTACAAAGATGTGAGATATACACAATGGCCTACTATTTAGTCTTAAAAAATGAAGGAAATTCTCTGATTTGTGACAGCCTGAATGAACCTGGAGGATGTTATGCTCAATGAAATAAGCCAGGAACAGAAATACAAATATTGCACAATCTCATTTATATTTGGAATCCAAAAATGTTGGATTCACAGGAGTTGAAAATAGAAGCACCATTATCAGAGGCCATGGTAAGAGGTGGATGAAGAAAAGGGAGATGCCAGTTCAGGGATCCAGAATTTCAACTAGACCAAAGGAATGAATTCTTGTGATCTGTTACACAGCATAGACACTATAATTAATTGTTATTAATTATAGTCAAAATCATTAAAGGGATGGATTTTTAATGTTCTCACCACAAAGATCAGAACATGAGGTGGTGAATATATTTATTTGCCTGGTTGCTTTGATCATTCCACAACATCAACATACCACAAATATCAAAGCATCACATTCTACTTAAGTGTATAGAGTTATTATTTGAAAATTATAAATACAATACAATGCAATACAATACAATAAACAAGTTCTCAAAAGGTAGTAAATAAAGAAAAAAAATAGAGGTAAAATCTAAAATATTCTGGGCTTGTCATTTGATCTTGCTTGTCTGTCGGACCCCACTTCTCCCCAGGTACTCTAAGACAGTCCTTCAGTGTCTCCCTTCAAAGTCCCCTGCCCTTGCTTACCCTCACTTGCTCACTCATCCTTCAAGGTTCTGTACCATCTCATTTTCTGGGGATGGCTTCACAATATCCACAGACAGACTGAAGGTGCACTAGCTCAGCTCCGAGGGTGCCTTGGACATGTCTTTATTAAAGTTCTAGTCTTCTGTTATTGTTCACGTTTGATTCCCTCAGGAGGCTCTGCTGTCTGTCATTCATCATTATACCTATGGCACATGCATGAATGAAAGGGGCACTGAACAGTGAACTGTGACTTGATTATTAAGATTCCTATGAATCAAGAACATGTGATAATATGACTTGACTGGACTGCAATCCTCTTGGGGGGTTGGGGTGTATTTGAGCCTTTTTCTGTTTCCCCAAGATCAATTACCATGTCTGACACATCATAGATATGCAAAGACAGCATGTGGAAATGCTTAGGTCTTTGTCAGAGTTGATAGAAGAAATAAAATCACAATGAGATTCTTGAACTACTGAAGAAAAAAAATAAAAGTGACTTTAAGCACTGTGGAACTTCCAAGATTTTCTCCGTTAAATCAGCATTTTGATTATATATAATGCTTAGTTCACTGCAGTGAGCTTACAGGACTGTCTAAACATTCTTTTGACCACACACAAAAAGTTTAAATTTCAGTTGTTTTTACTTGTTCAGTGTTCTTTCACTAATTCATTTAGAAATGATGAAGGCCTGTGCTCCCTTGAAAGACCTAAGATCTGTCCTAAAGTTTTTATTTATACACACACACACACACACACACACATTTTTAGTTGTAGATGGACACAATACCTTTATTTTTATTTATTTATTTTTATGTGGTGCTGAGGATCAAACCCAGTGCCTCACACGTGCTAGGTAAGTGCTCTATCAATGAGCCACAACCCCAGCCCCTGTTCTAAACTTTTATAACTACTTTTGATTAAATAATACTTTTCTCTTTAGTAAAAGCTAGTGTTGTATGGTTATATTTTTAGAGCCCGTTTGTTCTCACCAGAGTAAATTTTGTAACCAAATTCATAGAGGGACATATGTACATACACCAGGACTTTCAGTTAAACATTGTGGCATATGGAGGAGCTAAAATAACCATTTGCATTCCCTTACCATCTTCCCCCACTTCCTCCTCATTATCATTGTGAATTATGTGCATACACCTTGGAGCTGTGTCCACCAGTCTGATGCAAAATGAACAATCATCAATCATCATTTATCCTAAATGTTCTTAATTGAAGAACTGATGACAAGTCTTAAGCATCTGAATGAAAAAAAAATCAGTCACACTTTTGGAAAAAATTACTTGACAGTGATGATCCATTTGAATCATGTCAGACTTGAAGTCTGTTGGTGCCTCCTCAATATGGCATCTGTTCTGCTCTTGCCAGTGGACAACCACACAGCCTCCTCTCTGCTCTCCATTTCTCTTTCTGAACTACTAGAAAACTACTAGAAATTCTCCCAAACTGCATGCTCTCTCTGCTTGGCTCTCTGTTTCAGGTTCCTTTCACCTGTCACTCTCTTGGGGGAGTCTTCCTTGACTTTCCTAGCCTGGATGATGCCCATCTCCTAGGGCCACTTGCTTCCATCTGTTTCACTATATATTGGGCATCTCTTGCTTGCCTGTCTCTTGTGAGACTTTAACCCGATTGATGGAGGGTAACTCATTCATGTGGTATGTCTAGTCCTAGCTTAGTGTCAACTCACACTAAGTGATCTAAGCAATGAATGAAATGATGGGAATGGAGGTAGAGGTTCTAGACAGGTACTCAGTCTGGGTGCTAGATAATCAGAGCATGATTTGGAAGTAATGGGAGTGGGTGGATTAAAGAATTTGTTTTGATTTTTTAGAGGTAGAGTTATAAGAGCAGCCCCAGATGTCAGGAGCAATTGAGAAGAGAACATCAAAGCTACAGAAGCTTTTGGCCTGATTTAAAAGATTGGATGTGTGTGGGATGAACATATAAGGGGAACAGTAATATTTAAGATAGAAACAGTGGTTTTAAAGAAGTTAAGTTTAAGAAACAATATAGTATTGTAACCATTTAAGATAACTTTGACTATTTTCTAATATTGGATGTTTCTTCCTTCTATTTACCCTAAACTTCGAATATGTAATTTAAACTCAATTTGATAAAAAATTTTCTTCCTTTTTAATTTTAGACTCCTGAATGAATATGTTTGTTTGAAAGGAGAAATAAATATTTGAAAAGAGTAAACAGTTGAAAAATTAAAATATGAATAATTTACAAGCTGACTGTCAGTTATTTTGTTGATTGCTAAATTATGTGTTCATTGAATGCTGATTATGTTTAAATATCTCCTTCAGTGTTGCTAAGGAAAACGTACATTCTTACCTGACTTTTGTATCTAGATGTTATTTTGTTTTATATTGTTCCCAGTTTATTTTTTATTTTGTAAAGAATAATTGCTACTGTTTTCATTATCATATATGTTAATTTTTAAATAAAAATGCAGTGAAATGGGTCATGCAAGGAGGAAAAATTACCAAAATTCCATTACTTAAAAACAACTGCTTTTAATATTTGTAAATATAATTTTTGAAATCTCTTTATTAATACAAAAAGGGGGAGGGAAAAATACAGAGATTGGGATCATAAACCAATGCCATTTATATTGAAAATATTAAATATAGTCCTTCATTAATTAGCAGAAATGAATTTACAGTGAGGTTAAAGGAACATAGTCTTGTAGTTGCTTAGACACAGTTTTATATTTGAATGAATACAGTGCTAACAGCCCTTATTGTAAGCTCCTCCTTTCCCAGTGTTTATATTTGATATATTCCTTTGCTAGTAGAATTTCCTCCTTTAGTGGGTTTTGCAAGAAAGGCGCACATGTGTTGGCTTTTCTAAGTTACTGACAATGGAGAATGTCTCTTTGTTGCTTTTACATTTTGTACTTGAAGGAAAACTTATGGAGTAATTTTTCCTCAGAACACTTGAAACTACTTTTCTAGCACTTTCTGGCTTTGATAATATTGCTTTGGATACATCTAAGATCAACTCTTATTTTTTTCCCTAGTTGAATACTGGTGGAATATTTAACATGGTATTGCATAGTGTAAGACACATATGGAGAAAAACCACAAACCACAAAACATACACTTACATATCCCTCACCCAAGTCAAGAAATGGAATTCTTCCTGTACTCTCCACTGCCCTCTCTGGATTTGAAAAATCCCTAAGTGGAAATCGTCTTCTCATGGAGGACTCAGCACTTGTGTTAATACGTGTTCCCAGATCTGTAATAGTGACTTTTCATTACTATTATTAGGTTTTCAGTGTCTTCCAGTACATTTAAAGAAGTATTTTATCCAGCTTTGTCACTAGTTTGGGCTGTAGGAGAATGGTTCTGAGTTACACAGTCCACCATTACTAAAAGCTGAGATTTCCAAAGGGATTCTTTTACCCTGAATTTCAGTGACTTTGGGTAGAATATGATTGTGGTGTTCATTTTATTTATTTATTTTATTATTTTCTGAGTGGAGGAGAACTAACTTTTTTTCTTTCTGATTATTTGTTTTTGCCTGGAAAATTTTCTTCAGTTCAACAATTGAATTCTTGTTATTGTTTGTTAGTTCTTCAAGAACAATTTTGTGTAGGATGAATTTTCTTTATGTTTTGTATCTATCACCAGCTTTATAACCAATTTTTAAAAGAGGTCTTATTGAAGGGCGAAATGCATATAAAAATGCTCAAGTTTTGAGGGTGTAGTTTAGATCTTCACCAACTGAACACATCCATGTAAGCAATACTCAGTGTTACAGTTTAGAATATGAGGTGTTGCCTGACAGCTCCCATTAATGCAGGAATCCTCAGAGGTACAGTGATTGAACTGTGAGAGCTGTAACCTCATCAGTACATCCAACTTTGATTGGACTGACTGGAAGGTAACTCCAGGCAGGTAGGGTGTGGCTAGAGGAGGTGGGTCACTGGGGGTGTGCTCTGTAAAGGTATATCTTCCCTGTGGCCCCTTCCCTTACCCTGGGTCACTGTTTGCTGACCTGCCATGGGCTGAGCAGCTTTCCTCTGTAGGGCCCTTCCAGCATGATGTGCTATCTACCTCACCTTGGGTCCAGAGCAATAATAGTCAGTCACCTATGGACTGAGACTCTTGAAACTGTGAGCCCCAAATAGATTTTTCCTTGTCTAAGTTTTTCTTGTCAGGTATTTTGGCCACAGTAATAAAAAAGTTTAAGAAAACCAACCTTATCAGATCACCAAAAATTTCTCTGGTGACTCTGTCCAAAAATTTCCAATATTTTACTTTCTGATACCATGGAGGAGTTATGCTTCATTTTTAAATTTATACAAGTTAAATTATACAGTGTGTAATTTTTTCTTTCAAACATCCTTTACTTAACAATATACAAATAAGTTTTGTCCATGTTGTTATGTTCAGTTGTTTATTTATTATTATTATACATGGTCTTCTGTTATATGGTTATATTACAATTTATTAACCTCTGTTTGTAGACCTTGGGGTGTTTCTAGTTTTTAATAGTGATGAATGTTCTGAATATTCTAGTGCACTTCTTTCAGTGATCATGTAAACACTCTCTTGTATACTTTCCTAAAAGTGGAATTGCTGAGTCATCCAGTGAGCTCTGGCTCAACATTAGCAGATATCTTCTAACAATTTCGTGAAGTGCTTGTACTAATTTATGTTCCCACGAGCAACAAGTATGGTGGTAGCTGTAGTTTGTCCACATTGCTGCCCTCAGTTGGTATTGGTTCTTTTTCATTTTAGCCATTTTGGAGGATGGCTTTTTAAATTTTTTTCTATTAGTGTATCATAGTTATACTCTATAGTGGGGTCCACTTTGGCATATTCATTTATGTATGGCATATAATTGCTTAATTACAATCTTTAGTACTTCCATTTCCCCTCCCCTCCTTTCTCCCCTGCTTCCCTTCCTCTACTTGACTTCCTTCTATTAATTTGGTTTTTAACTGATGTCTAATAGATATGAGTAAACGTGGAATTCATTGTGGCCTATTCATATATATTTATATATATAAATTTTGGTCAATTTCATTCACAGATCCTACCTTTTCCCATCTCTCCTCACTTCCCCTCTTCTACTGCACTGATTTCATTTCTGTTTTCATGCGATCCCCCTTTTATATTTCCTCATTTTTCTCAAGCTTCTGCATATAAAATATTCAACCTTTGACTTTCTGAGTCTGATTTCACTCAGCATGATGTTCTCCAGTTCCATCCATATACCAGCAAATGCCATCATTTCATTCTTATTTATGGCTGAGTAAAACTCCATTGTGCGTGTGTGTGTGTGTGTTTGTGTGTGTGTATAATTCCTTAGGCATTTGTCTGCTGACAGGCACCTGAGCTGGTTCCACAACTTAGCTATTGTGAATTGTACTGATATAAACATTGCTGTGCCTGTATCTCTATAGTATACTGATTTCAGCTCCTTTGGATAAATACCGGGGCGGGGGCGGGGGGTGTAGCTGGATCATATGGTGGTTCTGTTCCTAGTCTTTGAGGAATCTCCATATTGCTTTCTAAAGTGGTTGCGTTCATCTGCAGTTCCACAAACAATGTATGAGTGTACCTTTCCCTCCATATCCTCGCCAATATTTATTATCATTATTCTTGATGATTGCAATTCTAAGTGGAGTGAAATGAAGTCTCAATGTAGTTTTGATTTGTATTTTCCTGATTAAATATGTATATGCATATACGTGTGTGTATGTGTGTGTATATATATATCTATATATGTTATAGATAGAGACAATATCTTTATGTTGTTTGATTATTTTTATGTGGTGCTGAAGATTGACCCCAGTGTTTCACATGTGCAAAGCAAGTGCTCTGCCACAGTGCCACAACCCCAGCCCACATTTTCCTGATGACTAGAGATGTTAAACAAATTTTTCATTTATTTATTGGCCATTTGTATTTCTTATTTTGAGAAATACCTATTTAGTTCTTTTGCTCATTTATTGATTGAGTTATTTGGTTTTTTTGGTGTTAAGTTTCTTGAGTTCCTTATATATTCTGGATATTAATCCCATGTCAGAAGAGTAGCTGGAAAGATTTTCTCCCATTCTGTAGATTCTTTCTTCATGCTTTTAGTTGTTTCCTTTGCTCTGCAAGAGCTTTTAAACTTCATTTTATTCCACCTATTAATCCTTGGTTCTATTTCTTTTTTTTTTTTTGAATTTTGAAAATAATAATACTTTAATAAAACATTTACTCAGTATTCAAATTTTTCTGATTGTGACATAGATGTTTTCTCATTTTTATAGTTATTTGCTCAATGAAGTTTGCAACTTGGTGAATATATCTTAATTATATTTTAATCTTTAAAGGGTGCTTCTATTTCATTACTCTTATTTGCTGAATATGTTATTTGACATAGAATTTTAAAGTATTCTGGATATTTCCAATAACATTCTCATAATGTTACTTAACAGATTTATCTTCTTTGTGATTTCTTAAATTGGTTTAGGTAAGTGACATTTCCTCTCTTATTTTCTGGCTTAGGAAATAATGAGTTGGTCCTAAGTTTGTCTAATGGTAGCTAATGAGATTTTTCTTTTGGAGTATCATTACAGACTTATGGATTTGAAGATACTTAATATGTTTATCAATACTCAGAAATTTCCCTCTTTTGCCAGTGGAAGAGTCTCTCTCAGATGTCTCAGTTTTTTAAAGAACTTCATAATTTTTAATAGTTTCTTGTCTCCTTTATATAGCAAAATATTTTGGGCTTGTTTTGTACATTTTCTGCTCTCCACTTTAAAATAAATGAATAAATGGGATCAAATTTGTTGTATTTTATGCTTTGTAATAGTCTACACATTTTTATTAAATATCTCATAATGTGTTATTATTATTATTTTTTTGAGATTGAATTCAGGGCACTCAACCACTGACCACATCTCCAGCCCTATTTTGTATATTATTTAGAGACAGGGTCTCACTGAGTTGCTTAGTGCGTTGCTAAGTTTCTGAGGCTGGCTTTGAACTCGTGATCCTCCCACCTCAGCCACCCTACCCACTGGGATTAGACCTGTGCCACTATGCCTGACTTCATAATGTGTTTTTATAACATTATTTTAACATTTGCATAGTGGTTATACTGTATGACATAATTTATTTAAATAAATAACTCCATTTATTAGTTCTAATTCAGAAATTTCACAAATGCAATGAGTGAATTCACATTATCAGTACTGATTTAACTGCTCAAACAGAATGTACATTTTAAAGGATTTTGATACATATTGCCAAATTGTTTTCTAGAATGTTCGTGTTAATTAGCATTTCAACCAGGACTATTTTGAGTGTCACTGTATTGTACTATGAGTTACTTTTATTTAAAAATTTTGGCCAATTTGATGGATACAAATTTTATTCCAGATATTTTTTTTAAATTTTTTTTTTATTGGTTGTTCAAAACATTATAAAGCTCTTGACATATCATATTTCACACATTAGATTCAAGTTGGTTATTAACTCCCAATTTTACCCCAAATACAGATTGCAGAATCACATCGGTTACACATCCACATTTTTACATAATGCCCTATTAGTAACTGTTGTATTCTGCTAACTTTCCTATCCTCTACCATCCCCCCTCCCTCCCCTCCCATCTTCTCTCTCTACCCCATCCACTGTAATTCATATCTCTCCTTGTTTATTTTCCCATTCCCCTCACAACCTCTTATATGTAATTTTGTATAACAATGAGGGTCTCCCTCCATTACCATGCAATTTCCCTTTTCTCTCCCTTTCCATCCCACCTCATGTATCTGTTTAATGTTAATCTTTTCTTCCTGCTCTTCCTCCCTGCTCTGTTCTTAGTTGCTCTCATTATATCAAAGAAGACATTTGGTATTTGTTTTTTAGGGATTGGCTAGCTTCACTAAGCATAATCTGCTCTAGTGCCATCCATTTCCCTGCAAATTCTATGATTTTGTCATTTTTTAGTGCTGCGTAATACTCCATGGTGTATAAATGCCACATTTTTTTTATCCATTCATCTATTGAAGGGCATCTGGGTTGGTTACACAGTCTAGCAATTGTGAATTGTGCTGCTATGAACATCGATGTAGCAGTATCCCTGTAGTACGCTCTTTTAAGGTCTTCAGGGAAAAGTCCAAGAAGGGCAATAGCTGGGTCAAATGGTGGTTCCATTCCCAGCTTTCCCAGGAATCTCCATACTGCTTTCCAGATTGGCCGCACCAGTTTGCAGTCCCACCAGCAATGTACAAGAGTACCCTTTTCCCCACATCCTCTCCAGCACTTGTTGTTGTTTGACTTCATAATGGCTGCCAATCTTACTGGAGTGAGATGGTATCTTAGGGTGGTTTTGATTTGCATTTCTCTGACTGCTAGAGATGGTGAGCATTTTTTCATGTACTTGTTGATTGATTGTATGTCCTCCTCTGAGAAGTGTCTGTTCAGGTCTTTGGCCCATTTGTTGATTGGGTTATTTGTTTTCTTATTGTTTAATTTTTTGAGTTCTTTGTATACTCTGGATATTAGGGCTCTATCTGAAGTGTGAGGAGTAAAAATTTGTTCCCATGATGTAGGCTCCCTATTTACCTCTTTTATTGTTTCTCTTGCTGAGAGAAAACTTTTCAGTTTAAGTAAGTCCCATTTGTTGATTTTTGTTATCAACTTTTGTGCTATGGGTGTCCTATTAAGGAATTTGGAGCCCGACACTACAATATGTAGATCGGAGCCAACTTTTTCTTCTATCAGACGCAGAGTCTCTGATTTGATATCTAGCTCCTTGATCCACTTTGAGTTAACTTTTGTGCATGGCGAGAGGAGGGGATTCAGTTTCATTTTGTTGCATATGGATTTCCAGTTTTCCCAGCACCATTTGTTGAAGATGCTATCCTCCCTCCATTGCATGCTTTTAGCTCCTTTATCAAATATAAGATAGTTGTAGCTTTGTGGATTAGTCTCTGTGTCCTCTATTCTGTACCATTGGTCCACCCTCCTGTTTTGGTACCAGTACCATGCTGTTTTTGTTACTATTGATCTGTAATATAGTTTTAAGTCTGGTATCGCTATACCGCCTGATTCGCACTTCCTACTTAGAATTGCTTTTGCTATTCTGGGTCTTTTATTTTTCCATATGAATTTCATGATTGCTTTATCCATTTCTACAAGAAATGCCGTTGGGATTTTGATTGGCATTGCATTAAACCTATAGAGAACTTTTGGTAATATCGCCATTTTGATGATGTTAGTTCTGCCTATCCATGAACAGGGTATATTTTTCCATCTTCTAAGATCTTCTTCTACTTCTCTTTTTAGGGTTTTGTAGTTTTCATTATATAAATCTTTCACCTCTTTTGTTAGGTTGATTCCCAAGTATTTTATTTTTTTTTGAGGATATTGTGAATGGAGTGTTTTTCCTCATTTCCGTTTCAGAAGTTTGGTCGCTGATATACAGAAATGCCTTTGATTTATGCGTGTTGATTTTATATCCTGCCACTTTGCTGAATTCATTTATTAGTTCTAGTAGTTTTTTTGTAGACCCTTTTGGGTCTTCTAGGTATAGAATCATGTCATCTGCAAATAGTGATAATTTAAGTTATTCCTTTCCTATTTTTATGCCTTTAATTTCTTTCGTCTGTCTAATTGCTCTGGCCAGTGTTTCGAGAACTATATTGAATAGAAGTGGTGATAGAGGGCATCCCTGTCTTGTTCCAGATTTTAGGGGGAATGCCTTCAATTTTTCTCCATTGAGAATGATGCTAGCCTGAGGTTTAGCATAGATAGCTTTTACAATGTCGAGGTAAGTTCCTGTTATCCCTAGTTTTTCTAATGTTTTGAACATAAAGGGATGCTGTACTTTGTCGAATGCTTTTTCTGCGTCTATTGAGATGATCATATGGTTCTTATTTTTAAGTCTATTGATGTGGTGAATAACATTTATTGATTTCCGTATATTGAACCAGCCTTGCATCCCAGGGATGAATCCTACTTGATCATGGTGCACAATTTTTTTGATGTGCCTTTGTATCTGATTCGCCAGAATTTTATTGAGAATTTTTGCATCTAGGTTCATCAGAGATATTGGTCTGTAGTTTTCTTTCTTTGAGGTGTTTTTGTCTGGTTTCGGAATCAGGGTGATGTTGGCCTCATAGAATGAATTTGGCAGAGCTCCTTCTTTTTCTATTTCCTGAAATAACTTGAAAAGTATTGGTATTAATTCTTCCTTAAAGGTTTTGTAAAACTCCGCTGTATACCCATCCGGTCCTGGGCTTTTCTTGGTTGGAAGTCTTTTGATTGCTTCTTCTATTTCATCTATTGTTATTGGTCTGTTTAAGTTGTGAGTATCCTCCTGACTCAGTCTGGGCAAATCATATGACTTAAGGAATTTATCGATGTCTTCACTATCTTCTATTTTATTGGAATATAGGTTTTCAAAAAAATTTCTAATTGTCTTCTGTATTTCTGTAGTGTCTGTTGTGATATTGCCTTTTTCATCCCGTATGTTAGTGATTTGAGTTCTCTCTCTTCTTCTCTTCGTTAGCATGGCTAAGGGTCTGTCGATCTTATTTATTTTTTCAAAGAACCAACTTTTAGTTTTGTTAATTTTTTCAATAGTTTCTTTTGTTTCAATTTCGTTGATTTCCGCTCTGATTTTAATTATTTCTTGCCTTCTGCTACATTTGCTGTTGTTTTGCTCTTCCTTTTCTAGGGCTTTGAGATGAAGTGTGAGCTCATTTATTTGTTGGTTTTTCCTTTTTTTGAGGAATGACCTCCAGGCGATGAATTTCCCTCTTAAAACTGCTTTCATTGTGTCCCATAGATTCCGATATATTGTGTCTGTATTTTCATTTATCTCTAAGAATTTTTTGATTTCTTCCTTTATGTCTTCTGTAACCCATTGATCATTCAGTAACATATTGTTCATTTTCCATGTGATGTAGGATTTTTCCTTCCTTCTTTTATCATTGATTTCCAGTTTCATTCCATTATGATCAGATAAAATGCATGGTATTATCTCCACCCCTGTATATTTACTGAGGGTTGCCCTATGGCATAATATATGGTCTATTTTTGAGGAGGATCCATGTGCTGCTGAGAAAAAAGTATATCCACTTGATGATGGTTGATATATTCTATATATGTCAGTTAAGTCTAGGTTGTTGATTGTGATATTGAGTTCTATAGTTTCTTTATTCAGCTTTTGTTTGGAGGATCTGTCCAATTGTGAGAGAGGTGTGTTGAAGTCACCCATAATTATTGTGTTGTGGTCTATTTGATTCTTGAACTTGAGGAGAATTTGTTTTATGAACGTCGCAGCACCATTATTTGGTGCATAAATATTGATAATTGTTATGTCTTGTTGGTGAATGGTTCCTTTTAACAGTATGTAATGTCCTTCCTTATCCCTTTTGATTAATTTAGTCTTGAAGTCAATTTTATTCGATATGAGGATGGCCACCCCTGCTTGCTTACGAGGACCGTGTGCGTGGTATATTTTTTCCCAACCTTTCACCTTCAGCTTGTGTATGTCTTTTCCAATCAGATGTGTCTCCTGGAGGCAGCATATTGTTGGATTTGTTTTTTTAATCCATGTTACCAGCCTATGTCGCTTTATTGGAGAGTTTAAGCCATTAATGTTTAGAGTTACTATTGATATATGGTTTGTACTTCCAGCCATGTTTGATTATTTATCTTCTTCTTTTTTTTTTTTAATTTAGTTTGTTTCTCCATGGTTAGCTTTCCCCCAGCCCTCTAAGAGGCACTTCCCACTGATGGTTTTGGTTATTGTTTTTCATTTCTTCCTCGTGTAGTGTTTTGCTCAAGATGCTTTGCAATGCTGGTTTTCTGGCTGCAAATTCTTTTAGCTTTTGTTTATCATGAAAGATTTTTATTTCGTTATCGTACCTGAAGCTTAATTTTGCTGGATACAGAATTCTTGGTTGGCATCCATTGTCTTTCAGTGTTTGAAATACGTTGTTCCAGGATCTTCTCGCTTTCAGCGTCTGTGATGAAAAATCCGTTGTTAACCTTATTGGTTTACCCCTGAATGTAATCTGCCTCCTTTCTCTTGTAGCTTTTAGTATTTTCTCTTTGTTCTGTATATTGGATATCTTCATAACAATGTGTCTTGGCGTTGGTCTACTGTGATTTTGTGTGCTCGGTGTCCTGTATGCATCTACAATTTGTATATCCGTTTCCTTTTTTATTTCTGGAAAGTTTTCTGTAATTATTTCTTTCAGCAGATTACTCATTCCCTTGGTTTGAATCTCTGTACCTTCTTCCATCCCGATGACTCGTAGGTTTGGTTTCTTTATGTTATCCCATATCTCTTGGATGTTTTTCTCGTGGTTTTTAACCAGCCTTTCTGAGTTGGCTAGGCTCTTTTCAAGATGATATATTTTGTCTTCATTATCTGATGTTCTGGCTTCTACTTGCTCCACTCTGTTAGTGATACTCTCAATTGAGTTTTTAATTTGGTTTATCGTTTCCTTCATTTCTAGAATTATAGTTTGGTTTTTTTTTTTTATAATCTCAATCTCCTGATAAAGATGCTTAACTTCTTCTTTTATCTGTCTATGTAATTCATTTTCAAAGTGTTCTTTCACTGTTTGGATTTGCTGTCTCGTATCTTCTTTAAGGTTCCATTCCATCTGTCTAAGGTATTCCTTGAGTTCTTTATATGACCATTTTTCTGCTGACTCTAGGTCCTCCTGAATATTTAGGCTGTCCTTCATTGTTTGTACTCCTTTTCTTCCTTGCTTTTTTATGCTGCTCATGTTACTTCTTGTTCTGTTTGACTGCTGAGTTACTGTTTACTCTTATAGATTTATTTGATGCTTGAGAGGAAAGATATTAGAAGGGAAGGGAAGAAGTCACTAAAGAGAATGAGAGTAGGCAGGTAGAATTCAAGGAAGGGGGAATAAGAAAATTGAAAAGAAATGAAAAGACAAAAGAAACAAGAATAACAAAGATTAGATAATAAAGAAAGAAAGAAAAGATGAAAAAAAATTTTAACAAAAATAATAGTGATAATAAAAAATGAAAGTTAAAATTTAAAAATAATAATAATAATAATAAAATAAAAAAATAGAAACATTGAAAAAAAGTTAAAGAACAACAACAAATAAAAATTGAAAATGAAAGAAAAAGAAGAGAAAAAAAAAAAGAAAAAGAAAAGAAAAAAAATGATAATAATAATAATAATAAATGCAGTCCTAGAGTTCTATTAACTTCTCTTCCAGTAGGTGGAGCTGTGCCCACTGGGCCAAGCTTCTCCTCTCAATAGGTGGGAACCATCCACTGTGCAGCAGCTCTTTCTCCTAGACTGGGCGGGTCTCCAATCCTGAGTGTCTAGGGCCTTGTCTTGTGTTTCTTCAAGCCAGGCCGTGCTCACCTGTGGCGCTCACCACAATACTGGCTACACGCCAGGTCTGCTGGTCCTGGGAGCCCTGTTTTCATGAACACCTGGGCTCACTCTCCCTGTTTGCCTCCCTCCCTCAGACCCTAAGTTTGTAGAGCTTGGGGCTGAGATCCCCCAGCGAATTTGCTTGCCCTCCTGTAGCCACGCCCCTGGTAGCTGGTGCAAGAGACCTCAGTTGTCAGCACTGGTGGGAGCGGTAGCCGGGAGTTCCGCGCCGTGAGTCCCGCGCCACTCCTGATTCCCTCGGTCTGGTTATTGCGTTCACAGGAGAGCTGGGAGTGGCCCTTAAGTTTTCCCTGCTGTGTGGAGAAAGATGACTAGGGGATTACACACCTGTCGCGCTGGTTTCAATGCAGTTATCTCCTCCGCCCGTGACGCCGTTTCTCTGCCATGGTGATATCCCATGCAAATGGTGACCGTTTGTTCCCTTCGCCGGGTGACCAATGCAACGGGTGGGTCCTGACTGTCTCTCCCAATCCCCGTTTCAGTCTTGTGGCCACTGCCTATGAAGGCTCGGTTGGCTTTTACCTCTGTAAGTTCCTAAGGGCTGGCCAATTATTTCAGCGGGATCGTTAGTGCTGAGTCACACGAAGCAGGCGAACCGGAGCTTAATTGCCTCCGATTCGGGCTCTGTGTGTGTGTTCTGAGGGGCCCAGCCTGTACACCCCAGATCCATGTCAGCTCAGCATTGCCTAGTGATCCTGAGCAAACAGCATTTAGACAGTTTACGGCTCCCTATGCCCGCGCAGTTGAAGATGTCAGAGACTTGATCTCTCTGCGCCTGCCACCATGTTACATCTCCTCAATGCTATTCATGTTGCCCTTACAGCTTCCTGGTATAAGCAAGTTCTTGGGATTATACAAACTGCTGCTTCTGTTTCCAGTCCAGATTTCTAGAAATGAAACCCTGCCGCCGTCGCCTCTCTCTGGGCCACGCTCACGAGCGCCGCGCTTGTCTGCGACCATAGCAGAGCCGCCCTGGCCTCCGCAGCTCTTCAGCCCGGTGCCCGGCCCCAGGGGCCCAAGCGGCTGCCGCCGCGGCTCTCCGTCCCCCTCCTCTGGAGCACGGGTCCCCTGGCAGGGGGGTGCAGAACGACCCCAGAGCAGGCTCTGCCCGAAGGTGCAGCGGCGAACAGGCCACCGAGACACTCGAGGCTGCAGTCCAGCCTTCGGAGGACAGGGCTCGGCACGCAGCCGAGCTCCAACCTCTAGGTGCGGCTGCCGGACAGTGTATACAGAGCCATCAAGACAGCAAGCAGAAAGCAAATGGCGGCTCCCGCGGAGTGGATTTTCGGCACAGAAACCACAGCCCCGCCAACAATCCCAATCCACAAACTCTCCCTGTATAAAAAATATTCAAAAAAGAAAAAAAAGGCGGGGCGCACTGAGCTTTCTTTGCCTCGGGTACTTACAATCCACTGCTGATTACACATTCAGCTTCTCCGCCCGGAGCGAAGCGAAAGAGGAAGCAGATGGGAGCAAAGCGCCCACGGCTCTGAGCAGCCAAGCGTCTCTTTTTCGATTTCTTTGTTCTTCCTGCTCCTTGGCAAAGTGGTCCGCTACAGATTAACGGTGAAAGTAGCTCTAACAGACTGTGCGAAATCTCTATTAAAGCCGCTGCTTTGAGCACCACGCTCAGCACTTCAGCAACCCCCGTACGCAGCGGCCATCTTTTTCCTTGGTTCTATTTCTTGAGTTTTAGGAGTTCTGTTAAGTAAGTCAATTTTGAGACTCTGTCTCAAAATAAAGAGGATTGGGGATATATCTCCATGGTCCTGTGCCCCTGGGTTCATTCCCCTGGTATAAAAAAGCAAACACAAACAAATAAAAAAGTACTAGTTTCTCCTTACCCTGAGGCCTCGTGGATGATTTCTAAATAAACGTTATCTATCTATCTATCTATCTATCTATCTATTTATTTGTTTATTTATTCCCACTTTGTGGGAAAGGACTTTATTTCTAATATCTTTCAGTAAAACACAACTATTTTCCGGGTCTTAGTCCTTTCATCTCTAAATTAAGATATACTATCCTGAATGTTGAAATAGTAGCAAAAAAGTTCCTAAGCTGCTTATTATCTCTTTTCATTATACCTATACTTTTATAGGGCACTCAAATATATAAACATATATATACATAAATATTTAATATCTTATATAAATATTTTTCTATAAAGTTTAGGCATGTATATTTACATATATTTCTATATATTTGAGCACCCTATATGTGTGTGCACACATTTCATTCTTATTTCATATATATGAAATATATATATTTAATAGCAAATATATATATATTTGCTTATATATATTAACACACATATATAATATATGCATATATATTATATGTTTTATTATATTACATATATTTGCAATTGACTATCATAATGTGTTCCCCTCCTAGGAAATTGCAAGCTAGACTTCCTGACTTCTTCTTTGAGACAACCTGGGACAGAGTGGTAAGTAGCACTTTAGAGTGTTGGCACTTTGTCTGATCATTCTAGAAAAACTGATTACCTAGTGTTGTTAAATAAACTTTTAGGTAAGCCACATTCTTTGATTCAAATTTGACCTGAAAAAATTGCTAGTAAGAGCTTGGCATTGGGGTTTGTATCTACAGTGTAGCAAATGCCTCTCATTTTCTTTCTATGCCTTTGATAGCATTCAGCACTTTGATTTCCTGAATTCTGAGGTGTAATAGGGCTCAGCACAGCATCATTTTTTATTTTCTTGTTAGCTGAGGAGCTATGAAATCAAAACAAGCTATAGAGCATCCTCATTGGAGGCCACAAAGACCTGAGTGATGATTATCCTTCAGCTTCCTTCTCCAACAGGAAGAATGCCCCCCGAAGGCAAGCAATCAATCCATTCTGAGGCAACCCTGGGGCCCTAGAGCTGCACAATGTCCAGAGATTGCTGCTGAATTATTCCTTGGCTGAAAATGGCTCTGGCTATTTATATTTTTCTGCATTCATGTTTGATACTTTCAGGCTTGCTCATTATTGGTGCTGCTACTGGTCATAGTAACAACAAAGAATATAAGTTTTTGTTTTCCCCTCTTCCCCTCTGCTTTTCAGAAACAAAACCTACACCTGAAACAAGGAATATTATTAGTGTCTGTAGTTACACCAGGCTTCATCAATGGACATTTCCTTTTGATAATTCTGAGTCAAGGGCTTTAAAGATAGGGAGATTATAGATCAGAAATCCTCATTATCTTGTTCTTTTGAATAAAAAATAAATCTTACTATTTGAGACCAGAGAAGAGGTAAATCATTCTAGTTACTTGATTGCTAATTTCAGTTTTACTTGATCTATCTATGTTTGTTCTAGCTTGGCCCCTTAACCAAGAGAGAAAAATAAACCCCATAGAAAGATTGGCATGTTAAGTACATGTAGATGTGTGGATTGACAGCACATCCGTTGAGGGAATATTGAGGTTGAAGTATTTGGGGTCCTCCATCCAACTCGAGAACGTTCTCCTACAGCATTTCTGCTAAGCACCCACGTGAGGATTTCTCACAAGCGTCAGAGTCTTGAACCAGCATTCTCTCTTGAAATCCCTTGAAAGTGGGAATGTAGAAAGCCTTAGCCTCATTCTGCCAGGCACAGCTGGCAGAATGAGTGGCAGAAACTGTCATCTGTATTTAGTATCCAGATCAAGATTTATCATGCAATGTGTGTATGTTGCCCCAGGATCTTGGAAACTGATCCTGGTATTTATAAGCTGGGATAAAGTTGTGTGTCAGGATTGTCCAGGACTGAGGCTCAAGGAATTGGAGAGGGCATTGTGTAGTTCTGAATTGGCCCTTACTTTAGAAGAGGGATGAGAATACAAACATAAGGTGGCAAATCAGGCTTTGTGTGATGCACTTGGCGATCTCATGCACCCGCTCTTTTGGCATATGGGTTTACTTCCAACAAGCTCACTGGAGAAAGCATAGTCTCTTTGGCACCATCCCTGGAAAAACACAACCCTCCTTCTGCCAGGGGCTGATAACCAGGTAGCATTAGTGAACACATCTAACTTCTAGTTATTCCTGTTTCCTGAAAGTGAGTATAAGGGGAACATAAAAATCTGCTGAAGAAGAAAGTAATGCACTTAAACCTCTTTAATGGGTTGGTTTTATTGTGCTTTAGTGAGACATTCATGGAACACCTGAATCTCATTCATTCTTTGCCTGTCATATTTATTGGTTTTCAGGTTGACTATACCCTCATACCTGAAAACAATTAAGGAGACTGGTGTATACAGGAGTTCTTGGTAGAATAGGGGCCTCTTGGAACAGGGCTAGGGCAGGATGCCAATGACTCAGGCTCCCAATAGCAGGAGATGTAGGTGAGATGGAACAGCACCAATGTGAGCCCTCTCCTAGGCCACCAGGACACCAGTCACCAAAGTCACAGTGGACTCTATGGGAGAAATTGTCTTCAGGGTGCAAGATATGCGTGTGAGGATGGCTCTTTCCTTATCATGTTCCCCTTCTGCAGTGACCATTGAGGACTGCTATGTATTTAGGCATTATTTTCCCCCTGATACCTTTGACTGGAGGCTGATGGAGCAGGTGAACTGCACTTGCAGACCATAAAAAATGGAAGAAAAGATGCCTGAGAAAGATAAATACTTCTTTATGAAGTCAGCAAATCGAACTCACTTTCAAAAACCTGTCAGAACAACCCAGGTGTGTATTAAAATGTTTCTTCCTTTAGAAGAGACATATTTTTACACATTTC
Organism: Marmota flaviventris; assembly: GCF_047511675.1. Classification (NCBI taxonomy): domain Eukaryota; kingdom Metazoa; phylum Chordata; class Mammalia; order Rodentia; family Sciuridae; genus Marmota; species Marmota flaviventris. The sequence continues at coordinate 193,493,518 of NC_092498.1, forward strand.
TGGGGAAAAGATTATATGGTTCTTTTGGATCTGTTTTAAATTCGAACGAGTGAGTGGGAAGCAGGTAGGTTCTGGCTTCTAGTCTCTTCACTCTGATGAGTATTTCTGTGCAGAAAGGAGAATTTGTCAGTGGAATAGTGAATTCCCAAATAGAATGTTTCAGTAACACATTTCAGGAAGCCCACATTTCACCTCTTGTTTTTGGCAGGGCAGGATCTTGGCTATTCTTTCTAAAAGCAGATTGATTCAGCCCAGTCACCAGGACCAAGCAGATGGCCAGGGCCATGTGTTGGAGAGGGTCCTTTTAGGTCTCACCTCCGATGGATTAGGTAGCTCAATTGGACCGGCTAAGTGCAGTACTTGGAGTGCAGCACTATGTGGGGTTTGGGCAGTCCAGAGTGGTAGCCAGCAGGAGACTCTGCATGTGAAGAAAGTATTCTGAGATCTTGAATGAAGTTGATAGAAATATCACAACACTGTTACAGATTTGATTATTCCAAGACTCAGGCAAGCTATGGTTGTTCATTCAGATACTACCAGTAGAGACCCATATGCACAAGGATACAGAGCAAAATTCTGTAGCATCTCAGTTGTTGCTCTGTCATTAGATCTTGATTTCAATCTTTTGTTTGAATGAAATTTCACCTGTCCTTCTGAACTGGTTTTCCCATGTAGCCCTTATGCCTCTGCCTTCATAGGAAATATAGCTCTTTGTTTTCCAGGATCTGGTTAAGGTTCTTATGCTGGGCTTCAACTTTTTAAAGAATCAAGAAGCTAATGAAGATTCCTTAGGAGATAGTATTTTTCCTCCTGTCCTCATTGGTTTGGTCCCCTTTCAGTTTATTTATTTATTTATTTTTTTGCCATTTTAGCCTGAAGACTATACCCACATCACATTGACATGCATTGTGTGTACACACAAGTAATTGCATACAAACGTGTGTACTTGTGCATATATATGTGCACACAAGGAATACGGTGTGCACATCCATTCTGATTTTAACTGACATCCCCCACATCTTAAATGGTCTTAGAGAATACTATGAAAATAAGAACATGAAACCTACCTGTCAAGTGTAAATGTGAAAAATCCTATTATAATATGAAATCCAAATATATGGGCTTGTATTTCCATGCAAACTTAAACAAAAAGAAGGAGGGTTAATATTAGCAAAAGCAAAATTTAATGAAAAAATAAATGTGCAAAAAGAATTCTATTGTCATGTATAACTAAAAAGAACCTTTAAAAAAGAATTGCAGTCTAAAATGCAAATGGCAAAATCCAAATATAAATGTAATAGCTATAAAATCTTAGCTAATGAGTAACACAGGAATGTACAAAATGAAGAACTTAAAAACTAAGAGTAATAGTATGAAATAAATATCTTTAAATATTAAGTAGATAGCAGAATAAAAAGAAATTAGTAATTGGATTGATAGATCATACTGTATTAGAATTGTGTCTATCCAAAGAAGCAGTGATTAAAAATATACACAGCAATTCATATGTTTAATTTATCATAAAAATGATAAATACTATAATTTCTATTCTTCTGTTTTTTTATTTTCTAAAGAAATAGATAAGAAGCTTTTCAAAGTGATTAGGGAAAAAAACAAAAACACCTTACAAGGACTGACTAAGGAGATGTAACCAAGTAGTCATTTGCATATACTTATATAAACAGATCAGAAAAGGTAGTGTGTTCTGCTGAAATATGTAAATATAGCCTACAAGGACTAAAAAATTCTGTGGGAAAATATAAAAATAACTGAATAGAGAAGAAATTGGAAAATATATGGAATAGAACTTGAAGAAAATTGTGAAAAATACCTAAAAATAATCCCTAGAAAGATGTCAGCCCCATCAGCCTTTGAGAATGAGTTCTTTCAGACCATTATGTAACACAAAATTCTTGTGCCACTTGAAATATTTGATCATAGAAAGACAAGATTTACCATTTTTTTGTCTTATAATTGAGATAATGATAGAGAACTGTAGACCAATTTTTCTTAGAAGTGGAAATGCAAAATTCTGCACAACTGAGGACTGAATTAAATCTAATATATTAAAGAAATTATGTGCTATGACTAAGTAGGTTTTATTCCAGGAATTTAATGATGGCTTATTAATAAAAGCATATATTATGATTATCCATTATTTTGTTAAGGGAAAAATGTCTGCCTATTCCTGAATTAAGTAAATTATAAGTAAAATAGGGCTAGAATATTTTCTGCATGTAACGAAAACAAATCAGATCACTTGATATCATAGTTCAAATGCAAATACTAGAGTCACTTTCATTACAAGTCTAGATTGTCTGCTCTCCCTGCCATACCACGATCGATCCAGTGTATAGTAAAGATAGCATTTCAAATTAATAGGATAAAGTACAGATATTCACTAATATCTGTTGGAAAAACTACTTATGAGAAATAAATACCACAGGAAACAAAGAATGACCTAAAGCCTTTATGTAAACATGACTCTACAGTAGACAAAGGATGTAAAGGTAAAATTTAAACTATTAGCATGTATAGAATGTGTAAGTTTGGTCAACAAGCACTTTACCACCATGTTGAATATCATAAAGAAAAAGTTGAAGGAAATAAAATAAAGGAAAATCACCATAAATTAAATGAAAAGAAAACCAAGAAAAATGTTTTTGAACAAATGTGGGAATTAAAGGTCAATGTCATAAATTTCAAAAGATCTTTTACAAACCAATAAATAGATGTTATTAAAGAAAATTGACAGTGCAATGCCAAAGGTAGTGCAAGTTATCAGGAAATAGTTAAGAAACAGCAGTGATCTATCACTTATTGTACGAGTTAATCAACAATTGCTTTTGGTAAATTTGGCTGAGTGAGTGAGATGATCAATGAACTTGAGGCAGTAGAGAGGGCTGATTCACATGAGGCTTTGGGCAGGAGCAGGAGTTAAAACACTCTCCAATTGTTCTTCAGCTGCTAATATTAATTTACTCCTCAGTACTCATTATCAACATTTGTAAATTAATAGCAGTGACCTTTATGTCAACTGTTAAAGGTGAAAACCATGCCCCCCACTGAAGTTTTCAGAAGCAGTGTGTCTGTCTGCTTCTCTATTATCTATTTATTACGTCTGGCATCCACCACTTATCTTTCTTTCTAATTGTACTTATACTTCTCTAAAAAGGGGAAAGGGAGTAAAAACAGAGTGCAGAGAGAGCAAGAGAGAGAGAGAAAAAAATGTACTGCATTTACAGAAGTACACATTTAAGGAGTTCACCTTAGGAATTTTTGTTTTTACTTTTACAAAAGTTTTTAAACCAAAATTATATAATGTCCATAATAAAATTAATAAAACATGATTTAAAAAATGGCAAATAGTGTGGTGAGGGCCGATTGTTGGCCAGGGTATTATCAGTCATCTGGGTAATGCTCATTCTCACACTAGGTGAACCCTGAAGTCTCAGTGGTTTAGCATAATTAAAATTTATTTCTTGCTCATATCACAGCTGGATGTAGCCACCCCACATGGAACATATGGCCTCTACAGTTACCATATCAAGGGAGGAAAGCAAACTGGAGGGTCACTTTGGATTTTTTAAGAGATTACATCATTTTTTGCCCACATTCCTTCGGTTAGAATGTAGTCATTTGGTCCAAATCTAACTGCAAAGCAAGTTGAGAGATGCAGCAAGGTCACAAACATTTGGTTTGCAGTAACTTCCTCTGCCTTTGCCAGACTTAAGTGGGACCAAGTTCTCCACAGTGAAGGAATTGCACTGTGAACTCTTCAGGACCATCTCAGTTGTTTGCCCCATTGCCTTGGCAGTAACACCATCACCTGGGACCTTGATGGAGAGTCTTAGACTTGCCCTCCATTTTCATAAAAGCCTGTTAGTCCATGTGCCACTATCGTCATCATATCCAGAGTAGATCAAAGAATGAGAAAACCATCTACACCAACTGCTTTCCAGTGGTTATTTGAAATCAATGACATTTGGAAGTGTGTGGGAGTTATCCTTGCAAATGTTAATAATCCTTGGATCAAGCAGGACAAATTGAAATGCTCTGTAGATCCTCTGTATTATTTCCTTCTTCTCCCCTCCATCATCTCCCTCTCCTTACGCTCAGGGCTGTTTTTTTTTTTTTAAATTATGTATTTATTCTAATTTGTTGTACATGACAGCAGAATGCATTTCAATTCATAGTACACATATAGAGCACAATTTTTCATTTCTCTGGTTTTACACAAAGTAGAGTCACACCATTTGTGTCTTCATACATGTGTACTCAGGACTGTTTTTATAGGTTCATGTTTTGGTTTCACCTTGGTTTCACCAGGAGGTGTTAAGGGAACACCTGCAATAGAGTTGTTATGCACCATATCTCTGAATGGTCCATCTATGAACCTCCAAGGGAGAAGCTTTTTGCAATATTATGTCCAAGGATGAGTTTTTCTTCTTTGAAGGGGACTATACTTTATTCATTTATTTATTTTTCTTCATGTTTTTCTTTTGCTTTGACTGCCAGGAAGCACAGTCAAAAGGTTGGTTCAATGAGCACAGCTTTAACAATTAAGAGCTACAGATGTGTATTGCACCACCCTTGTTCTCATGCCGATATTTCATTGAGATTTGTATTTTTCAGAGCCTGACCTTTTCTTTTTAGTTATATTTCAGTATCTTAATATACATTTAAAGTCACCTCATGTCCTGGATGTCAAAGGAAGAGTTACAAATAAGCTCACCCCAGTGAATCAGCCAGTTGAGAAACTTTCAGGGATGATTACTTGAAGGGCTCTTTTGAAACAGACAGTAGGAGTCCATTTGGTTTGAAGCCAACATTACATATATGCATCTATTTCTTGGATATTCTAGTGAGCGTGTTTTACTAAAGAGCGGGCTTGGAAGATAAGATGTTTATGGGCAGCAAAGCAAAATGTGACAGTCAATTTAATAAGGAATAAAAGTAAATCATGGAGTCCTTTTAGCATTCACAAAGAGTTTTTACATCTTTCTATTCCAGAGGGCATGTTTTATATCTCACTTATGTATTGCTTCACTAATGGGTGGAGAAATGGAGTACTCTGACCAGACTGTTAATATCTCTATAAAGATAATATTCATGAAGAAAAAAAAACAAAAGGATTTGCCCATTTCTCAGAATATAGAAAGTTAGAGATAGAGCCATATTAGATTATAGACTGTGACCTGGTTTCCATGGAAACACATTCATTATCTTATCTCATTCTTTTCTAAGTTACCCAATTTAACTGCCCTATCTCTTTCATCACACCTCCCCCTCATTAAACACTTACCCGATCCTTTTCTGTGGCTATGTAGGCAGTATAACAGCTTTCACAGCTGCTTGCTGAATGAAATGAGAAACACACACACACACACATACACACACACACACACACACTTCGGGAGTATGTGCAATGTGCAAGGAGAGGAATTTCAGCAGCATTTCTGGATCCAGGGATGTAAGTGGCAGGTATGTGTTCTATATATATATATGCAGACACACAGAGTGCATCCTCCTGACACGTTTTGCACAAAGATGTGCCCTGCCTTAATGCACAGAGCAGCCATATACTGATTTGATGGAGCTGGGGATCTCCTGACAGTGTGACAGGCTATTAATCACATGTGATCAAAATAGCACACAAAGAGGAAGGCACTCTTATTTTTCTCCTTCCCTGGGTGGGCATGGGTGATTTGGTGAAACTCCCTTCTTTGCATCACTTCTCATTTCATTCTTCAGTTTTTCTCTTTGTGTCACCCTTTACCTTTATTAGAAGACTTCTTATTTAGAACTGAGAATTAGGTGTGGGGTCGTGGGTAGGTGAGGTCATGTGAATGAAGTCAGCAGAACTGGGATTACATTAAGTAATGGTCACATTGACTTGTTTCATCCTAAGACTCAATGCAAGAATAATATGATTTCTAATGTTTGCTTTAATGGTTTTGTCTTACTTTGGGAATAAAGCAGGTAATAGTCAATATTTAAAATATTTTTAATGAGTAAGGCATGCTGACAGTGAATACTTATCTTTGCAAGTATTTGCAGATACACACAGATAGATACAGTTGGCATGTTTATTATGTGTTTCAGTGTTCTATTTCAAAGTGAAGTAATCACATGATCTCCTACTGGGAATTTCTGGTAGAAAGCAACGAGACCTGAGTGGCCATAGTCGGAGATCACATTCGTTGCTTTGGTCAGTAATGGCTTGGTCACTCAATATGTCCTTTCTTCTACCCATGGTGGGAGATAGCCAAGAGAGTGGAATTCATTTCATGGTCTCTCTACCCCAAGGACAAAATATTGTATTGGCTTCATTAGTCGCTGTTGCTGAGGATGGGATGTAGGTATCTGGAATTGGGCCTGTAGTAGGAAGATCATGGGAGGGGAGCAAGATCAAAGCTGGAAGAGCAGAGTTCCATCATAATCTTAAGAAGGAGTTAGTAGCATTTTCTGTAAAGGGCCAGGTAAGATTTGCCGGTTATATGGTCTCTGTTGCAACCACTCAACTCTGTTGTTATGTCATGAAAGTAGTGACAATATAGATGTGAATGGACATGACTGTGTTCCAGTATAATTTTATTTCAGAAACAGGCAGTGGTTTTGGCTTCCAGACCATAGTTCGACAAATCATGGGCCCAGTTACCTAGTAATTACTGAAATGTGGGATCAAATAAGAAGGATGGAGTGATTGATAAGTTTGGCAAGAGGAAAAGTAAGATGTAGTAGTGAAATTTGACAATTAAGTGACGGTAACCACATGCCAATCACTCCTCTGAGTGTTTTACATGCACCAGATTACTGCATTTTTATATAAAAAAATGCCCTAAGTACTATTTTACTGGCTGGGAAACATAGAGGTATCTAATGTTTCCAACATCATGCAGCTTGTGAGCGGCAGGGCTGGGATTCAAACCCAGTTTCCAAAATTCATGCTTAACTACTCTGATTTATTATTCCACATTGTGGAACTGGTGAGTGAGAGGTAATTAGGTGAAATTCTTGGGAGGGATTGTGTATATCTGTAGTAAACTTTATATCATCTCAGATTTAGAAAGCCAGAAGGGGACGGATGGGCTGCTCCCAAACTGTAGTTGGATGAGACTATAGAAGGGCAGAGACTGATAGAAAATCCAGAATGACTTTAATATTTATTGCATGTAAAATACACACATAAAAGAGCATATATAAGCATAGTAAATGGAAAAATAATAAATATCCTTGAATCATTTCACTTAGAAAGAAATAATCATCAAGACCATAGACATCCCACTCTAAGCCCCCTCCCTGGTTCTATTGCATTCTTGTCCTCCTAAAGTAACCTAATATTTCTCATATTTAACTAGTATTTACCTTGCTTTCTTTTATGTATGTATGAGTATTCAGTCTTATTTTGTTGTTGTTTTTGATGGTACTAGGAATTGAACCCAGGTCCTTGCATGTGCTCAATAAGTACTCTACCCCTGAGTTACACATCTAACCCTTTTTATTTTGAGACAGGGTCTTACTAATGTACTGAGGCTGACCTTGAGCTTGCAATTCTTCTGCCTTGGTCTCCCAAGGAGACTACCCATAGAGGTGTGCACCACAGCACCTGGCTAACAATATGTTTTTTAGTTTTATCTATTTTTTTCACTTTATATGGATAGATTAGTACTGATTTACTGCCTTTTTCTCTTAGCATTAATTTTTTAAGTTCATAATATCTTTTAATATCTCATATAGTAATTCATTTATTTCCATGACTATATAATATTTCATTATATGAATATATTCTATTTATTTTTTATCCTGTTAATAGATATTTGGTTTATTTTAAATTTCAATATATTGTGGATAATGCTATCATTCTATATGCACTTCAATGTATGATATGCAAGTGTAAGAATTTCTGTAGGCAATATTCTTATGAGTGGAATGCCTTGCTCACCCATTATGAGCACATTTAACTTGAAGAGGCAATGCCAAATTGTTTTCAAATGTGGTTACACCAGTTCATATGTCCATTAGTAGTGTCTGAGAGTTGGTGTTGCTCTTCATCCTTGTTAACTAATTTTTGCTAGTCTGGTGGATGTGAAAGAGTATCTTGTTGTGTTTTTACTTTTTATTTTCCTGGTTACATGTCAAGATTTTTTTTTTCTTTCAGGATTTAATATTATTGCCTTCAGCCTGTTATTAATTACTAAAAACAAACATCAAATAGACTCTTGCATAAATGACAGGGAAACCTGCTTTAATTATCACCCTAATCCTTACAGCATTGGTAGATGAGCAGCAATGAGCAGAAATGTCCTCTCTGGATCTAGACAGGCAGATTTCTGTTAGAAGGCAGTAAGATCTTAGTGCACAGTGTCACATGCATTGCTTTGGTTAGTAATGTTGGTCACTAAATAGGTCCACTAAATATGTTTCCATGTCAATTAAAATTTCATCCATTTTCTTGGTTTTTAGAGGAACAAGGACCTAGGTTTATTGATATTCCATCGGCTATGTTTTTGTCCTCTGCAAAACTCATGTTGAAACTTGATCACCAGTATTGGAAAATAGTCTCAATTCATGATAACTCTATCCTCATGAATGGGTTAAGGCTAGTATATGAAGGGCTTATGGTGGTGGTGTGGCTCTTTTCTGCCACGTGAGGAACACTGTCCCATTCTCTGGAGGATGCAGCATTCAAGTCACCATATTGGAAGTAGAGACTGGGCACTCACCGACCCAACCTTGACAGGACCTTGATTTTGAACTTCATAGCCTGTATAACTGTGAGAAATAAACTTCCATTGTCTATAAATTACCCAGGATCAGGCATAAGAGAAGAAAATGATCTAAGACTCTGTTTCCATTACTAACTAGCAGAGAGAATTTTTGAGACATGTCATTTAACTTCTTAGAAGTTCATTTGCTTCGATATTAGGATGAACACAATAGTAGTCCTCTACATTGGATATTGGCTGCAGACTCTAAGTTTTTCTTTATCTTATTATAGAGGTTGGAAGAATGAAAACTCCATTATTTCAGGCCCCCTGATCAATAAGTTTCTGGTTTAGATTCTGCTAACGTGAAACACTTAAGTAGAATTGGAAACAAGAAAAACAATGCAAGGTAGAACATTTTATTTTCCTCTCGTAATAGTGAGTATCATGTGGATACATAATGAACATGACGTGGCTTCCTGGTGATCTTCTAGGAACCTGCACCTCTATGTGGCATGCAGATGAAATCCTTGGTGAGAGATTCCTCTGAGTCAAGTTTTTTTTTTTTTTTTTTTTTTTTTTTTTCTGATTTCTTCAAATCTAGGAGTGGCTTACTGGCCTTAATTCCCCTGCCCTCTATTTAATAATTTCTATATTAAATCCATTTCTGCAGAAATACCTATAGTGATTTCTATTCCTCTGATGGAGCTCTGAATTATGTACATTCTCTTATACTACCTAAATACTTCAGGCTGTTGTAGAGATTAAGTAGAATAACTCACGTTGGGCATCTGATAGGACACTGGTGCATACAGCATTCTCTATAAGCACCCAGTTTTCTCATCTTTCTGAAGAAAAAAAATCTCCTACTTTGAAATCTAGAAATAAAAACAGATGGAGAAAATTGAAGAAGCTTGCTTCAGACAGTAGAGTAGAAGACCTTGGATGAACTTTCACATGAAACTCGATATTTGTGATACCCAAGCCTGGGTTCAAACACAGGTGTGGTAGCACTTCCAAATCTGGGGTGGGACTCTTTCAAGTGTCTGGATCCAGTATTTCATAATTCTGGCCAGGTGACAGGTTCTGTCTTCACCAGGTGTGTTGAAATACCAGCATCCCTTTATATCTGTGATGCTGATTTTTCTACAGTGTCTGAGTCTTACAAAAACATCCGTACCCAGACTTATCACTTTATCAAGTTCCAACTAATACCTACCAATTGTTTTTCAAGCAATTTTCTTATTTGAGTGAACAAATGGAAACCACATCATTCCACACTGTGGAAGCTTCATCTGGGAGATAACTGGTGCAGATATAGCCTTCTGTTCATTTCTCCATTGGCTTCAAAGAGGCTTGAAATAAACCACAAGGTGTGAATGGTTGACAATCAGAAACACTCCTAGTCTTGACCTTGTTTCCCAACATTCCTTTGCTAGCATGTCTTAGCATTTTCAGAGTTTGTCATGAACAACCTCAGAAAAGCTAGGCTGCAAATCACATTCTGCATAATTTCAGAGTTTTTAATAATATTACTATAGGAAGAAAAAATTCCGATGAGAGAGGATGACATCCTCTCACCTTCTCAGTATCACCCATTTAGATTCTATTTTTCCATCCTCTTCCTTTAGAAAACATGAGAATTAAGAAAACCATGTTTGTTGTTTTCAGATTTTTCCTTTATGAACCACCTCTCCTCTTATAGAAGTCCTCTTCTTTATACTTCAGAGACTCAGTGTCCTGAATAAATATATCATCATCATGCTCTCTTCAAGGGATATATGCATTTTAGGGCTCATGTCCCCTGATACAGAAAACTCTTCTTACTCATGTATTCAACATGTATGTAACTGAAACTACAATAAATTGTGGGAGTGGGATTGAACAAAGCTTCCCTGTTCTCAAGGACCCCAGTACCATAATACGTCAGCTTGGCTGTGGGAGCTCAGACTTGGGAAGGGTTATGGGTATTAGGCAATGGGTCTAAAGGGTGGTGGTCCAGGAAAATCCAGGTGAAGTGAGCATCAGTGGGGATTCTTGGCTGCTCCATCATCTTCTGAGTTAATCATGAGACCTTTCCAGCTCACTAAGTAGGCTGGCAGAATATATAGGGTGGTTTTGTTTGAGAGTCCGGCCTTAGGTCAGCCTCATCCTAAGGAAACTGAGGAATGTTTTCATTAGAAATATGTAGGGACATTATGGGGAGAAAGACTCATGCAGGGAGGCTGTGAGAAGAGGAGCTGGAAAAGGGTAGGAGTGATGGAGATGGTTGGGAGTGTTGGAGATGTTTTGCACATCTTATGGTTATAACTACATTTTAGTTATATGAATCCTCAGCAAAAGAATACTAACCCAATCTTTTTCCTCCAGAACAAGACAGACTCTTCTAAGGCACACTTCATCTGGCAGCACAAGGCACCAGTGGCCAGAAGCCTGTCCATTTGTCCACCCATGCATCTGGAATTATAGTCAAGTATACTACCAGAGCTCATTAGAGTTTTCCATGCAGCTCCTGGACACCTCTGCAAGCCTTTAAGTAGCTCCTTAATATGTCTCCAAGGCTGCAGAACTAGGATGAAGGTGTTAGAGTTGTGCATGTGCTGGGAAGAGAGGAAGAATCAGAAGTTTTATCAGTTGAACAGCTACCAGCTACTTTGTCCTAGTAATATACTAGACACATGGCCAGATTCTTGCCATGTAATAATACAGGAGAGAGGATGTAAATCTGCACAGCACAGAGGAGGGATCATTTCCATTGGAACTGGTCCAGGGGATTTAGTGGGAGAGATGGTGCTATGAGGGGTTGGAGGTCTGGTTTGAAGGATTTAGGATTAGAAAACTTGTGTAGTTTTAGTTCACTGCATGCACACTCTGAAACTTGGATTTGAGAAAATAGTTAATTTGGGCAGTGCTTTTAGGCAGCTCAATAAGGGAGCTGGGAAGTGATGCAGGGGTGGGGAGGGAAGGTCAATAAAGGGTGTATATTAGTCAGCTTTTTGTTGCTGTGACCAAAATACCTGACAAGAACAATTTACAAGAAGAAAGGTTCATTTTGGCTCACAGTTTCAGATGTTCAGCTTACTGCTTTGCTGTGGGCCTAAGGTGAGGTGGAAGCATCATTGTGGAAGGGTATGGCAGAGGAGCACTGCTCTGCTCATGGCAGCCAGGAAGCAGTGAGACAGGAACAGGAAAACAGCAGAGAAGGGCATGCCCACAGTGACCCACCTCCTCCAGCCATGCCCCACCTGCCTACAGTTACCATCCAGTTAGTCCATTCAAACTAGAATAGATTAGGTTATAGCTTTCATAATCTAATCATGTTACCTCTGAATATTCCTGCATTCACACAGGAACTCAGATCCAAAATATAACAGGGTACAATGCTTAATAGCTCACTACCATGTAACACAGGTTCTATTCTGATGGGTACCTTATGAGAGACTGTGCAGAGTATGCTTAAGATTGTGTCCTACTGGGAAATGGGAACACTAGGGTATTTATCCACCAGCTTGTCCACATCTCAATGTTGAAGGATGTTAACTCCCTGCCCCTTCTAGGCTGTTCTGGGTTGAAGGTGAGCTCACTACCAGGACCAGAGTGGCACATACTAGAAAACTCTGCAGGTAGTCTTTAAGGTGGGCTAAAAGGATATAGGTGGACCCTGACTCTTTTCACTATGGGAATCAATAGAAAAAATAAAGAGCATCATTGGCTCCATGATTCAGAGTTTTGGGCCATGAAATGCTGTGTACTCTAGGCCTCATCTCACTTTTCCATTCAGGTTTACTTTCTTTTATGCAGGGAGGGAAGGTCAAGTTACCTAAAGTGACATCAAACCCCAGTTTTTACTATGGTCATTCATGTCAGAATAAAAAAAAAGAAAAAGAAAAAAATGTATATGAACTGTTTTTTTTTTTGTTAATTGAGCTATATATGTGTATAAAAGTAAATGTTTATGTGCTTATAAAATTGTGAGTATGTATATTTGCACATCTTATGGTTATAACTACATTTGAGTTATGTAAATCCTCAGCAAAACAATAATAACCCCAAAGGAGGAGAATAATACTTATACTACGGTCCTGCTGGTTGACTTGGCGATTCTGTGCCCAGTTTATTTTCATTCAGTACAAGTCAAAAGCAACAATATTAGTAATGCCTCCTCTATTTTATCTCTGGAGTTTGGTGTTTATTGCTTAGTGCTCTGAGAGTACCTACTTTACTGGGGAAACTAGTTAGGCAAATTTTCATTTTCGAGGCATCTCATTTCCTGGCAAAATACGTCTTAATCTTTTTCTACTATCTTTGAAGGCCAGAATCAAGGTTCCCCCGCCAACTTTTATACCAAGGAGAATGTTAGGCAATTCTATTAAAGTAAATGAGACACATTTGCCTTTATCTTTCAAATCCCTTTGTGGTTTTCCTCATTTGTAAAATGGGAGTGATGCTGTCTATTTCAGAGGATGATTGTCAATATGTAATACAATAACGGATCTGAGAAGACTTCTAGACTCCAGTGTCAAGCTGGCTTCCCAAAGAGGCTGAGAGGTCCAGGAACATGTAAGGGCTGTGCCCAGCGAATGTGTTGGAACATGGTTTTAAGAAAGGAAGTAGCTTTACTTCAACTGACACAGAGTTCAAGGGCACCACTATGAAAAAAAGGAGGGATCAGCAAGCAATCTAAGCCTATCAAAGTACCAGCGTTATTCTTGTGTCAGAAAGTGGGAGAGAGAGGGGTGTGTCAGAGAGTAGGAAATGCTGACAACAGAGGCCCTTTATCAAAATGCTCAGGGCCAGAAGTATCTCTGATTTCTGATTTTTAGAATATTTTCACATAATGAGACATCTTGGGGGTGAGACCCAAGTCTAAACATGAAATGCTTTTAAGTCCATAAATATCTTATACACATAGCCTGAAGGTAATTTTATGCAGTAGTTCTAGTGGCCTGTCACATGAGGACAGGTGTAGAATTTTCTACTCGTCGCATCACGTTGATGTTCAAGTCTCATATTTTGAAGCATTTGAAATTTTGGATTTTCAGATTAGGGATGCTGAAACTGTATATTTGGAAGGCCTATTCTGCTGTATGCCATCTGTACAGCTCTACAAGCATTTCTTTCATCTGCATGCTATTTTTCTATGAGAGGCATTGTTATTCTCATTCTAGAGAACATGTGAGTTTAAGAGTAACTTGCCCCAAATAACAATGGTGGAATAAGCATGTTAGTATAGATCTGTCTGACATTCAGGCCTGCCCTCCTCCTTCTGTGTGGTATTATAATGAAAGAAAATGTCCTTGAATTGCTAGTTAAAGCAGCCGACAGTCATTGTTGTTATTGTAGTGACCTTTTGATGTGAGAGCAGGAATCATGGTGGCCTAGCTTATTGTCTGACATTCTACAAGTACCTGATTCACGTATCTTTCCACACCTTGGTTACATTCTCCTGATGCTTACTAATGACTCTAGGTTCAAATACATTTTTAACAGTACTCCTGAAAATTTTCTCCTAACCTCAGAATTAGGTCTCTCTGACATCTCTAGTTTGTACTCCATGTATTCTCTGTGCATAGTATTCCAGACATGCCACATTTGGCATAGTCCCTAAACTTGATCATGTGTCTTGAATTGTGTAACTTACAGGATGAAGGCATGTTACCCAGTTTGTATTCACATATGATGCAAGCAAGAAACAAACTTATATTAAACCACAGAAATGTTAGGTCTATTAAAGTAGTGGGTATTAATTATGTGATTAACATAGTGTTTATTTTTCCTGTTTCTTGTGAGTTCTTTATGGATAAAACATTTACTATTCATGTGGGCATTCTTAATACCTAGCATAGCTGCAGTAACTAAAAAAGGACAAGTGAGACAATTTCATGTGAGGTCACAGCTAGTTTTCAATGTTCAGTGGCTCATTCTCATCTTGGATGACAAGGAGTGAAACGATCTTTATATGACTACTACTACTTTATCAGCCCAGCCCAGGTAGGACTCAAAGTTATTTGCAAAGAGATTGGTTGCCAATAGGTATCTTGTGTTTTTCTGCTTCTTTCTCTCTCCTTTCTTAGAAAGTTTTTTTTTTTTTGGCTGTGGAATCATATTAGCAGAGCACTCAGCTTTTATGTTCAAGGTTAAAATGCAATTATTCCTGCTTCATGTTCCTTTATTAACTCCTCCACTTTGATTCTGAGAAAGAGGGAGGGAGTAGGCAGGTCTAACTTCTCTCTGTAATATGGAGTATGACGGCCAGCCCAAGGACAGGTTTAGAGCACAATCTATATTGGTGAATTTTTTTCCTAGGTAGAATTAAAAAATTCATGGATGGAAGAAGCCTATGTTGTATGGTTGGATAATCTCACTGATTACAAATATAATTGACCCTGATTGTAGTTTCTGTTCAAATCTTGAGAAATTTTCTAAAAATTCCCATTTTCTAGGACAATGGCCAAAAGAGATAGTATGGGTTGGAGAGAGAACCAAAAAATCAAGTCAGCTTAGTGTCAAGTGCTCTGAATATGTCATTCCATGTCATCCTACAGAGCAATCATAGGGAATTGCATGCCCATTTATCAGATGAAGGGAAGAGATTCAGTTAGTCTTGCAAAGTATGTCCAAAATCCCAAAGTTGCATGCACATCGGCTGTCTAGCTCCCAGGTCCCTGCTCTATTGCACTCTGTAAGCTCACTCCTCAGTTTCCTCATCAAACCCTAATTAGCTGCATGTTGGCCTCAGGCTGGACATGATTATGACTCCTCAGTTCCTGCTGGAAGGGGCTGGCAGATATTATTTTCCTTCTCTGATATTTATTTCCTTCCTCAAAAAATATTTGCTCTTAGGACTGAAGGAGAAGACGCTGGCCAAGAGAATGGACTTTCTCGTCCTTCTTCTCTCTCCTCTTTTAATGCAATGGGGTGTGGTCAGCCCAGGTAGGTTACTTACTGTCCTGGTTGGAAGGTGGAAACTGGAGACCATTGCATATTTTTCTTTCCAGTAAGACCAAGAAAGAGTTATCTCAAGTTACCTAACTGTTTTGGTTTAGATATGAAGTGTCCCTCCAAAGCTACTGTGCTTATGCAAAAATATTCAGAGGTGAAATACTGGATTACGAGAGCTGTGACCTAATACTCAGTTCATTCTAGTTTGAATGGATTAACTGGATGGTAACTGTAGGTAGGTGGGGCATGGCTGAAGGAGTCAGGTAACTGGGGGTATTTCCTGGAGGGGTATATCTTCTCTCCAGCCCTTTCCCCCTCTTAATGGCTATGATGAATAAAATAACACTCTTCCTCCTGCTATGATGCTCTGCCTCACCTTGGGCCCAGGTCTATGGGCTGACTATATAATGAACTTCTGAAACCATGAGGTAAAATAAACTTTTCCACTTTACAGCAATGAAAAACTAACACAGAATGTGGTACTGAGACATGGGATTGTTGCTGTGACTCACCTGGCATGGAGTTCAAAAGACTTTGGATATGTTTTATGAGGAAAAATTTGGAAAATTCTGGAGATACAGGCTGGAGAAGCTTTAGAATGTTCTAAGTGAAGCTTAATGGATGATTCTGGTGGGAACACAGAAGACCAGAATAGGCTAGGAATGTGAAAAATAAAGACTGTGCTTATGAGGTTTGAAAGGTGAAATGATTCAATTCTGAGAGCTCTGACCTAATCAGGTGACCTAAGTTTGAATGAACTAACTGGGTGGAACTGTAGGCAAGTGGGGCAAGACTGGAAGAGGTCCTCACTGGGGGTGTGCCCTGGAGGGGTGAATTTTCTCTGCAGCTCCTTCTCCCCTCCTGTGTGTCTACTTCCTGGTCACTATGAGTGGAACAGTGTTCCTCTACCAAGCCCTTCTGCCATGATGTTCTGCCTCCTCTTGGCCCTAGAGGACTGGAGTTGGCCATCTGTGGATTGAAACTCTGAAACAATGAGCCAAAATAAATTTTTCTTCTAAGTTTTTCTTGTCAGGTATTTTGGTCACAGTGACAAAAAACTAACACACTTCCCCTCTCTGTCACAAGTCCCAAGTCATGAACAAACCAGTGATTGATTATCCAGGAAGTACTAGATTCTCCTTAGAACAAAGAGTCCTTAACTCTTATCCTTGGAAAAGAAAGTCTGAATCTCTGAATTTTTATCTAGGAATAACAGTTAAGGCTACCTTAGGGTATGGAGATGTTCCAGTAAAACGTCATGTTGGATCCTGAGGCCTGAACAGGACCCATGTTCAGGAAAAGGATATGGTAAAAACCCATTCACAGTGGCAATGGGATTGCATCTTCATAGAGTTCCTCACTTTGTGTTCACCAAATTCATGATATTTTTCTATGATCAACATTCCTACTTAACATGGTAGGGAAGTAAAAAAAAATCAATATTAATGTTAGTAAGACTTAATTTCCAGTCATAGGCCAGTTACTCAGGAGCTTATGCCTTGTGTACCTTGGGCAAGTCACTTTATTTTTTTATGGTCTCGGTTGCCTCATATGTAGATTATCAATAATTTGAGCAACCACCATGCCTGGGATGTGTTTAAGAAGCAGCAGCAGAAATTTCTCTTTCTCTTCTTCCCTCCACTTCTTCATTCTTCCTTTTCCTCTTCTTTGTCTGCCTCTTCTATATTTCTCCTCCTCCTTTTGTCCTCTTTTTTTTTTCCTCTCTTTCTCCCTCTTCCTCTTGTTTCTAATTGCCCTTTTGGATTTTATTCATTGGAGAAAGGCTTTTCCTTACTACTGAATAAAAGCTCAGAAATTCTCCTGGCATCCTGTTCATTCTTAGCAACCCTAAAATTATTTTAAATAAAGGAATAAAAAATAAGTAAACAAAACAAAACAACAACAACAACACAGTTGCAATTCTGGGGAAAAAAAAGTCTAGCCCTAGATTATGAATCAATACTTCAATCTTCATTCAAATATAAGACCCTACCCCCCAGCAAAGGCCTGAGTTTTTCAGCTACCCACCTTTGGGGAAGAGAGTGTGATGACTTTATTTTTCCATCTTTTCCCAGAATTTATCCCATTTTCTAGCTTACTAGTGCGTTTTGCCCTCTCCAGGGTGAATGTGGATAGAGAGTGGAGGGGGAAGGGGATTACAAGGAAGTTCTCATGTAATTGACAAATTGATGTGGACTTTCCCTGAATTCTTGCCCTTTGGTGGAAGAGTTTAGAGTCCACACTTTGTTTTTCTCAAAGGACACTTCCATGAACTATTTGGAAATTCCCTTTGCTTGGATCCCTGTTTTCGAAAATTCTTGACCTCCAAATGATGATCCCTTGTTATCTACTACTTGCTGAGGTTCTCTTTTCCCTCTTGTTTTGGAAAGGGTCTATGATAGGCACAATTGTAAAATGACCACCAATTATATTCTCCCTTGAACAATTCCCTGCCCTTGATTGTGAGTGGAATTTGATAAAACAATGGGATATGATTTCTGAGTGTTATATTAAATGGGAAGAAAGATTTTGTAATGGTTTAGATGTGGTGTCCCCCAAAACTCACATGTGAGATAATGCAAGAGGTTTGGAGGGTAACTGATTGGGTCATAGCAGTAACATAATCAGCGAATCAATCCCTGATGGGATTAACTAAGTGGTACTGGAGGCAGGTGGGATATGACTGGAGGAAGAGGTTCTCAATCTTGGGCCTTCATCAGAAATTAGTTGAAGGGTTATCAAAACAAAAACCACAGAGATCCATCCTCTGAGTTTCTGATCCAATGGGTCTAGAGTAGGACTGGATAATTTTACATTTCTAAAAAGTTCCTACATTGCTGATGCTGCTGGTCTGGATATTATGTTTTAATATCATTGTTCTATAGATCTATTTCTCATGAAATAATCTTTTCTTTCCTCATCCTAACATCCTTTCACAGCTGTGATTTTCCTGCAGGAGCTAAGCAATGTGGACATTGTTCTCAAACATTTCCTTTTAAAATCCAGCATTTTATCTGGTATCTAACTGTGGTATACACACCTTTTGTATTTTGATACTTTACTCAAATCTTCAATTTTTGACATTTTGTTCATGTTAGAAAAGTGGATGGTGATGGTTTTATAGCTCAGTGGTGGAGCATTTGCCTAAAGCATGTGAGGTACTGGGTTCAATCCTCAGCACCACGTAAGAGTAAATAAATAAAATAAAGGTATCATGTCTATCACAACTAAAAAGGATATTTTTAAAAAAGTGGAAAATATTAGTTCTGAAGTGATATTGTGATCATTGAATAAGTTGCTGCATGCATAATAAAGAAGAAATACATGTTGGTGTTCTTCTCTGTGCTTTCTAGCCCCACCACTTGCTATTTTTTCAGTAGTACCTGACAATTTAAAGACCACTGGACATCACAATTAAGACTAATTTTCGAAACATTTGATCCTGGTAAGGTTAGATAGATGATCAACTCCTTTGAAAAGGCAATAGATGTCTCACTAAGGGTCTCCATGGCACGCAGCCTGTGAAATAATCAACCTGATTCTGAGAAATGACTACAAAGTTCTGGAAGTTTTTTTGCATAATACCTCCTTATACTCCTTGAGGGTCCTAGATAGAACTCCCAGGAGTTTCTCAGAGGGCCCTGCTTAACTCTTGCACTGTCTTCTCTGAGCTCATAGGCTTCCCACATAGTGATGAAAGTCAAGCACCCAGCCTCAGCAACCATCGTATGTATGACTTCAAGGCAGAGAGCCATCTGCACAATGTCTAGAAAGGCTAGTGAGCACTGTCTTCTTTCTTCCCGGCCTCTAATTTATTGGCAGAGAAATGTTAAGTGGATTTTTAAAAAAGAGTCACCATATTGCAGAAACAGATTGGAGGAAGATGGATTTGGGAGAATAGAATTTGCTGTAGGAGAGAATCCAGGTCCTGAAAGGAAGGCACGTGGCTGATGTCACAGCCCGTGCTGCCTGACTAGGTAAAGGGAAGACTTCTAAATCACGAAGAGCCTCACACTAGCAGCATTTCCTGAACAATTACTTTGCAAAATCTTGTGCTACATGCTGTTTATGAATTGTTTGATAAGTTTTAACACATTATGTAAGTTATTTACTATTATAATTTTATTCATAGGGAAATAAAGGTAATCTTTCTAAGGTTGGACTGCTGTTAAGTAGTAGAGTCAGAATTTGAAACTTTCATCTACTCCAAGTAGAAAAAAGTAGAGACCAAGCATTATTGTTTGGAAAAATTCACTAACATCATATTAGAGATTGGATTATGTTCCCCCAAATGTATGTGTTGAAGCCCTAACCCACAATGTGTCCGTGATTGGAGGCAGGCCCTTTAAAGAGGCAATTAAGATTAAAGAGGTCATAAGTGTTGTACTCTAATAGAATATGACTGCTGTCCTTATAAATAAACAAAAAAATACCAGGGATTTGCAGGCAGGGAGAAAAGGTCATCTGAGGACACAAATGAAAATGGTCTTCTGCAATCCAGGAAAAAAGGCTCAGAGGAAACCAAACCTACTAACACCTTGATTTTAGATTTCCAGTTTTGGAAAATATGAGAAAATAAACTTCTATTGTTTAAGACAGCCAGTCTCTGGTATTTTGCTATGGTAGCCCTAGTAACTAGTATATTCTGCCACCTTTATAGGTGGGATGTACTCTGCTGTCCCTTGACTTTGCATTCAGTCACATACTATGTGTTGGTTTATGGATTCTCAGCAGACTCTATCTTAGTGGAGATTTAAAAACATCTGTGTGGAGGATGGGAAAGGCAGCGGAGCACAACAGACACTAGTATGGCAATTTGTAAATCAATGGATGTGTAACTGATGTGATTCTGCAATCTGTGTATGGGGTGAAGGTGGGAGTTCATAACCCACTTGAATCAAAGTGTGGAATATGATATGTCAAGAAATTTGTAATGTTTTGAACAACCCACAATAAAAAATTAAAAAAAAAATAAAAACATCTGTGTGATTCATCTTGGTTTCTTGTTCCTGTACCAGTGCTATGAGAAGGGTGTGCTGCACAGAGAAAGATGAGAGGCATAGGGAGTGGAGCTTTGCAGCTTAAAGCACAAGCACTTGGCTGCACATAGCCCGAGTTAGAGGCAGCAGCATAGAGCCACGGCCCCTCCCTCCTCCTGCAACTGACCTCTGTGCCCCTATAATAAATAATCATTGTCTTAAGCTCCTGAGTTTTGGGTATTTTGTTAGGCAGCATTATTGTGGCAATAGCTATTATATCAATCAAATATTAGAAGAGGTAACTTTACAAAGTTTGGTGCAATAATTTTTCTGGGCATTCATTAGGGTGGGAATGGAAAGATATTTGGAGAAAAGATGGATAATTGGTAGTTCTAATAATTCTTCCAAAAATTCAAGTAAGGAGGAAAGGCTATACTCCTCTAAAAATGAGTAAAATGGAATTGAACTATGATTTCTACTTAGTCTAGGACTCTATTTTAGAGGAGGCGAGTAAAGAAAAAGAAAGAGAAGGAAGAAAAAGAGGATAAGGAGGAGGAGAAAGTAGGCAGGAAGAGGAGGAGGAAGAGCAGGAATTTTTTGGACTCAGTTATGCTTAGTGCAGATGTCTTGGCTTTGACACTTATTAGCTGTGGGTGACCTGGCACAAACTATATGAACTCATTAAGCTGTGAGTTTCAGTTTTTTAAATCTATAAAATGGGGATGCTAATATTATCCTTCCCACCCACATTAGACCTACCTCCCTAGTAAGAAAGGACTTACTCAGAGTATATACTTCTTCCTTATGGTCAGAGTCACGAAGGCACAGGGGTATGGTGGTGAATGTTTGAGAATCATGAGCCTTTAAGGATTTGCTTTGGTATCTAGATATGTGGAGATATTTAGCCTAGAGGGATCAGCAGGAAAAGATAAGGCTGCTTTTTTTGCTGCCTAGGTTGACCGTAAAGTCTTAGGATATATTCTAAGTATATAGCCTGAGGGGTGAGGTGTGGAATCTTGTACCCTCAAAGTTTAAAGAGCCCACCAAGGTATTATAGAGTTCAGGAATTTTTTCTAAACCTTGAATAATACATAAGCTCTAGCTTGACAAGTTGGAGTCCTGATTAATGGCACAGATTCCAAGCTCCAGAATTTCTTTGTCCTAGGAAAATTTAACTTAACCTTCTTGAAAGTTTGTTTCTTTGCCTGTAAAAGTAAGGTAATAATATTGTGTCCTATATAGTGTACAGCTTTCTGTAATTCTGAAATTCACATTAAACCAACATCCCTTAGTACAGCATCATGTCACAGATGAGGACTTACAAATATAATTTGGGATATTTAATTTACCTACCCAAATCCTCTTCTGTTGCAGGTAAATAAACTGAGGCTCCCCAGGGTAATCTGACTTTCCCAAAGTCACAGGAATATAAGTGTCAAAGCTAGGACTAGACAGAAGAAAGTCTTTCCAAGTGACAGATATATAAAGAAGAGACATCCCCACCTGTTCAGGTTTTAACATGCATATGTAGGCTAGAGGCCCAGGAGAGAAAGCTGGAATTGTACATTCTCAATATTGAAAACAGTCGAGCATCTATCTTGTCATTGTTGTAAGAATGTTTTCTATAGTTTCCTCTGGCAGCTTAGGTTAACGTAAGATACCACCAGTGATAGGAAGCCCATCACTGTGTCCACTCATCCCATCATGTGCAGCTTTTAGGAAGCATTTTTTTATACAGAGTCTCGATATAATTTTGCCTTCTGCGACCACAGAGCATGACTCTCCTGCTCTTTTCACTGCATAGACTTTGAAGGCACTTCTTATGTCTCACAGATTCTTCCATGCACATGTTTGTTTAGCAAGCGTGTATTGAGCAGTGTATCAGAATTCTGTTAGTGGTAATAAGTGGAAAACTCATCTTAAACTGAACTCCACAACCCACCTATTCACTCATCTATTTGAAAAATCTTTATATTTTATGTTTCAGACACTGCTCCAGATGCTAAAGATAGAGCACTAAGGAAAACAGAGTCTCTACCTGCAAGGAACTCAAGTTCTAGTATAAGAATATACATGGTCAACAATGAAGTAAATAAACATGTTCATCTTAATAAACAAATATGTAATAATTCAGGTGAAGACTTCTATGGAAAAACATGAAGCAGAATGAAGAGAATAGATAATGCCAAGGATGGTATGGGAATATGAGACCCTTTAGTAAAAAACTTCAGAAGCAGGGTCCAGTCAAGGTCTCCATTTTCTCTCCTCTGTGACTCCCTTGGGTTTGCTTTGGGCTGGACTGGCTTCCTTTATGATAGCAGTTTGGCTGCTGGTGGACTAGACCTGTGTGTCTTCTTATTTATATTCAGAATATTGGGCATTAGTTTCTATAACAAGCCAACAGATGTTCTGAGCTTCACTTTGATAGAACCATCTTTGATCCCTGGGTCCAGGGGAATATTGTTCACTGATTAGCTTTGTGCTTGGTATAGTCCCACATGGACTTTTAGAGGGATGTTCATGTTTAAAGTTAGAAGTGTTTTTCAATGTCACCTAAAGTGTATGGCTGCTATGCAATAGGCAGAATGAGCTCTGTGATGGGAGGCCACTGTGGAATGCACTGCAAATACTCTACCTGGGCACTCAGAGCTTACAAAGATAAATAGAATATGGTCCCTGATCATATGTAGGTCACAGCTTAGTGGAGAGAAATGGATGAATAGATAATTCTGTAACAGAATTAATAATCCAAGTTGGTCCAAGATGGTCATCAGCTTCCTGGTCATGATATAGGCAAAGTGGTCCTAGAGAAGGTATTTTAAAACAGCTGAAATTTAGTATTTTCATGTTTATATTATTTCTCCCTCTTCAGTAACAACCCTTGTAATTTGCAGTGCTCTCTTGTTTGAGGGGAGACTATTTCTCTACCTTAGTTCCCTTCTTTGGACCAATGGGGTATCAGCAGACTTGAAGCCAATTAAGTCTGGAAATATGCCTATGTATTTGGGCTTCTTCCTTCTCCTTGCCCAGGATCCTAAGAATAATGTGCCTGGGCTACTCTATTTGTGTGGTACTCTCTGTGGGGAGAGAAGAGAAATAAGTGGACCAGAATCACCCCAGCTGAGCCAACCTAGTGGCACCTAGCCTCAATCAGCCTAGCTGCAGTCAATCTCCAGACAGTCCTGGGAGCTAAATAAATGCTTATTTAGAGTGCACTGAGTTTTGTAGTTGTTGGATATGCTGCATCATGGGGGTGAAAGATGACAGACATGGGCTTGAAAAATAGTTATTGTTGAGATAGAAAGTGTTCTAAGTTATTTTAGCTTCTACAAAACATAGCAGATTATAGGTGTGGTGAACTTGGTCATAGAATTTTATGTATGGGAGGTCATTGTAAACTAGGAAGAGATAGGGAGAAGGGACAGCTTTTTTGGTCCTGGCAGATGTGGGATGGAGAAGGGAGATGGAAACTGGGCTAGAGTAGATAAATGGTCAGAGCGCTGGATGGGATGGAGTTGGCCTGCCCAGATGGCCTTTGGTTGTTCAGTGGCATGAATGGAAGTGAGGAGTGGAGAATAATATGCTGAGTACGGAGCCTGCCATGGGGGAAGGAGCCCTGTGAAGAGAGTTGTGGTGACCCTGCCTAGAGGTGCAGTTAGACATGACAGAGACTAGGGGAGTCTGTGCAGGAATAGGAAAAACCCAGGAGAGGACCATTCTCCTGGTGAGCAATGTCAGGTCTTCAGGGAACAGATAGAGGGAGGCCAGCCAGAGCCTCACCAGCTAGAGATATCACAGAGGGTCCTGGCAGGAGACCAGAGGTGGGACTATCTTCTTTCAAGGGACATCACTATGTGTACAGTCTAGCAATGTGTCTTCAGAGCCTGCAAAGAGGAGACTCAGAGAGCATTATTAAGGACACTTCATTCCCATGGCACCTACCAAGGTACATTTAGAGGGGATGGGATGGAGCCTGTGAGAGGGACTTCAGAAATCCCAACAGACTGAGTAATTCAATGGAGTCTTTAAATTTAGAATCAGACTCAAAAAGTCACAGCTTAAACTAAATTTAGTTTTCTTTTCCTGCTTACCAATTGGGAGGAGGCTTATGAAACAGAATATACCAGTCACAGACAAAGAAACACAATTTTATTAATACCCAGAAAAGTAATGTGGATGGATTTTCTATCCTGCCTTGATTACAGTCCAGTATGGTGAAGTTTGAAGTGATGGTAAGATCCAGGGTAAAGAGGAAGACACAGAGGCAGTCCCTGACACAGAATGAAGAGAAAGGATGGGCTGGGTGTTCTGAAAATTAATCACTCATAATAAGCTGAATCTTACAGGACTATTGCAGGAGCCTGGATGGAGAACCAAGGCAGAGGAGGTTTTGCTATGGGGGAAGAGACTTGGGCAAAGGCCTGAGAAAGAGAGAGAAGACCTTGTGCATCTTCCACCCGACTATGTATGATTTTGTTTTCCTTCTAGCCAGGTGCTTTAGGGTACAGAGGAGTCAGGCAACCTGGGAACAGGGAAGTCCCAAGACTGTACTTTCTAAAGCAGAGACTCTCTTTCTCTATCTTCTTTCTTTTCCCTTCTCTCATATCAACAGATCATGTGAGTTCTCAGGGATTTTGTTTTCTTTGTAAAAAGTAGGAGGGTGGAGCAGAGGTGGGCTGGCAAATCACATTCTTTGAGAATCTGACAATATGTAAGACTTTTGCAAAACTACTTTG
Source organism: Marmota flaviventris (assembly GCF_047511675.1). Lineage (NCBI taxonomy): Eukaryota > Metazoa > Chordata > Mammalia > Rodentia > Sciuridae > Marmota > Marmota flaviventris. Next base: position 193,518,883 of record NC_092498.1, read on the forward strand.
TTTTCCTCATAACAGCCTCCTCATATTGATACTATTATCTCTGAATCTATAAACACATTCTCTCAGCTATTATATTTAAAATATAACCATGATCAACATGTTTATTACTATCTCCATCATCTTCCTACTTGTCTGTTGGTGTAGCAATGAATATCTCTTACTTGGACTATTTTAAAAGTTTTTTTTTTAACTTGTCTCCCTGGTTATTCTCTTGCTTCTTTATTCTCCATCCAGTAACCAGAATGATCTATAAAAATCATGGCAGTCTGACTATATCAATTCTCTGCCCAACCCCATCCATGGTCTTTGAGGCTTCCATGATCTGGTTACCCTTCCACCTCCCAATCTCTCTTCCACCTTTGGCTCTATTCCATCTACTTGAATCACTGTCATGGTTCCTTCCCATGTTGCTTAAACCTGATAAGCACTGTAGAGCACAGCCTTTTGCATCTGTTTTCTTGTCATAGAGTGTTCCTTCCTCAGATACCCATGTGACTCCTTCCCTTCTTTCCTTCAGGTCCTAATAAGATAGATCTTCCCTGACCCGTGTCACCTACTCCCATTATGATTTGTTATATTTTTCCTATATTATTTTATCTTCATACTTCTCATCACCTTAACGTGATCTGCTTTTGTTTATTCTCCCTTCAACTGTGTGAACTCATGGAGACAGGAACTTTGTGCTCTGATGTCATTTGCTTGTTACTTGAGTTTATCTTTAGTGCTTAAAACATCACCTGACTTGAACAGGCATTCAATAAATATTTGTTGAGGGCTCTGAGAGTTTAAGCAGCTTTCCACCTGGTAACATAATTAGTAAAATGTAAAACTAGTATTTGGACCAAGCCCTGCTAGTACTGTGGATCATGCACTTTCTAATCCCTTTTCTCTAAGAATGATCCAATATCTTGATAGGAATGATCAAGTAGATCTTTGTGGCTATGACTTCTTTAGAGAAATTTACTCAGTAAAGAACCATGAGAGTACTGTCATGATAACTAATTAGAACAAAATTTTAAAATCCCCCCCAAGAAGGAGAGTTAATGAAAAATTTTCTATTGTGTAATCCTAGAATTAAAAATAATGCCTCTCTAATAAGACATCACAATGCCTTTCAATTTCCTTTTCTATGTTTTTCTTCTTTATTTCTCTCTCTCTGGGTGTGCATGTGCATGGGCATGTGCGTGCGTGCGTGCATGCGTGCATGTGTGTGTGTGTGTGTGTGTGTGTGTGTGTTGCTGAGGACCCAACAAAGGACTTCACACATGCTAAGCAAGCACTGTACCACTGAGCTACATCTCAAGGCCTCCTTTTCTGCTTATATCTGTTCAAGAATCCTTAATTATATTTCATTTCACATTATATTTGCCCTATTCCTAAAAAAATATTAGAATCAACCACAAAATGAACCTAAGTGGCTCCCATAGTTTCTTCTTGTATTGGGAAAGCAGAGAGAAAGTAGCTTGTGATGAACACAACCAAAAGGTACTGTGTTCTCCAAGGTGTTATGAAAGTGACGATCCCTTTGGCCCTCTACTTGAGTTTAAGCAGGCTGAGTATATTTGTACCAAAGTACCATGGGCTTATGTCAACATTTGCTTTCTGGCTCATATGCACATAGCTGTGTGACAATGGCTCTAAAGGTCCACCTGCTTTGGGTACACCTCTTGTTTTTTTGTTAAATATTATATTTTACGGAGTTGGCTTCATTAATAGATACCCTATCTCACATGATATTTCACAATGTGACATGGGCATGCCTCCACTGAGCAGTGGCATTTATGTTACTTTTCTTTGAATCTGGAGTTGCCAGTGACTTTGGGGGAGTGATAGTATAAGATTCTGAGACTTCCCCAAGTGGAGATGCACATTCTGCTTTGTCCTCTTGGAACCCCCATCCACTGTGCTATAAGGAAGCTTACCAGACACATGAAAGTCTAGGTGTAATCACAGAGGAGGGCTCAGTTGGCAGCCAGCACCAACTGCCAGATTGTGGAGAAGAAATTGCTCCTGACCCCAGATCCCAGTCTTTGGGCTTATTCGGATGATATCAATTAGAGCAAAAATGAACTGTCCTCTTGAAAGTCTGTGCAAATTTCAGATTCATGAGAAAAAGAATAGATGTTGCCATTGTATTAAGCCACTAAGTTTGGGGGTGGTTTGTCACTCCTCAATAGATAAATAGAATACTCTTTAAAAATGTTGAGGTCAACAACCATGTGCTATTTATTCCTGCTGTCTTGCATTGAGCCCTACAGAATGAGCAATCTTAATGAATACATGGTGAAGATAGAGAAGTAAATTAATCCTTTCTTCTAAAGTAAATTCAGGATGATACATATCTTTTCTTCCAGTTCTCACAAATAGCATGACCGCTACCACAGCCATTATTTTGTAGAAAAATATTATAGGAGGCAAAGAACTGGCCTGAAGGAAATAGCTTGCCTTAGGCAGGGGAAAAGTTATCCATACCACCTTATGGTGAGTTATTGACTGTATACCAGATGGGAGCAAGTCAGCTGTGGTCAGCCCATGGCAATTTCTCAAGGGAGTGGGCCGTGGTCAGTGAGTTGTAAGCAGGCCATACTCACATCAGCTGGGGATGAGTGACCCAGCTTGGTGAAGGATAGGGAGGAATCCCAATAGCATGCATTGCAATGAATTAACCAATGGGATACCTTTCATTCCTCCTTTCAACTTTTTCATTTCCCTTCCTACCAGGAAAGGAGTTCCTCTCTCTTATTTTCACTCATGGAAATGGGCTGTGAGTTAAAAGTTTCTATCCAACTATCATTGAGATTAAGGAGGTCCAAAAGACTATGTTTTAGAAAGAAAAGAATTGTTTATATTTATAATATTATTTATTTTTACCGGTAATATATTATTTGAAGAAACAAAAATTAACTACCCAGAGGAAATTAGAGGAATTCGAAAAGCCAAGATTCGTGGTCAGATATTAAAATGCACACACAGATAGCAGTGACAAAGATGAGGCACTTTATTGCAAGCTGGCGCTAGCTTATATAGAAAATGAAAGTCAGTTATCTTAAAGCAGGAAGCCCCCAGGGCCAATCATGGTAAAGGTCAGGTCATCACCTATGGTGCACACACGTCCACCCTGCATGAGATTCATGGGGGGCACGAGCTGTCCACGAGCACGGAAGATGGGAGGACCAATTGGAAGATTTTCAAAACAACTTGTTATCTGCCCACTGGCAATTTGTCCACCGCCATGTTACAATAGGGGCCCCTTATCTGAAATGCCAGAGGAGTTCTTAGGGAAACTCCCAACAGAATTGACAATTATTATTATTATTATTTTAAATAGCTGCAGGACAAGTATAGCCTTTTAGAGTTCAGGCCCCTGTTCATATAGCTAGAAACCAATGAGTGTTGAAGTTAGACCATTAGTCTGAAATATGATCCTTAGTAAAGTAATTTCTCTTTTGGTAAACAAAGTCAATGTTGCCTTTGAAAATTGTATCTTCTCTCTCCAATTTTGGACTCCAATTAATGAATGTATAGTAATAAACAGAGTAAAATTATCATCAAATAAGCAGAGTGAAAATATCACCAAAACCAAAAAGGAGAATAAAAATCTCTGGTGAGCACAGAGAAGTGGCATGAACCCAGTAGAGACCTCTGTGAGTTGGATTCTTCCAGAAGCAGGTGCTGAGACGGTTGGGTCAGAGTGCAAATCTTGTAAGGGGGTATGGAGTTGCAGGGGTTAGAGGAGGGAGGGGAATTCTGACTCTAGTGTAGGTCTCATAAAATCTTGACCAGGGGCTGGGGCTGGGGCTCAGTGGTGGAGTGTACGCCTTGTGCATGTGGGGCGCTACGTTTGATCCTCAACACCACATAGAAATAAATAAAGGTATTGTTTCCATCTACAATTTAAGAAAAAAAAAAGTCTTGACCAATCCAAACAACTCTAGAGCATGAACTGCCACTACCGAGTCCTATATTGTATTGAAATGCCAGAGTTCTAGAACACCAGCCATGTCTGAGCTGCCCTGGAAGAGCATGCTCTTAGCTGGAAGTTGGAGTGAAGGTATTAGACTCTGCAGCAGCGGGAAGCTGTCAGTTATCTGCACTGCTAGTAGCTGGAAGGCAAGCTCTGCCTTCAACAGAGAGCTGAGCGATGGACTGCTGCCGCTGCCACAACCTCTAAACCGGTAATTTTTCCTAACTGGAGGAGCCTTGTGGGAGGAGAAAACTCCCACAGTACTAAGCTTGGAGAAAGTCTTTGCTCCCTGGCAGTCCCTGGCTGTGTTGTTCCTGTTCGCTTCTAGTCCCTTCCCAATAAATAGGTAAGTTTCCCAGTCAGAACTCCGAGCATCAAGGGGCTGAGTTTGTTGAGGCTCCTGGCTAAGTTTCAGTTGACACATATGCACACTGAAAAAAGGAGAATAAAAATCTCTGGTGAGCACAGAGAAGTGACATGAACCCAGTAGAGACCTTTGTGAGTTGGATTCTTCCAGAAGCAGGTGCTGAGATGGTTGGGTCAGCGTGTAAGGGGGTATGGAGTTGCAAGGGTTAGAGGAGGATTAGAGGAGGAGGCATTCTAGTGAGGAATGAGGATAAACCGGGCCCTCATCTCTCCCTGCCCACATCCTCTTGGGCTAACTCACTATCAAGGGAAGTACTTATGGACAAAAGCTGTCAGTGCCTTCCTTTTGCCTATTGGATTTAGTTAGTTGGCAGCCATTAGATTAGTGCTTCCATAAGACAGAGGATCAAGGTGCTCAGAACGCTCTAAAAGCAGGAAAAAGTGATTGCAATGTCAAGGATGATAGTGGCAGAAGTGAGCCATGCTCATGACCCTTTTTCCATGACTAATTCACTTGGGAAGCAGTGCTGTGAAACAGTTTCTGGATTGGATGTGTTTGGACACCTGTGATCCTCTGTGATTTGTTTGAGAAATGCTTTGATGACATCCTGCTAAACAGTGAGGTCAACATACATTTTGCCTCTTAAGTTGTAGGAGCATAGGGAGAGGCTGGGTGGAGAGCCCTGTCCCAGTTGTGGGTCAACAGAATTATCCTTCTTGGTTTATCTTTTAACAAATTCTCATGCCATTTCCAGCAAAACAGAAGGAAAAGTGGCAGCTGAGGCTCCTGTGGTGTAGGAGGAGAGTGAAATAGAAGAGTTCATCCAAGCCTGGGAATTGCAGTTTCTAGCTGTAGTACCTGGGTCAGTTTTAAAATTTCCTTGAATATGTTTTTTTTTTTTTCCCTACCACATATATAAGACCAGGATTCCTCTCTCCCTCCCTGCTTACTTCTCTCCTTCCTTCTAATTCAATACACATTTATTGAGCTGTAGCACTAGACACTGGGGAAACACCGATCAACAAAACCATTGATGACTTCAAAGATTCTAGTGCAAGAAAAATGACAGCCAAGTGTACATGTGCTGTAAATAGGGGTTAGTCATAGCATAGTACAGAGTTATTGGCTGCAGCGGTAGTAAAAGGAGAAATTGATGATTTCTTGGGAAGTATCACAGAGAACCATGACGTCTGAGCAAGTTTGAGTAGAGAATAGCTTATGAACAGCAAACGAGTTGGGGGTTGGTCACAGCAGGGATAAGGGAAAGAAAGCCAATACTGAATATCCTGTGCAAAGGTCTTGGAAACTGTTTTGTTATTGAGTTGTTGATTTTGAGGCATGTGGAAAGACACTAAGGTCCTTCTAACAACTGGACACCCAGAGCCAGATCAATGGGGAATGAGTGGGCAGGATTGGAGGCCATGTTTGAGGACCCTCGACACATGCATAGCAGCAGAGTTAATAAAAGGATCAGAGATCTCACAATGAAGAGGACTAGAACAGAACTCAGGAGAACACCAGAATGGAAATGTGTTGAAAAAGAGATGTCTATGCATGAGGTCTAGCAAAGAGAGCAACAGGAAGAAACAGGGTGGAATCACACCTCTGAGAGGACAGAGAGAATGCTCCTGGGCTCCAACTATTTCATGGAATCCAAGATCAAGAAAAATCTAGATAATTCGTGGAATTTAGCAAGTATGAGGTCAATGGTGAGGAAGAGAAGCATGAAATGATAAATTAAGGCATTGAAAAAGCTTTGAGAACTGTGAAGAGCCATGGAAAAGAAATGTCAGTTCCTGATGGAGGAATAAGCCACTGTAGGCTGATCAATTCAGAATGTGGAGTGAGAATGACACGAAATTCTCCACTCCAGAGTGACAGCTTCTCAATGGCATGAGGTGGATAAAAGAATATCAGCATTTTAACCAGACACCCATGTGCTCATAATGAGTGGCTTAAAAAATGCTTTTATATCTTTATCTCAAAGTTACCTTGTTGGCTCTAAAAGACGGTCTGAAATTTGTCACTTAGGAGCCAAAATAAAATTGGAGGCATAAGAAAGAATGTGAGAAAGAAATTGTGAGTTATGTGGTCATTGCTATGTAGAATAAATACTTCTGGTGACTGGGTGGCAGTGCTGAGTTGTAGAATTCATTCTCCCAAGGAAGAAGCTTTAATCTTAAAGTCTGTTTTAGATAGCACCAATAGGGATAGGGCTTCCAGCAGAACAAAATAGATTCCACAACTAATAGTTTTACCCTGTAAAAAGAAAAGGAAACTAATAAAATATAATAAGAGAAGTATGGTTGCTGGGGAAACCATATCTGGAGGCTGTGTGAGCTTTCAATAATTCATTGTAGATATCATGGTGTATTGCGTGTGACCCATGGCTGTGTGCAGCAAGGGGACAGCAGGAGTAAGTGGCATGGAACTCTGAATCCACTGGTCTGCAATATGCACTTACGATATGAACTCAGCACTATGCAAATATCTGGAATGGAGTCTTATATAACATTGTGTATTGTGGTCATGACAAGAGTTATTCTAACTTGGGCTTGAACATTCTTGGCACATTCCTGCTTTGACCCTTAACTGTTTCCTGTTGAGTTTGCTTTTCTCCAAATGTCCACATGGTGATTGCCCTCATGATTCTTGGGCCTCTACTTTTGCATTTCCTTCTCGGTGAAGCCTTCTTGAAAATTCTATTTAAACGTGCATCTGCATCTATGCACCATCTCTTCCTCTCCCCTTCCTTGCTTTATTTTTTTTCTCTATAGCACTTATCACCATATGATATATATATATATATATATATATATATATATATATATTACTAGAATGTTAGCTCCCCAAAGCAATGATTTTGCTTGCTTTGATTACTATCGTACTCCTGATATCTAGCAGAGTGCTTGGCATATAAGCATTTAGTAAATATTTTCTCAATGAGTGGAGGAATGAGCTTTGGTTGCTTGTTAGGTTTCTAGCTCTGGAGAGAGACTAAAATTTCTGGAAAAATTCTTCACTCAGAAAAGTCACCATCAAGTTACTACATAGTGTTCTTTGTTCACCAGGCTCTTCATTTAAAGCCTGAACAGCATACTGTTCAAGATAGCAAGGAGCTTCCAGGATATCCACTCCAGGTCTTCTCTGTGCCATTATATTAAACTTGTCCTTCAAAATCTTGGCAAGACGTAGGCTGGAGCCATTCCTGAGACCTATAGTATTTGGAACACTATAGTGTTTGGAACACTATTTAGCTCAAAGGAACCTAAAAAGTCCATTAATCTGGCTTGCATTTCTATAGATGGAGAAAATAAAGCTCAGAAAAGTGTAATTTGCCCAATGCCATGCAACCCATTTTGTGAGCCGGTCTTGCAGAGGTGAGGAGATAACTGAAGCTATATGTTAAGTCTTCAAATATGTTCTCACATAGGTGGGTCTGATGTTGGTCTGGTATCATGATTTTAGTATGGATTAACAAGTAGATGGTCATAAATGTTAAATTACCTCAGACTGCACAATTAATGAGTGTAAAAGTCAGGATTAGGCCTCAGGTTTGTTTGGACTCCATTGACTAAATCCTCTTTTTGCTCTAACTTGTAGGAAAAGCCACACATTTGACAGTGTGAAAGTATATATGCAGCAACATCTGTCTTTGCTTTTAGTCACCTTTATATTTCTGAAAGATGGTTTCACCTTTCCTCTTGTTACAGCAGAAGAGGTGTTCCTCTTCTCTCTAAGGGTCAATCTTTTATCATTTTTATTTCCCTCTTTCCTGCATCTGCATTTGCCCTTCCTCTCCTTTGCCCTCTCCTGACAGCTTTTAAATGTGTTTAGTGTTATGTATGTCTCATAGTAAAAAGGAGCAAAACTATCTGGATGGCCCACATTCTCTAGCTACTATAGTCCGCACTTTTCTCTTTTCCTCAAGACCAGGCTTCCTAAAGTCTCAAGCCTTCCCTCTGCATTTACCCTCTTCCCATTTCTCCTCAACCACTTGTAATTTGGCCCTTACCACTTAACACTTTCAAAACTGGTCCTGCAAATGTGGGCCAGAGGATGCAGGCAGGAGGCAGAGAGGGAGGGTTCACAATGGGCCAAGAAGAAATTTGTGGATGAAGGATCTTCTCATATTGCTCACCATGATGGTTCAATGAGTGTAAATGAGGAATTTGTTCATTATGCCTCAATGATTGTGATAGTATAAAATATGTGGCTTAAAGAAAAACTGAAAAGACTAGCAATTTCTTTGTTGATAAATTCAGTGACTTTTCTTCAGATTTATCTCACTTCAGTCTTCTATATTATTTGACTCAGAGAATCACTCAATCATTCTCCAATCTCAATTTCCTTGGATTTTGCACCAACATACTTTTGGGCTTTCTGCATGCAACTTGCCAACTTAGTTGTTCCTTGATGGATCACTGTGATAGTTGCAAAGATGACTTCAATAATATCTCCTACCCATGAGTGCATATTTCTATGCAGTGAAACTTCAATCAAGATTTCTGCATTTATTGAATCTGAGAATGGCCATATAATTGGCTTTAATGGAAGTGGGAAATGGGATTTTTTCTAAATTTCTGTTAAATGACATTCAAGCCAGAATTAGGAAGTGGTTGCACAATGGGGCTTGTCTTATTCTGATTGTAATTGGGATTCTGAGCCTTCAGTATGAATAAGTGGCATTCAGCTAGCTTGTTTGAGAAGCCATGAAGAAGAAACCAGGATGTTCTGGCTTGCCACTTAAAACAGAGGTGAATGAGATCATTTTAGATCAATCATTCCATTTGAGTCTCTGATCCCACTGGTCCTCTAGCCATATGAATGACTACAGGTGAGACCAGGTTCATTTGCATGAACCCAGCCCAGAATGCTGAACTGCACTCTGTGAGCAAATAAAAGCCACTAAGTTGTAGGCCATTTGTTAGACAGCAATAGATAACTGATTCAGTCTTCTATTCTGCACTCCCCTTCAATTTTTATTTCTGTCAATCTTCTAATAGTTCCTGAAACAATAGGTCCAAAGCAAATATTTTTCTTTCTGATTTTTTTTTAATCATGAAACCTACTGTTGAATCTTAACTATACTTCATGGACCCCAAAATTATAATATACCATAGAGAATTTACCCCCGTCATTCCAAACTTGTACCTACCATTTTTTAAGTCAAAGAAGATATAAATCTGCACATTGTTTTGATTTATTAATTTAGAGTGTCCATCTCTTCCTTGCCTCTTCCTGCCTCTCAACATTTAATCAATCACCATGCTTTATGAATATTCCTCCTCTTTCTCTTTTAAAGTTGTTTACTTTTACTTGTTCCATTTTTATTACTTTAACTCTGGCCACCATGATTTCTGCCAGAACTACTTCCAACACTTAAAATATCTTAAATGGGTATACTCTTACCATGTAGCTGCCAACTTATTCTTTATTTTATTTTATTTTTTTAGGTATTGAACTCATGGACACTCAACCACTGAGCCACATCCTCAGCCTTATTTAGAATTTTATTTAGAGACAGGGTCTCACTGAGTTGCTTAGTGCCTCACAATTGCTGAGACTGACTTTGAACTCATGATCCTCCTGCCTCAGCCTCCCAAGCCTCTGGCACTACAGGCATGTGCCACTGTGCCTGGTAATTTACCCATTCTTGAAAACAACGTGTGTTCTTTGATTTTTGGTTGTAGCATATATGTTCACTATGTATGTCATATCCAATGTTAGGCATATTTTATATGTGTGTGTATCATGTATAAGTCCATGAGATCATTTTAGTATTGGACATCCAAATCTCATTTATCTTAATACCTCCCACCCCTATTTGTTGATCATGGAAATGTGTTAAAATCTCATGCTCTCTTGCTATGTAATTGTCTAAATTTTTGGACAGGTTTTGAGTTTTATATTCATAGTCTATGCTTTTTATGTGTGAAGGAATTTGTAATGGTATTATCTTCCTGGAGAATTGAGTCTTTTTATAATTATGAAGTGACCTCCTCAACCCTAATAAAACTTTCAACCTTAAATTTTACTTTGTGTGATACTATTTTCTTTTCTGGCACTTGCTTGATTTATTGCTTTTAAACATTTATCTTATAGCTATCTGTTGCCCTCATGTTTTAGGTATATTTTTACCTAATCTATCTTTAATACAGTGGGGTTCATCCATTTCCATTTGTAATGATTTCCATTTGTAATAATATATGGGTTTATTTCCATTTTCTACTTTCCATTGTTCTAACTTAGGATTTCTCATTGTATTGAGCAATATCCCTGCCTTCCCATCATTCCAAGAGTTTTCTTCTATTATTTTGGAAGATTTTCATTCCATTTAACTTATTTAATTAGTTACTCTAGAAATTTTTACTGATTTTTTAAAAAATATCTTTATTTTATTTATTTTTATGTGGTGCTGAGGATCAAACCCAGCACCTCATACGTGCCAGTTGAGCACTCTGCAGCTGAGCCACAACCCCAGCCCCACTTTTGCTGAATTTAACAAAGCTGAAAAACAATCAGAACTTTGATTTATTTTCCCCAAATGTAAGAAATTTAAAATATTTAATTCCCAAACATTCTCTCAGAATTTATATGATATTGCTACTTAACTCTTTATATCTTGTTCATATTTTACTGTACACAGGCAGAATTTTTAATAATTGTTTTATATAATTAAATATGCTTAGTTTACCCATACCTTTACCATTTTCTTTGCTCACGTCTTTATTATCTTCCACATGAAACAATATTCCTTCTTTCAAAAGTATATTCTTCAGGAATTCCTTTAGTATGTGTCTACTGGAAGCTAACCTAGAATTTACCTGTCTGTAACTATCTTTCTCCCACCCTCATTTAAAAAATATTGCTGATATGATCTTGGTCAGCAGCTCTTTTTTCTCAGTTGGTTGATTGGTCCAATGTTAGTGAGGGGAGTTTAGCCCTCAAGGTAAGCAATTTTTTAGGGGATCTTTATAGACTTTACTTCTACTGTGTGTTTGGAAGTTTCATTACAAGGTATCTTGGTATGGGGTTGTTTTTATTTATCCTACTCAAATGAAGAATGAGAGAACTCATGACTTTCATCAATTCTGGAAAAAATTGAGCCACTGTCTCTTCAAATAATATCTATCGGTTCATTATCTCCTTTTAAAATTCCCATTAAGCATGTCTTAAATCTCACTCTATTTCTTTGTCTCTTAACCTCTGGTTATGCTCGTTGTCTCTGCTCTACGTTGAAGACTATTTGTATCCATATTCTAATTGAGTAGTTGTGTTTTTATTCTGGATTGATTTCTGGTTCAATAATTTTTGCTTCAACTGTGTCTAATATGTTATTCAACCTACATTTTGAGTTTTTATTTTCACTTATTACATATTTTTTTGTTTTTCTAAGTTGTCTTTGAATCTTTCAAATATGCTCAGACATTTGTGAGGCTCAATTTTGATGACTATTAAAAATGTGATATATATGACAATTATGTATCTTATTCTATAATATATGTTACATTTAAAGAATCTGTAGAATTATCTATCTATATGTCTATCTATCTATCTGAATGTAACCATCCTAAAATCTGAAGATGCAGTGCTTTCCTTTCCTTATTTGTCAACTGGAGATAAAGTAATTGCTACTTGCTGGAGTATTTTGAGGATTAAATGATTTAATGCCTATACAGTCCTTAGAAGAGTAGCATATCAACTAAACTATACAAAGTTTATTGTTATTGCTGTTGTTATTTGTAGATCTGATTTTGTTGTTTATTGACTCCCACGTCTTAAGTAACTTCTTGCTGTGAGCTTTTGCTCCTTGAAACACTCGCAGTGAATATTTCTTGAGGCATTTCTGTTGGATAACATTCCTTCAAAGAAGACTCACATGAGTTTTGCTGGGCCATCCAGACCCTACCAGTCCCAGTGAGATTAAGTTGAATCCTTGGCTTGGTGTTTTTATGCCACATAGATAGTATGTATTTAAACCCCCAATTTTGGGGGTGGGGTACCAGGGATTTAACTCAGGGGCACGTGGCCACTGAGCCATATCCCCAGCCTTATTTTATATTTTATTTATAGACAGGGTCTTGCTGAGTTGCCTAGCACCTTGCTTTTGCTCAAGTTGTCTTTGAACTCGGGATTCTCCTGTCTCATCCTCCCAAACTGCTGGGTTAACAGGCATGTAGACAGGAGGATTGTGAGTTCAAGGCCAACCTCGGCAAAAGCAAGATGCTAAGTAACTCAGCGAGACCCCGTCTCTAAATAAAATACAAAATAGGGCTCTAAATAGAGTACAAACTGTGGCTCAGTGGTACTCCCCCTAAAAATTAAACCGCATATTTGCCTGAGGGTGGAATTGTGCCTCTGAATTCTTAGAGGAGACTTCTTTTCTTTTTCCTTAGAGACAAGAGTAAGGCAAACTTCTTTAGTATGACTGTTCACAAGGTAAGTTCTTTCCTTATTCCATCTGGTGAAGTTGTCACACTTTAGGATCCTAGCTGTTGTGGGTGTCCCTGATTGTAGGGGCGTTGTATGATGACCCTTATATCTTCAAGGTTACCCACCATATTAAGGGATTTCTGACTTTTATGAGTCCATTTATTCTGGTTAACCAATCTTCTTTTCATCTGAGCCCTTTCTTAAATATGTGTTTTGATTATTTTATCCAGAATTTGTAGATGCTTTGAATCCAGATGTTTTTCCTGTAAAGGGCCAGTTAGTAAATATTTCAGGCTTTGCCATCCGTAGGGTCTTTGTTGTGACTTCTAGGGTTGCTGTTGTAGCCTCACCATGTCCATAGACCATATGTGAACATATGGGTGTGACTGCGTTTCCCTTAAACTTTATCTACAACAATAAGTGATTGACTGGATATAAACCACAGGGCTTTGGTTTTCCCACTCCTGTTGTATAAGAGCTGACAATAAAAAAAAACAACATTACAATAATCTTTCTGAAAATGTTGTCTCTAAGATTTCTGGCAGTGATGGTAAATAGAGAACCAAAGCTCTTGCTTGATTAAACCCTAAAGCTTTCCTTTCTGTTTGGAACTTAAAGTCTCATGGGATAAAGTCTGACACAGGTTCCTAGGGAGATACCCCATGGTGGGAAAGACACAAGAGTTGAGCTTAAGATAGAGTTAGGATATGGGGGAGCTTCTGAAAAAAAATTTTCCAGGTTCTTTTCGAGGGTGTCACCTCTCTAGTATTTGGATTTAATCCTGATGGAGTGTAGGTACGTGGAGATCTTGAAATATCTCCCATCCTCTCTATTGCTCATTAATGTCTGTAGAACCTCAAAACTGCCTGCCCTTTCTCTTCTGAGGTACCATCTTTCTGTACCTTCAGTGACAGGATAGGGCCAGGATAATTGCCTTTTGTCCCCTTAAATTGACTTAGGTACTCACCATAAATTAATGCTATGTTTGGACTGACTTACTAGGCCTGAAAAATAATGTTATTGTTCCAGTGAACTGAAAGGGGTAAAAAATATGGAAATGTATATATTTCATCATTTCTTGAAATCTGAGTGGTGAATCCTTACCTTTACAGCAAAGGCAACTCTGATAACAGTTTTTGGAAACAGCAATATTTCTGTGGAGATGATTGTGATGTCTCAATCATTGGAGAGAATTCAAGCACATTTTAGTGGGCAAGCTGCTGGTCATCATAGGTAGAGGGGTAGGAGCAGAGTCTGTGGCAATATGAGTAAAAAATATTTTTATTGAGACCCCAGCTCTAAATGTAGTTGCTCAAAAGCTAGGTTTTGCCATTCTCTTATCTGAGGCCCTTTGAAAATCTGGCATTTCCATGGGCATGTTGTTAGAGCAAGCCAGGGGCCATGTCAGCTCAGAGGTTAATCGTGCTAATTAACAGAAAGGACAGAGTCCTCTGAAAGTGCCCCCAACGGGCTGGCAGATTTTCTCTGTGTTTCATTAGGGTGACTTTGAAAAGGTTGCAGGCAAGTGGCACCTTTCAGTTTAAAAAATCGAAACTGTGGCTTTTCAGCCCTTTTGGAAGTTTGAGTTTGAGAAGTCCACAGCTGCAAGGGTGCAGCCACAAACCCGGAGGAAAGAAAAAGCTGCATTTTTAAGTGCTTCGTTCTTTTCATTCTTGCTCTTCGTCCCTTTATGCCTAGCTATCTCCTTCTTGACACTTATTTTAAAAACCCTCCTCCCTCCTCCTTCCAGCGAAAACCCACGCCATATCCCTGAGTCTGTTGAGGAAGAACAGACTGGAAGACATCTGCCTCTTGCCTTATTTTTTTAAATTCCTCTAAATGATAGAGCCAAGTCTCCACACCAGAGCTCCCGCTCCCTGAACAAACCAAATGGCGGCTGTTGGCAGCATATTGACAGCTTGTTAATGAAGGAATCCTTGACAGTGTGACAACCTGCCCGGGCTGCCGCAGGAAGCCAAGCCCGCCCCCAAACCAACCCCAAGTAATTAACAGGTGGGGAAAAATAGCAACTAACTGCTGCCGAGGAGAAGAAAAATACTCAACCAAATGAATTATGTATATTAAAAAATAATTCTGCAATTCCTTTCCTAGTTCTTGCTAGCAAGCTCTACTGGAAAGTGCTATGATACTGGGGCTGGATGAGCCTGGATTCCATGCTAAGCGTGGCCACCTACTTACTGACTGTGACTTGGGGAAAATTCCCTCACCCAATCTGAATTTGTGATGAGTAACGCGGGTCAGATACTATTTGTGAAAGCCCAATAACAGATGTCACCTATCAGTGTTTGGTTGTTTAAAATCTCTCTTTACCATGATGGATTTGCCAAATAGTTTTGTCAAGTTTTTATATGGTGAGGCTATGCTTTTAATTATTTTTATGTGTGCACGAAGCTTCAAATTGTTACATCTTCCTGGTGAATTGAGGTTTTCATCTTTAGAAAGGGACCCCCCTGCATCTCCAGTCATGCTTTTTGTCTTAAAAGTATTTTTGTGATATTATTTTATGGGTTGAGAGCTCAGTGTGTGTGTGTGTGTGTGTGTGTGTGTGTGTGTGTGTGTGTAGTCGGTTTATTTTACATTTCTGTGCTCCCAGGATTCATGGGACTAGAGGCGAAGGATGAGAAGGAACTGGCTCAGGTTGGCGGTTGGTATAGCTAAGGTGTGCATACTGATCTTGTTGCCAACACTCTTCTTCACTTCCAAGAACTCAAAATATATTCACAGGTATTTGAATAAAGAAAGCCTCTTGAAGTTGCTTGTGCTGGCACCACTCACAGGAGTCAGAATACTTCCATCCCAGCTCTAACCTACACCAGGAAAGATATGGAGGAAAGTTTTCAAAACTTAAATCCATAGCTCTTGATATACTACCAAGGGCTCAAGTTAGTTTGAGAGGCCTTTAAGATGATTTCGAATACTTGTTTTCAAACTTTCTTGAGTCTTAGAGGCCTTTGTGGAAATGAAATCTATGGACCCTCTTCTGGGAAAAAATGCACAAACACAAGATTTAAAAAACCATTTCAGCTTATCCTGTGCATCTGTTAAAATTCCAGAGGCTTCAGGGGGAAGGATCATTAAATATGCATGCTATGAACATTAAGGAATAAAGGGTAGGATGCACACTACATGCAAACTTTATGTGAATTCAAATTTAATTCAGAATATAGATGTTGTAGTTCTGGCAGAAAGGTCTAGGTTGGGATCAGGTTTACCAGTGAGACTGTATGCCTGATCCCCGGAGACCTGAGCTGAAGCCTAAATAAAAATGTCTTAGGCCAATGAACTCATAGGGTCCGGTTGAAGCACCCAGGGAACATCTCCATAACTCAGGGCATGCCTCAGTCTTTCACTGAAGAAAATCCAAGGAGAAGACATCATAGAACACAGAAGAACAAACCCTACAATGTGAGATGGCCAGTATATATAACAGATGGAACATTCACACTCAAGAAAGTAGAATAATAAAATGAGCTGAAAATATATTTTAACCTAAGAGGTTGAAAATATCTAAAGTTTTAAATATGTAGATAATGAAAGATGACAGGCTAATTAGAAAATAATTAACTAGCTTCAGAAGTATATATATATATATTGCTATAGATGTTGGAGAATATTTAAGGATGCTTTAAATAATAGTCTAGATGTGACTGAGTAAAATGTAAAAATTATCAGAGAAAATCATCCTGAATGCAGTGAAAAGAGACAAAAACGTTAGGAACCATGAAAGAGAAGTTGAAGAATGGAGGAGAGAATGTGAAATTTCACTCTAGACACACTGTTGTGAAACTACAACATTCATGAAGGGAAAATTCTAAAAATTACCAGGCAGAAAAGACAGATTATCAAAAAAGTCTCTGTCAGACAAAAGACAGACTCATCCTCACTAGTAGTGTTATTTATATCTTAATATTTCTGTATTATACACATTTCTTAGAGCAAACATGATTTCCTTATTTAATAAAAATAAATAATAAATACTATTCAGCCAAAAAAGTGGGCTGAAAGACATATCCGTGCTGGTTCAAGTCAAGCCCATCCTGCTTTAAGGCTTAGCTGCACCCCTTTATTGTCCTGTGGGCTTCATCCTCTTACCCCTTCTCTTCAGGGAAGACCAGTCCACTGGCACAGGAAGTGCAGTGTCTAGGACTTTTTCCTCCTTCCCTGAATCTCTCCCTGAACCCTCACTTCTGATTTCTATGATCACTTTCTAAATAATCTGCCTATAGGGCCTATGATAGTTTCTGGGGCCCAAGAAAATATTTAATTTTATAATCAGAAGAGAAAGATGAACATAATAGTAATAATGATTATGTAGTAATGGATTCATTCTGGATTTCCTTGGTCTTTATGTCAATGTAATGGTAAAATACTATGTGCAGATAGTGTTTGGTGCTAGTTGAGGAAGGGGTGCACCAGGGGGAAAGTGCCCAGGGCCTATGAAATCATAAAGCAGTCTTGAACCTCAAGATTTCCTTCTGTCTTAATTTTTGTTTCCTTAAAGCCCATCTGGAGACAAACCTCTATAGGCAGATTATTTAGAAAGTGATCAAAGAAATCAGATGCGAGGGTTCAGGAGAGATTCAGGGAAGGAGGAAAAAGCCCATAAAATTGTGTGTTCTCAAGATTGTGGTTGTGGGCAACAGGGTTCAGTTTCCTGTAGGACTTCCATTCCTAGAGATGGGCGATTGCTTCCTAATATCCTCCATGAAGGACAGAAGGATAGAAGAATTCATCCAGTGACTACCTTCTCCGTTTGTTGAGCTCCCAGAGATGTTGATGCCCTTCTGCAGGGCATGTAGAAATGCTATGTGGCTTCCTGGCACTGGAGCAGGCCTTAAAGCAGAAAATACAAAGTGCTTGTTCAAGGTGACATGCTGTTAGTGTGAGAGTGAGATTGCATGGCTGGGCACAGCTGAAGCTGAAACTAGAGGAGGGTCAAAGGGATGACTCAAAACATTAAAACTGATACAGTTTTCCTGGAGTGGATCACACCTTATCTCCTATCTCTTATATGGTTTCATATCTACATCTGCAAGACCTTGTTTTTTCATTTGGTCACATCTCACATATCCTATAGTTCTTTTGTTCTTGAGACATAAATTCCTTGGCTTCATGAGCATATGCATTCTGCAGAACCTTGCGTATAGTCAGTGCTTACTACATACTGTTGATATAATTTAAGTTTGAAATTCCTGGGCTAGAATTTAGGAAAACTGAATCCTAATCTCTATCAGTAACAAACATGCTGTATGATGTTGGGCCACATAAAAGGTAGAACTTACATCTGCCATTTTGCTATTTGTTTTCTACATTATTATCATCTTCTGGGTTAGGAATTGCCTAGGGTCCCATTTTAATTTCCTTGCTTTTCCTTTCACTCTCAGTCTACTTTGAATCTCATACCTGTATTTACAAAAAGAGGAGCTTGTACAAGATCCTCTCCAAAGACCCCTCTGGATCTGCCAGTTGATTGATCCCATCCTGGCTGCATTCAGCACTGCAGAGCTTGACTCCAATCCCAGTGCTAGTTATTAGGATTACAGAAATAAATGCAGAGCAATCTTGCTGTACAGGAATGGAGCATGTCTTTATGGAGAGAGATATATGAAGAATTATAGCACAGAAATAAGCATGGGAGATCAGGGACATACAAAATGATATTTGTAATCAAACCTGGGGTGTGTTAGGAGGAGTTCTTGCAGACATGCCAACTGACATGGTTTCTAGAGTGTAAGTGCAAGCAATGGGAGTAACATGGGGAGCACGTGCCATACAGAGCTTGTCCAGGAAAGGGAGGCATCTTGCGACTGAAGGTATCTGGCCAAGGAAAAGGATTGTTCCTGGGCCCTCTGACTTTGGTACCTGTGCTGTTCCTTTTCCTTGTTGTCTTTCTGAGGACAGCTGTTTGATACTCACATAAAAGTTTGAATGTGTGTGCTAGCCCTAAGATTAGAAAACCAGAAGTGTTGGGTGGACAATCTGTGCCTTCCAAGGTGGGAGACAAGACATGTTTTCCTGTGTTTGCTGGGAAAGGAGAATCACTTTCACATTATTTTGTATTTATTGTGAAGAAGCACTGTGGAAATGGACTTAAAAAAGAAACCCAATAGCCCCTGATTAATAGAGAAAAGAAGATACCTCAGCCACTAGACAGATCTTCAGTCAATTTATATATCTTCAATCACTCCAGTGTTTCTCTTTTTGATAGTAACAAGCATATTTCTTTCCAAAATCAAAGTCCCTGTTATTTTCTCCCTATTTATAGTGATCAAGTATTTGCGTTACTCCAAGCAAAATACTCCAGAAATGGCTTGAAGAAGCAGCTCTTCCTCCTAAGTGCACAGTGGGAAGGACACATTACAGGAATCTCAGTCCTCTGGATATAAATGCTGACATTTCCCCTTCTCATCTGGCATGAGTAAGAGATAATCTCACAATTTTATCTCATGAAGTCATTTTCTACTTTAGGAAGAAATGTTCTTTGCTGATAAACATCTTACTAACACATAAATGTCCTGCTGAAAAGATTTATCTCTCTTTTTTTTTTTTTTTTGAAATGGCCAAGAGTCCCCTATTTCAATAACTTGCTTTATTACAGAATAATAATAAGTGGCAAAACTTGACAAAATTGTGGCTGGAACACAGTATTCTCAACATTTCCCTGGGGAAGGAAGCAAGAGAATGCTGGAAGAACACTTGATTACTTATGGAGAATCTTGTTTCTTAGAAAAGTTTGCCCCAAATCTGGAATTTGGTGTTGGCTATAAGTATAGATTCTTCGTTACTGATGCCAGTTTTGAGCATGTAGTAACTACTCAAAGCTGAATCTGGCTGCCACTGTTTTTTAATCATATTGTGGATATTTCAGTCTTAGTTCACATTGACTCCTTGACCTTACAATAGAGGGGACCAGAATGAAGGAAATAATGAATTTAGTGAGACTCTACTAATTGCATTGGCTGTTTTATTACTTCTTTTATTAATGACTGAACTAAAAGAAATATATACATACACACTGAAGATTGAACCCAGGAGTGCTTAACCACTAAGTCACATCCCCAGCCCTTTATTTTATTTTTAGACAGGGTCTCACTAAGTTGTATAGGGCCTCTCTAAGTTGCTGAAGCTGGCTTTGAACTTGAGATCCTCCTATCTTAGCCTCCTGAGCCCCTAAGATTGTAGGCATGCACCATTGTGTATGGCATGGACTAAGTATTTTTTTAAATTTATTTTTAGTGATCATAGATATGTATAATATCAGGGTTCATTTTGACATACTCATAAATGCAAATAACATAGTTGGACTTAGGATTTTATATATACTGAGAAACTAATGTGGCTCCATTTTTAAAAATAAATAAATAACAGCAGCTTCTACCTCAAGGCCTGTCCTAAGGAAGTGGGCGTGACCCTTGTCCTTGGAAAAATCCACAGAGCACTCCTAAGCACATACCCACCCTGCTGAGTTGTTTGTCTGTAAATAACAGGAGAGGTCTGTGGTGTCAGGTGTCCCTGACTCAGTTAGGCTAGGTGAGGACCCATAGCAACCCCCCTAGCAACCTCCAATCAGCATAAGACAGGGAAAATACCTGGGATGCCAGATGACCCCCAAGTAGTTTATGGTGGTTGATAACATGTTGGAAAACCATGTAGTTTAGCATGTACACCCCTCATGGCCTAAACCAATCAGTTCAAATGAACCCCTCTCTTGTACTAGCCAATCACCCCTACCCAACTGTTCCCGCCAGTGAATGTGCTAATCAATGTTAAGAGTTGTTGTTTGATTTTCCTGCGGTATGGAATGATTTGCTGTGTGATGTTGTGACGTATAGAGTATCCCCCCAAAACCTATAAAAACCACTGAACAAAGGACCGGGTCTCACTCCCTGAGAACGCTGCTTCGAAAATGGTTGTGAGTCCAGGCTTGAGCTTGCAATAAAGACCCTTGTGTGATTGCATCGGATTCAGCTCCTAGAGGTCTATTGGGGTCCCATGAATCTGGTATAACAATACTACCAACTCAATTAACACAATAAATGCCGCAGTCTGGCTGGGTACAAAATAACAGAGCCGCCAGGAGGCACTTGTAGGTTCAAACGGGAACTACTTTATTGCCCAAACTCCTCGGCAGCGCACTTCCCCCGGGAACTCCCTCACCCTCCATCGGGCTCCGCCCACGCGGCCCCCTAAGAAACACCACACACCAACCAGAACTCCCTCCACAGGAACTTCACCAACCAACCAACGGAACTCTCCCGGAATCCCAGCGAGAACTCCAAAGTAGCAGGCGCCAGAGGCAGCAGGAGCTGCCCTATACATAGCCTGTTTCAATCCAGGATCATCCAGTCACAGCATTATACACAGCTTAACTTAATTATCATCATCTTAATGGCTCGCCTCTCAACCATTACTTCTGGAAAAATGCCAGGGGCCATTCCGACTCCGCTGTGGCTCTCAACAACTAAATACCGAATGAGTCATTCAGGTGTATTTCTGATTTACCTATGGCTGAGTAATAACCATCCTAACATTTAGTGTCTCAAAACAACAGTTTTATCCTCTGTCATGTTTCTTGGGTTGTTAAACTCCACTGGACCAATTGAGGTGGAGACCATGGTCATCTCAAGGCTTTTTTTTTTTTTTTTTTTTTTTACTCAGGTACCTGGTTCCTGGGATGCCCGAAGAAGAGAAGTACTATTCTGACAGATTTCTTTCTTTGCATGAATTGTCCAGTTGTCTAGCTTAGATCCCTCATAGCATGAAAGTCTTATATAAATGGATTACTTCCTAATATCTGACTTCCCTTCAACTGTCTGAAAAATAAATTTGGAAACTTCAAGTAATTTCCTAAGTGTCAGAATGGTCACTTCAACTCCATTCTGTTGATTACAGATAAGTCCAAGTCCAACCCAGATCCAAAAGGTGGGGTCACATGAAAGCACAAATACAAGAAGCATAGTTCACTGGGGACCATCTTTAAAGCCTAGCTCCCATGGGTACATGCCAAGTATTTGAAGAGCTTCATAAAGAGACAGGCCAATTTTAGGGCAAAAGAAGTTTTTCCTGAGAAGACTATTGACAAAGTTGAGGGAGCTCTATAAAGTCAAGCAGGTTAAATGAGGTAGAGAGCATCCATACAGAGAATAGCAACATTTTCTTCCTGGCTGTTTGGGGAATATGAGCTTTAACAAGTAAAAGAGTCAGTGAAAGATTTCAAATGAAAGATTTAAAGTACCAAGATGAGATTTGCATATGAGAAATAATAACTCTGGCTGTAATGGGAAAGAGAGATCTGAGAGGCATTAGGGGATCAGGGAAACAAAGACAAGGGTGAGAGGGAATATATTGATCTAGTGTAGGAGAGTTGAGGGCTCTCCAGTTACTGAAATCTACCTTCCTTCAAAAGAAACAGCCCCTAAGGGGGTGTTTTACACTGTGTAGCTGAAGAAGGGAGACAGGAAAGCCAAGAACTTGGAATCTTCCTCATTAGACAACTCTGTGTGGTGGTGGCATGTGATGTGATTAGAGAACACAGGAACAGGGAGTGGTGACGCAGCCTGCTTGAACTTTCGCCATTCCTGCAGGAATGTCAGATGGAGATGCCCAACAGCATGGTAGTGCACACCAGGGATGCTCTGCCCAGAACGTCTTTAGTAGGCCAGTTTACAGGATCGATCCTCAGCTGTAATGATAACTGATTTACACAGCTCTCACCTGCTGTTTTCTGGGAATTTCCCTCACCTTGAATTGCCTGGGAGAGTATGGCCACTCCCTGGAGGCAGCCCACAGGCAATGACCAACCAATATGGTGATGCAAATGGTCTTCCCCTTTGCTACCAGGGTGACAACTCTGTGATGCCATTTATGCTCCAGAGCTATCCATGAGCTCAGGCTGAGGCTACAGTTCAGCTGAAATAAAAATCTCTGGGCAGCTTATTCCTTTGCCCTACTTTCATTTTTTTTTTTTTTAATTGTTCTGAAAAAGTGTGGGGTCTTATTTTAAGATTGAGTAGAATGGTGGTGAAAAACTTAGAGGTTACAAAAACAGCATGCAGTAAGATACATGAATTTTGAAATCTGGAATAAGGCCACCTGTTTTGACCTCAGCTTCCTTCCTTAATAATTGTATTATCTTGGGCATGTTACTTCAACTTTCTGCAATTCAGTTTCCTCATTTATAAAATGGGGAGAATAATAGTCCCTATTCAACAGTTATTTTAAAGACTAAATGAATTATTATTACTAAAATGTAAAAATACCACTAGAGCAATTCTGTCCACTATGTTCACTACTGTATTATTGGCACCTCTAAGAGGGCTCAACCCAGACTAGATTCCTAATAAATATTTTTGAATAAAAGCATTTGAACAATTAGAACAGCACCTGCACAATTTCACTTCTAGGTACTTATCCAAAAGATATAATATAAATCCACAGAAGTGAAACATTTTAAATTATAGAAACAGCAATAGCTTGTTTGAAATAGAAAAGGATGAAAAACATAGATACCTATATATAAACACTTATCAAAAGGATACTGTATGCATAGATTAGGGTTATTTCATATGATGGAATGCTATTCAGTCACTAAAAACATGAGGCAACTTGAAACTTACAGATTTGGAATGATCTTTGACATGTGTGAAAAAATTAAGGGGCAGAAAATAGCAAGGAGCAGAAAGATCAAATTGCAGTGCATGAAGTGTAATGTCATTTGTGAAAGAATGCACATGTGTATCTGTAAACATTTGTGTATATGCATACACAACACACACACACACACACACACACACACACACACAACCATATCTTGTAGGAGTCATAGGAATTCAGCAACATATTTTGCCTCCGAGAAAGGATCTGGCTTTCTGGGTTGGGAAGTAGGTAGAGAACTAATGGTGGATGATTTTTGTTTTGTGTGCAAGACAAGTCTATTAAGTAACTAATCAAACATTTCATAATTTTACAAGTCAAAAACTGATGCTAAGCAAGAGTTAGCTGCACAGGATCAGAGGAGAGGGTAGGTTTATTTCCAGTTTTCTGAGAGAATCACAGGGTATTATGCAGAAGGCTGAGAAGTGCCACATTTTTCTTCACAAGGTGGCGCCAGGCCCTTTACCTGGTAAATCCCCTGTGAACTGACCTCTAAAGATTGATTACAGCTTAGCCTTACACTCCTTTGGCTTGGAAAATTAGATTGAATACCATTATTAATTTTGATTACCAGACCTGAATTTTCTGTAAGCTCATTTAGCAGGCAGACAGCCTCTAGTCTTTCATAAATAATGCCCTGGAAGTCTGCCTTTTTAAGGGGATGGAGGATATGAAGGGTAGACCAGAAGTGCCTACTATGTGCCAGAACCTGTGCTGGATAGTTGACATTACATCAGTTAACCCTCTCATCATGACTCTGAGAAGATATCACCATCTCCATTAAACAGGAAGCTGACTCAGGTGATTAAATGACAGCCATAGGCACACAAGAATAAATGACATCAAAGGAGGCACAAGACAGGTGCCACGGACCACACTTGAGATCAGGAATGATTACTATTTGTTTTTCATGGCATTTTTCTTTTGAGGGGGATAAACCTTTAGACATCATTTTAACTTGGGCAGGTTGCTTTCATTTTGCAGGTAATGATGTTGTGGCTAATAGAAGGAGAGAGAGATTTAGGAGTTGGCACTTGACCACTGAGTCACATCCCCAACCCCATTTTGTATTTTATTTAGAGGCAGGGTCTCACTGCTCAGCGTCTCGCTTTTTGCTGAGGCTGGCTTTGAACTTGAGATCCTCCTGTCTCAGCCTCCCGAGCCACTGGGATTACAGGCTTGTACCACCATGCCCAGCTCTTTGGGTTTTATTTTTTTAGTTTTTTCCTAAATTTGGATCTCAACAAAACCCTACAAAAGCTCTGGTATTCTTGAATCTAGTTTTATCAACCTTAGAATAGCCTTTCTTTTTATTCTGGGTCCCCTCCTTTCCTGTAGGGTCCCCGTGTTTGTCATTGATAACTTAGTCTGTTGAGTGAGGCAGTGCCATAATAATTCCCATCAGCTAAAAAATATTATAAATAATAATCTCCAGCTCTCTCCAAAGTGGATTAGAAATATCTTCTGAGAAACAATTAAGTCTTTTATTAGCTTTGGACTTTCTAGATTTCTTTGTTTTGTGCCAGACATGACAGTAGGTACCTGTTCTGGTTTACCTAATTGAGTAGTGATCTAGCATTCATTTAAAAGACCTACACAGAACACAGGAATTCCATCACACTGTTGTGTGGATTGCCAACAGAATATCAAGCACAAATCTGAGAGCTACAAGTTGGAAAGGGCAATTGCTTCTGTGGCAGTTAGAGCATAGTACATGTTAATCCCTTCCCTTTGATTGTGAGCAGGACCTATCAATATTATAGATGTCACTCCCACAATTATATTATATGGGAAATATATTTTATAGATGTACTTAAGATTTCTAATTAGTTTGATTTTGAGTTAATAAAAAGGAGATTATTTGAGTAGACTGGACTTAATCAGGTAAGCCCCATAAAATATGGCTTAGGACTTCTCTGAGGTTAGAGAGCATCTCTTGTGGGCCCTGGGTTGTACAGTTATGAAGAAATAAATCCTTCCAACAATCAAGTGACTATGGAAGTAAAAAATAAACTTCCTGTGAGACCTCAGCCTGTCTGCTATCTTAATTGCAGCCTTCTGAGATTAACTAGAGGAACCAGCTAAGGCCTGCTTAGACTTCTATCCTAGAAGACACTGTGGGGATAATAAGTGGTTTAAAAGCTGCTATGTTTGTGGGTATGTGTTATTCAGCCTAGAAAACTAATAGAGCTCTTTGTAGAAGGAATTTAGACCCCGGCATGTGTGGTTGACTGATGTTTCTACATGCGATTCCTCCCATTTTTATTCCTGTATTAAAATTGAATATATATATATATATATATATATATATATATATATATATATATATATTATTTTGTGTGTAAGAATTTTCAAGGACAAGAACCCATGTAACTTCAGGTGCCTTTGTATGATATTTCTGAAATCACTTGATTTCCTATGCTTCTATTCATCTGTGATACATCAGTAACAGTGATTGGCATGCTAATAAGCTCTTGAAGAGGTACTAACTGGGAAGCTGGGCTGGCAGAGGCTTTGACAAACAGAACAATAATCTGTGGGGCTTATGGTGAATTGGAGAACTGAATTTGGAGTCTAGAGAGTTACATTCGCTTTCTAATTCTACTATTTAAGAGCGATGTGACCTTAGGCAAACCATTTAACTTTTCTGAGTCTCAGTTTTTCATCTGCAGACTGAAGGATAATAATAGGCTAGTGGTGAGGACTAAAGAAGCTATTGTATATGACTCATGTTGTCACCTTCAGCTTGCTCTAATCTTGTCTAAGTCAGTCTCTCTCTTACAAACTTTGGAATGCCCTGGCCCACTTGATCACTGGAATTCTTGTAAGTCTGCCGGGGCGGGGCGGGGGGAGGGAACTCTGCAAACAGGATTTCATTGGGAATGGAGAATTTTCAGGTGACAAAGACATGGAAAAATTTTTACTTCCTTCCAAGAGCAAAATGTCACCCAATTCTGCTTCAATGAAGAAGAAAGAAATTTGAATAAAATGTCAGTTTCCTTCTGAACTAATTTGGGAATCATAATGACATGCACAGTCTCAGCTGAACACATGAATATGTATAATTAAAAATGAAATTGTCCTTTTTTCAGATTGTGAAAGTGAACAGAAATTCCCAGGGGTGTCCTGGGCCAAAAGAGCTGTTCATTTTGAGAAATATTCCAAAATGGAGAAGCGAACATAAACAAAACTAAGACAAAACAAAACAATACAATGGATGGAAGCTGAGGGTTGGTGAAGACTGGTAGTGTCTCTTCCAGCCACTCCATCTGGTTCACTGTCAGAGAACACCACAGGAGTATTCATGCAGGGATGGAAGGAGCTTCAAAGACAAGACCTGGCTATTTTCTTCCCTTCTCCCTGTCCTGCTTTCAGCCAATTTTGCTCTCACATATATTTTGTTTTCCAAATACACTGAACTTCTTCTTTCCAGATATACTGAGATCCATACAGTGGAACAGGATGCATTAAATGCACAAAGTAGCGCAGCAAGATATATGCAAAGAGGGAAGATGGAGTGTTTTATGGCGGCTTTAGCTAGTGGTTCCTATGTCCATGTTATGATATACGAGAAAACTGGTATTGAAAGATATTGTGTATGCCTGCACTTGGTGACAGAAGATTTATCCCCTCAACTAAAATTTTTAATATTTATTTTTTTTTAAAGTGTCTCTTCAGATTACTTCTTTATGCTCAGCACCAATTGAAACCCACTTTATTGTGGAGGGACAAATGAACAGGCTGTAGGTTTGAGGTCTGGACTTTGTGGCCCTGGACAGTGCTCTAATTTCTGGATCCTATTTTTTTGTTTGACAACTTTGTAGTAGAACTCAATGACTATCAAGAGGAATTTTCTAGCACTAAATTTTGTGGCTATGATTCCTCTCTCTTTATGTCCCAGTTTTCCAAACACTATGAGGCTGCTATTGCTCATTTCTCTAGGCCCAGCAGAGGAAATCACTGTTGGGAGAAAAGCCAAGGCTTGTGTCAATTTAGAACCTTACACCCAAAATTGATGTCTGCTTTTCCCTCACACCCAGGGATACAATTGCTTCTGCTTTGTCTTAGTGAAGTGAGAGAACTATTGACGTAACCTGCGCTAGATGACTGAGCTTCATCACAATGTATCTTCCTTTATTGATAAAGTAGAAAAATTTAATAGCTTAGTAGGTTCTTCCAGAAACCTCAAGAAGCATGGATTTCTTTTTTTTCCTTTGGAGTTAACGGTTTCTTCCTGTAACAGTGCCATGATCGACTTTCCTGGACGCCACCCACATCCATTATCTCGGTGACAGTGCCTTAATTGAAATGACATCTTAGAATTATTTCTTTAAAATTCATTGTTTCATTCAGTAAATTTAGTATTAATTAATGCCAACTGCCCTGGTGTTTTGGTCTCCCATTTGTCACTCTCTCAGCTCATGGAGCCCTATGGAAAATTATAAGTCTATTTAATTTTATAGAACTTCTTTTACTTTACAATTCAGATTTGCTATTGTAGGGGAAAAATGAGCATTCAAGATAGCTTGGTATTTTTCCATGATCATGCACTTGGAAAAGAGAAAGTGAAGGAGGAGAGGAGAAGGAAGAGAAAGAGGAGGAGCAGGAACAGCACTAGTTATTAGATTTCACTTAGCAGTGGAGGAACTTGCTGCTGGGGGAGGCACCAGAAGACAAGGACAGGGTATGCAAGAGTCAGTCAGGGCTCCATGGGTAGCATCGGATTGCTATACGCTTCACAAGCTTTGTTTCATTTGTATAATATTCAAAGTGAGACTGTGTGTGTGCGCAGTATCTGCACATGCATGCAAATACAGTTAACTCTATTTTGCAGCCATGTGGGAAAATGGTAGGTTGTAGTTAATCAAATAATGTCATAACAAACAGTCATCATGCATTTTGTTAATACATTACAAAGTTTGGAAGAATTAGGTTATTCAAGAAATGTAGACACTAAGTCTTAATGGTTGAATATGGTGTTAGGTTGGGTTTCCCCAGAAGACTTAGTAAAGATTTGAGAGTGAGAGCAGATAGCTTATTTGGGAGATGCCTTAGTTTGTTTTCTGTTGCTTCTTGCCTATGACATTCTGAGAAGGTGCAGGGTATCTTATGAGATGGGCAGCACATGACATCTGTCCCTCTTCTTATAAAGCCACTACTATTCATTCATTGAGGTCCCAACCTCATGACCTTATCCAATCCTAATCACCTCTCAGAAACTCCTCCTCTAAGCACCATTATTGGATTGTTTCCATCCTTTTAAAACCAAACATGGGGGTGAAACTCCAACATGAATTTTAGAGGAGAAAAAAATGTATTTGAACCATAGTGAAAGGAGTTCAAAAGAAACATCCAAAGGAGGAGCATGAAAGGAAAGAGTTTCTAAAGTGTATACTTTTTAAGTCTGTTACCATCTTCCTACTGGGGAGCTCTGGGAGGTGCTGCAAAAACACAATTGAGGCCAACTGAGGGTGGGGGAATCTGGTACTCCCATCTATGATCACTGAGAGCTGCTCCCCAGAATATTAACTCCCTGGCACTGCTGACCTGCCCAATGAGACAAATCAAAGGGCTTGCTTTAGTTTGCAATGGGTATGTCCTGGAAAGAGGAGATACAAAGGAATATGGATGCATAGTAATGGCATCTACATATGCTTAATAGGTTATAGATAGTCAGGATTTAGTATCATCTAAAGTTAGAGTGGGGACCATCAGATTCTGGGATGTACTGCTTTAGGGTCAGGGTTATATGGGGGTACATATAATCATCATACTTTAACATATCATGGCCTATAGTTAGCCCACTTCTGCAAAAATGCATCTTTGGCCAATAAGAGCTACCTTGCCAGGGAGATTATATTCCTGCAAGAATACCCAGAGCCAAAGGATATTAAGTCCCCAAATAAACATTTTCCCCCTTAATTGTGCTTGTCAGAGGGCTGTTATGCATCATGTATGAGGGGTGCTTGCTCTATTTATAATAGCAACCATCCACATTTACCCTTAGTGGTACTAATGTCCTCTGTTATAGTTTAGCTATTAGGTGTCCCACAAAAGCTCATGTGTGAGACAATGCAAGAAGGTTTAGAGATGAAATGATTTGTTATAAGAACCTTAGTGAATTAATCCCCTGACAGGGATTAACACTACAGGTCAACTATTGACTGGTAGGGTGTGCCTGGAGGAGGTGGTTCATTGGGGGGTGTGCCTTTGGGTATGTATTTGTTGAGCTGTGCTTAGTCTCTGTCTGCTTCTTGGTGGGATGTCTTGAGCTGCTTCCCTCCATCATACTCTTCTGCCATGAGCCTTTACCTTGAGCCTGGAGGTATGGAGCCGACTGTCTATGGACTCAGACCTCTGAGACCATGAGTCCTAAAGTAAACCTTTTCCCCCTTAATTGTGCTTGTCAGGTCTTTTGGTCACAGCAGTAAAAAAGCTGACTAAAACAGAAATTGGTGCGGAGAAATAGGGTTATTCCTGTGACTAACCTGACCATATGGTTCAGAAGCTTTGGTAGCTTTGCGGAATTTGTGGGAGGAATTTTGGAAAGTTTAGCAATGCACATTGGAAAAGCTCTGGACTATTGTAAGCAGAGCTAAATGGGTGCATCTGGTGGGAGCTCAGAAGAACAGAATGCTGATAGGACTGTGCACAGTAAAGAGCAAACTCATGAGATTTCAGAGGAGAAATTTCTATTGGAAATTTCTATTGGAAATTGGACTAGAGGCCATTCATATTATGTTCTGGCTGAGAAGTTGTCTGCATTTTGTCCAAGTCCTGAGATTTTCTGTGAGGCTGATTTTAAAAGTGATGGACTTCTTGCTGGGTGCGGTGGTGCACACCTGTAATCCCAGTGGTTTGGTATGCTGAGGCAGGAGGATAGCAAGTTCAAAGCCAGCCTCAGCAAAAGTGAGGTGCTAAGCAAGTCAGTGATACAAAATAGGGCTGGGGATGTGGCTCAGTGGTTGAGTGTCCCTGAATTCAATCCCCAGTACCATAAAAATAAAATAAAACAAAACAAACTGATGGCCTTCTTAACCTGTTTGGAGAAATTTCTTAAGCAGCATAGTACTCAGGTGATGGCATGGTATTGTTGGCAGCTTTTAGCCAAGTTTATTGTGTTATTCAGGAGCAGAAAGTAGAGCAGAAAGATTTGAAAAACTTGGATTTTAAAGGGGGGAATAAAACTGGGGCTAAGGAAGTCGCAGATGTTAAAGACATTTCAGCCACTAAAGAAATGCTAAAGAAATTACCCAGAAACAATAAGAAAGATGGCTTGAGAGCATCTCAAGAATTGGCAAGACCAGGTGGTCCAAGATCAGACTCAAAGGAGTAAAAGTAAAAATTCTATCAAGAAAAGAGACCAGTGGGGCACACTTCATGTGCAAAGTGGCCTACGAAGTCATTTCACAGTGCCCAGCCACCCAGGCACTCAGAGGCTGCTATAGCCTTAGTCCCTGGAGGCTTGGCTACTGCTCTAGATGGTGGCATACATTGGCTTTAACCATGTGGACTAGGATGCTAGAGTTAGGGGTTCATGGAGGCTTCTGCCTAGATTTCAAAGAAAGGCCTGGAAGGCCAGGCAAAGTGCAGCAGGTTTGGAGTCCCTGCAGGTAGCCTCCCAGAGGGCGATGTGTGGAGGAAGCCAAAGCTGCAGTGGAGACCCTCAAGGTCTGTTACCATACGAACTGTTGAACACGCCCTGTCAGATAAGAAACATGGTCTCCACATGGTCTCCATGTATCTGAACCATGAGGGTTCTAACAACATGGGGTCATCAAATAATTGTGTTTTCGCTATATACCTTTCACTCAACTTTCATTGAAATTCCACTAGCATTTGCTGAACACCTACCAAGTGCCAGTCACCACAGTAGGCCCTGGGGAAACTACATAGATAAAGATGCTGTCCTGTCTTCATTTTGTAGAAGAGCCCCGCATATAAACAGCCAAGTGTTACACACTGCAGAAAGAATTAGGGCTAATTAGTCATTCCTGTATCCAGCTGTGGGAGCCAAGAAAGACAAGTGGTTAATTCTGACTGCAGGGGACATGGAAGTGACATTGAAAGATGAAAGCAATGTTGATAGGCAAGGAAAGGGACTAGATGTGTTTATCTTTTAGGCAATAATAGAACACTGGAAGCAGCAGTTTTTAACTATTTTCCTACAGCAGAGCTTTATCTGAAAGCTAATATACAAAGGTGTGTGTGTGTAAGAAAGATGCAAAGAGAGAAGTATCTCACACTTGGTAGGCCTCAAGCCATAGAATGAATTATTATGTCTATCACTAGTTTTCCATGACTTAAAGGGCCAGTGTTCCACTTTATGACAGATAACGCCACGTTGGCATCCTGGTGTTAGTATTTCTGATCATCTGCATAGCTTATCATGTGGCAATCATCTGGACTGAATATGTTGTGATTTAATTTGGTGGTTAGGGCCGCTGAAATAGACTGCTGGCATTTGACTGTTAGTCTAACAGACACAGGCTGGGTTTATGTTGAGTAGAGAAATAATTTTTTCCTATTAAAATGATTTACAAAAACTGTCACTCTTCACTGGTGCAGGTTCATTTTAAAGGGATTTGGTAGGATTCTGTTTGTTAGCAGGGAAGGAAGAGAACAATATTGCCCCAGTTTTCACTGCAAAGAGTAATGGGGAATGACAGTCCGGAGGCGGGCTGAAATGGTGACAGCAGGAAGAGTTCAATGTTAAATGAGGAGGAGAAGGATATTTGTTGAACACCTGCTTTGTTCTTTGCACAATTCTAAGCATGTTTTATGTATTGTTTCATCAATTCTGTAAAGATAAAGTGGAATTATGCATGTGAAAGTGCTTTATAATGTGCTCTACCAATGTTAGGCATAATTAATATTTTTCTTTATTTTAAAGCCTTATCAGTTTCATTCAAAATCATCTCCTGCTTTCTGTGACCAGATGTTAATTTGCTTGGAAGCAGCAGAAGGTCAGTTTTCTCTTTTCCATAACTTCTAAATAAGAAAAGGTGATGGGAGCAGCGGATGGATTGATTCACGGGACAAGAAAATGAGAAAGTATGCCAGAAGGGGTCTTTTGTTTAGACTTTTGTTTTCACCTTATGAGCTGCTGGTGTAGCATTGGCCTCTGTTGGTATTCACATTTCAGTTTTCTGACTGATGGATGATCAATGTTTTATTCTTGGGACTCAGTCCATCTGCTTCTAGTGGGATTGGACTCTGTCCATGGTGCTGAATGGACATTCATATCAGCACCAGTTGTGATAACAACTGGTCTAGTAATTGTATTTAAAATGTACATGCATAGCAGTGGAAGGGTAGACCATTTTAGTAAGATGTTTGCTTAAGATAAAGGAGGGTTTCTAGAACTCTGTGAACATCTATTCATAAATCTTTCATTCACATCTTTACTGAGTTGTCCTGTGTACCAGGCACTTTGCTGGTACATGTCTTTCTTCATTTATTCTTTTATTTGCTCCTTCATTCAACATTAATTGCCCTTTAAAGTAGAAAGTTTTCTGTCCTGTAGGTGATAGAGCCTCAGCAGCCAGATGGCCTCTCTGTGGTGGTTGGAGGTTTGACATCAATGGGAACTTATTTCCTTATAGTTAAAAACTGTAGATTTCCATAAAGTGAAAGAAATGGAAAAAAGAAGGCCAAAGAAGAAAAGGAAATTTACATTTATTGTGAAATTCCAGATCCTTTGTTAATGGCATTTAACCTAATTTCCCCAATGAGTCTATGGAATCTGATAGTATTATCTGATTTTATGTGTAAGTCAGAAGATGTTAAAGAAGATCAAATAGTTTTCCGAAGGTTACATAGCCTGCAAATGGAGGAATTGAGAATCCAGAGCTGTCTGCCTGAAGTCAGAGCATGAAGATACCTTGAAAATTTCCCATATGATGAATCTGGCTTGAATTTTATGTATTTGTATGTATTTTATGTATTCTTATGCTTTCATTACCAAGCTCCATTGATTTGTGTACAAGAGAATGCCTTCATGAGCTATAGCATACTGAGACCACAGTAGATGCTGTCATACCACACAAATGTCCAAATGCTTGTCAGTCATAGGTTAGAGGGGGAGGATTGACTGTTAGCTTTTTCTCTGGGAGAGGACCTGGTATTAATCTCTAGGTAGGACTGAGATCAGTGACAGCTGTCCTAAGTTGTAACTCTTTTTGGTTTTTACTGAAATAACTCATCATGATGCTCTATTTGTCACTTGTCAAGGAAATCAATATAGTCTAGACTTGTTACCTTGCCAAGATCTGTATCGAACAATTTATGATCAAGGCAAGTTTAGCAACAAAGCAGGAGGAGGAGGGCAGATAAGGGATCTGGATCTCTGTGGAAAACATTGAGCTTCAGGTCCTTTGTTCACGAGGGGTGGGTTGGGCATCCTGGGTGAGACTGGGACAGGGATGGCAATAACAAAAGGGGGTGGGAAGAGGAAAAGGAAGGTATTCTTCAAAATAGAGATGATCATATTTGTTTGATAATGTTGTGAGAATGAAATAAAAGACCATGCGTAGTGTCTGACACAAAACTGATAGGAATGAAGGATAGCCATTGTAGGCACAGGAGGAAAAGAAAGAGAGGAAAAGACCATGAGCAAACAGCATCTGTGTACATGAAAAGCACAGGACTCTTCAGTGCCAGGAGTGAAAAGGAGGTTGTCACCATGATGGGTAGACACAATCTCTCTCATATTCTTTGGTCACTAAGTTGTTCCATTCATCTCAACATTTATCAAGGAGCAAATCCTGTGCTAGGTGCTGCAGAAATGGAGACAAATAAAAAATGGGGTTGCCCTGCAGGACTTCAGAGTCTAGTTGAGGAGACAGATGTAAACACATAATTGCATTGTAGGTTGCCAGATTCTGAAAGAGGGATGAGCAAGACACAGTCATGGTGATATTCTACGCTCCATGAGTACAGGATCCATATGGTTTTGTTTGCAATTTTTTGTCTTGTGCTCATCACAGCAGCAGACATACAAAGACCTACTGTAAGTATCAAATAAGAGGGTAAATACTAAATAAAAGAATGAAGGGATTTTCTGGGAAGGCTTTGATAAGATAGAAATGTTTGTGCTAAGACACTTGATATTTGAAGGTTGAATAAGAGTCTTTGTGGTGGATGATGATGATGATGATGATGATGATGAGTGTGTATGTATATATGTATGTGTATGTGTGTGTGTGTGTGTGTGTGTGTGTGTGTGTGTGTGTTAGTATAAGAAAGAAATACCAAATCAGAGGATAAAGTGAAAGATGCAGGGACAGAAAACAGTAGGGAGCACCTGAGAAGAGGACACATTTGGATGTGACTGGAGCAGGAGGATCACTGGGAAGGAGGCTGGAATGGCAGGCAGTGGTGGATTACAGTATAAGAAGTCACTTCTACTGATTCACTAAATTTTTCATTTACAAGGTATCTACCCAGGGCTTACCAAATGCTAAGGACTTAACTATTGCTTTGATAATACCACATTGACCAAATTAGTCAAAAACTCCTCATCCCATGGAGATAGAAAGCAAAAATCACTTAATAAAATACAAGACATTCAATTATAATTAGAAATATTGAGAAAAATAACTTCTGGAAGTAGGGTATGAGACCAGGGAAGAAGGTGTATGGAGGAAGTACAGCACATGGATCCAAGTGGTTTCATACCCTGCAGTTTTAGGATTTGAGTTTGTAATGTTGGATTATATCTCTTCCCAGGCACCATGGCTTCCCTTGAGCTGTGACCTGCATCTGAAGTCTGGTGCCTATGTTTTAGATTGCAATGGTAACCTTTTTTTTTTGCCATTCTATATATAAAATCTACTGTATGTCTTTTTAAAAAAGAGTATTATATGATGTTAAAAAAGAATAATCATGGGCTGGGGATATGGCTCAAGTGGTAGCATGCTCGCCTGGCATGCGCGGGGCACTGGGTTCAATCCTCAGCACCACATACAAATAAAATAAAGATGTTGTGTCCACTGAAAACTAAAAAATAAATATTAAATAAAAATTCTCTCTCTCTCTCTCTCTTTATCTCTCTCTCTTTTAAAAAAATCATTGATTTTTCCCTAATTATGATTTACTGTATCATTCACATTATGGAACTACATTTCAATACACAGAAGCAGTTCTAAATTTTTTACATCAACTTAAATGAGGACAGATTTTTTTTATATTCCTTGAAAACTGAGTGACATTTATTCTGCTTCCTACTTCAGACACAGAAAAGCCTGGGTTTTGGTCTCCATAGAGCTTTCTGGTGGCTGGCTTGTGAGGAGGGTGCCATAGCTCTGCACTCCTTGCTTGCTGTAATCTCTCTGGCACTAAATCTTTATTTAAAGGAAGGAGTAAAATAAGTGGGTGAAATTTGGAAAAAAAATGATCACATTAAAGCCTTTTAGATCTAAGTAGATAGAAATAAATGAAAGAACATCCTAATTAGAATTGTGATCTTTTCTCTGTTGTATATTGAGAGGTGTCAGGTTATTGAATAGAAATACACGTTGCATTGTGTTTAGGCAGAATTTGAACTGGACCATTTGCCCATTTTCATAATTACTGGTAGTGATGCCAACGTGACATAAATTTAAGTCTCTCTGTCCCTCAAAGGGCCTCTTCCTCCTTTCACATTACAAAGTATGCTCAGCAACATTTCATTTAGAGCACACTGTATAGAGATTGTTCCTGGCAGAGGTATCAGTGACCTCCCAGTTTGTTGCACTGAACCATTGTCATTTTACTTCTTGGTAGCATTGACACCGATGACGAATTTTCTTCTCCTTTGCATTAGTTCCACTCCCACTGTTCTCTTCTGTTTCCTTCCCAGTGGCTCCTTCTCCTTGTGGTTTCCTCTCCTTAGGTTCTTCCTGGGTCCAATTATGGTTCTACTTGTATTTATACCCTTTCTTGGCTTAAAATATCACCTACATACCAGCAATAAATAGATACACATCTAGAGCCCAAACCTGTCTCTGAACCCAAGATTTGCTTATTTGATTGTGCTGGCCATCCCCATAGTGGCACTTGCTTCATTCAGAAATTATGTGGCTATGCTCACTTTGGAACTTTTGCTCTCACATCCCCAGTCTCAGTTGCCAACTCATCAAAAGTAGTGTGTTGGAGCTGAGGTTGTGGCTCAGTGGTAGCACGCTTGCCTAGCATGTGTGATGCACTGTTTTCGATTCTCAGCACCATATACAAATAAATAAAATAAAGGTCCATCAAAAACTAAAAAATATTTTTTAAAAAGTAGTGTGTAGTTGTGACTGTACAGAACTCCCATCCCAACCTTTTGTCTCCTCATGAAGATTCTTTTCACGTGGTGACCCTGGTGTTCCTTGGTTTGAATGGCTCATGTGCTTTCCAACAGGGCCAATATTCCCTGGAACTTCAGCCCCCATGATGACCCCATAGTTCTCTTTGTTAGAGGCTGCCTAACTCTTCAAGAAATCCATTTTTTTGTTTTTTATTTTGGGAACACAGACCACAGTTCTCAACCGGTTTTTGAAGTTACTGAATACAATGCAATGTAATTAATGTGTAGACCTGATCTATAAAAGCCTTCTTTGAGATGTTCCATTTCTTCTACTTATCTCCCTGTGGCTGGCTGTCCCCATAGTCGCATAGTGGCTGAGTAGAGAGGATTCAGAAGCCCCAGGGAAGGGTGGAAACAAAAATAACTTCATGGTGCAAAGCCTATGCCTTCTGTTCTGACTTTAAACTTTTCATAGCAAGAAATGAGTATATAGTTTCAGACCATCAAAATTTGGAGATTTGTGTTTTGTAGGAGGTAGCCTATATTAGCTAATATACCTCTACTTCTTAATAGTTAGGAATTATAACAATTATCTAGCACTTAACATATCCAAATGACTTTATGTTTATTAACTCATTCTCAGAAACTATATAAGATATATATGGATTTTCACCATTTTCTTAAAGATGAATAAACTGAGGCCAGGGAGGTTAGATAACTTGCTGATGATCATACAGCTGGTAATTGAGGAAGCTGGGATTTGATTTTATATGGTTTGCCTCCAGAGTGTCTGTGTGCTCTTTACTACAGATTCATAAAAAACATAGAGTAGGCAAATAATGGGTCCTCAAAGACATCTATGTCTGAATTTCTATAATCTGTGAATATGTTACTTTATATGGTAGAAGAGATTCTGTGGATATGATAACATTAAGGGCCTTGAGAAGACTAGATTATCCTGAATTATTTGAAAGAACTCAATGTAGAAATTAGGACCCTTGAAAGTGGAAGATGGAACAGAAAGGTTAACAAGGATGCATTGTGAGAAGGACCCCGCCCATCATTGCTGGCTCTGGAGACAAAGGGGGATGCCAAGGAACATGTGCATCCTCTTCAAGCTAGAAGGGGCAGGGAGACACTCTCCTCTCAGCTTCCAGAAGAAGTGCAGCCCTGCCGACACATGGGTTTTAGTTCAATGAGACTGATGTCAGGTTTCTGACCTACACAACTGCAAAATAATATATTTTTGTTATTTTAAACCACCAAGTTTGTGACAAATTATTAAAGTAGCAATAGGAAAGTTGTATAAGATGTATTAGAGAGAAACATTTTCTCACCATGGGTAGTGCTCAGATTTCTCACAAGTTTCTTTAAAGCAAGCTGATCCTGCTAAATCACTTCACCATCAATACCTACTGTGCTTGATTTATTTCTTTTTTTTCTGCTGTTTCTAGTTTGAAGCAAGAGTGTTTTTTCCATTTGATTATTCATAAAAATTTACATGTGAGGAATGAATAATCATGAGCAACTATTTTGGTTAAAACCTTTCAGATAGTGATTTTTATCCTAAATAAATACACCCACTGTATAAACTTTATTTTAATATTCTGCCCATTGAGTGACTCTCTTATCAACCAATTGTTACCTTCTATTGAAATGCTTATAGGATATTTCATAAATAACCAGAGAAAAGAGGTCACAGGGAAAATACCATTTTTTTAAAAAAACATTGTTCACAGTGTTAAGAAATGTGAGCAGATAAAACTGGAATCCACATAGAAAACATCCCCCAAAATTTAAATGCAAAGTTCACCATAGTTCTTCTTGCCCTATCACCACCAAATGCCTTCCTCTTTTATCCCACCACACAAAACAAATATCTCTTTTTACCCCTGTTTTTTTTTTGTGTGTGCACATTCTAGCAGTCCTTTCTAATATCCATAGTAATGATGTTTTCTTTGTGAATATGTAACGTACAGTTTTGAGAAATTAGAGACAAATATTGATCATGATGAGAGAGGCGAAGTAGTCTGCCAAGATCACATGGTTAGTTTGAGCTGGAGCTGGCATCTGAATCCAGACAGCCTGGCTCTGGTGCCATGTCTCACCACTGCATGGCACTGCCTTGTGACTGCACACCCCAGTGGGTTCCATAATTACCCACTCCAGATGTCTTCTGAGATCAGAGATCATTGCCCACGTCAATTCATTTTTCAGCTGATGAGGCCCATATTGAGCAACATCACCTACCCAAGGCCACATCCTACAGTCCAAGGGCATAGAATCTCTTTCTAGGGCACTGCACTTAGTGTAGAAATTTTGTTTAGGAAAGCATCAATTCCAAAGGAAGCTGGCTCATAGCTGTATTCATATTTTGGTGCAAAATGAAGAACACAGTAGCAGCACCTGGAGGTTCTTGTTTAACCTTGCCCTTAAGAGGTTATGTCTTCATGGTTGTCCTCTTCACAGCAATCCTCAGGTAAGGTTGACTGCTGCTATGAGCCTTGTCCATACTTTTGAATCACAAGGAAGCCACTAGTTGCTTCGAATGTGCTAGTTGAATTGAACAAATTGAACACATTTTATGTTACTTACATTC
Organism: Marmota flaviventris; assembly: GCF_047511675.1. Classification (NCBI taxonomy): domain Eukaryota; kingdom Metazoa; phylum Chordata; class Mammalia; order Rodentia; family Sciuridae; genus Marmota; species Marmota flaviventris. The sequence continues at coordinate 193,558,193 of NC_092498.1, forward strand.
TATTATTTACATTTCATAGTCATTCATTAAGTGCCCAGCTTAAATCAATGAGATAACCAGCTGCTGAGGCCACAAGAGTGAGTACATTACTACTCTGCTCTCAAAAATGAGCCTGAAAATAAAACTTTTTTTTTTTTTTTTGTCTGTTTGGCAAAAACCCAACTGGGGAGAATGTGGGTTTATGTTCTGATTCTGTTGCTCATTAGAAGATTCAACCTGGTTGAAGTTACAAAAAATATCTAAAATTTTGGATTCCTTTTATTATAAGAGTATAACTATCTAATTGGATTGTTGGGAGACTTAAATGAAATGTGACATCTGAAGAATGTACTTGGAATTCATTAAGGGGTCAACAGGTGTACTGAAACCTGGGTATGGCATGTTCTGTAACAGAGGAAAGTATGAGTTCTGGGGAGTCCTGGAGACACTGAAAATTGTACTTGGTCTGGGAGTTTAAGTAACAAGAATCTTCTGACTTAATTAGTCTTAGCATTTTTCAAGGAATTTTTTTTTAGATTAAATGTCAAATTTTTGACATATGTGTTTGTGGTTGAATTATGTTTGGTGCTGCCCCAGAGAAAATCTGAGTCTACAGACTTCTGAGAAATCCTAGATCTCTGTGTTTCTGGCCAATTCCTGTTGATGTAGTTGGAAAGCATTTCTCTCCTTGACACTTGTCTCTTGTTCACTCATGGGCTCAGTGTTTTCCATGCTTTTTGGAATATTTTATTTAATTCTCACAACTCTAAAAAATGGAGATTATGCTGAGTTTTATAGATGATGACCAGTGAGTGAGTCACTTGTTTGAGCTCAAGGCTATGGCCTGTCCATAATGATGAAAGTTAAATTCAACTGTATTTCTTTAGTAGATTTTTGCTGTTTCCAGGGCAGCATTGATAAGACTTCCTTTTGCAAGAGCAGCAGGGATGGCCATAATGGATCTGGTGCCATGCTGGGGCACTGATAATCTTGATCTTCTATTGTACAGTCTCTGTTTAACACAGAGTAGACTAGAGCCCTGATTCTGGAGCTTATATGAGCAGTGGTGTGTTCTTGAGCTTGGAAGTGTGAGGATCTCTGGGGATGTACAAAGGTCTGCACCAGTCAGGCATCCCATACTCTCTTCTCAGCTAAGCATGAAGTAGCCTGCAGATAAAATATACTTTTCTATTCATGGGTCCTATGGCAACCAACATATGCAACTATTTTTCCCCTTGTAGTAGGACTTATCACCAAAAAAACTGTGATAAGCTGGTATGGTCAGTGATTTGGAGTCCAATGAAAATGATACATGATACACATTTTATGTTGTTTGCATTCTGTAATTTACATTGTACAGTCATTCATTAAGTGCTCATTTTGTGCCAGGCTCTCATAGTGTGTTCAAGTGAAGAAAATATAATCCCTTTCCTCAAAATCTCAGCCTCTTTCTCAATAGGCAGAAAACAATTAGGCTGATATAGAATTGCTGGCATCTGATGATTTTTTTTTAACTTGCAAAAAAAAGCAGGCATTTCTTGCAATTCAACGTAGTACCTCTAAGAGTCAAGGTAAGGAAATTATTACAGCTCTGTGGGCTCACAGCAGTAACATTGAGTCCTGGGCATATGCTGGGAGCTTTTAGGTGAAAGATTTCATTAAATCTGTACAAGAAGAAGTAGGGACAGACACTAGAGTGATTCTCATTTTTTAAATGAGCAAACTGAGGTTTAGAAAGAGCAAGTTCTACAAATGATAAGTATCAGAAATAGAATTCCACACAGATCTATTTTGCTCTAAATCATCTTAGCTCTCTCGGCCTCAGTCTTCCTACCTATAAAACGAGAAGGAGAAGAATGCAATTTATTCTTCCACCATTTTGCAATTAAATTAAACTTTACTGTGAAATGACATCTATTTTAAAAGCACATCTAAATCCTCAAATATATGTAGATAATTGAGGCACAGGAAAAGTATACTCTTTGGGAAAATTAATACTGCACTTGTAGGAAAAATCATTGTGTACATGCAAAGCCTAATTTAATTTTGGTTGATTACAGGAGGAGTGATTCACAGCACTAAGTAGGGCAAAAAAACTCAGAGGCCTCACAATGTAGAGCAAGATTGCTAACAATAGCAAATGGAACGATCAATAGAGAATCCATTTTAGAGAGCTCGCTTGTGGAGAATATTGATATCTAACTTGGTCAGTCCTCCTGTGAGATAAACAGGCTCCTTGCCTATCTGTGAGAAAAACCATACACAAGAGCTAGGATAATGTTTCTAAACAATTAATTGGATTATTATCAAGGCTTAATGGATTGGTTCAATATATTCACACAAAACCATCAAGATAATTGTACTAGCAATTTCCTTATTGTTGCCCTCAAAATATATGACAAAATGTAGGAGCTTTAAACCATTATTAGTTTTTATAACATTCTCTGTGCACCATTTACATTACCTAGCAGGTGTATTTAAAAGCCATTGACTGGGTCTTTGGCTTTGTTACAATGAGTAGCTAGAATAGACCCTGTAGCATCTGTTTCCTAGGGAATATGATAAAGCCATCTGAATTGTAAATGAAAACATCAAAACTGCTTGATACTTATATTTATGACAAAAATTTATAATGCCAGGATTTATGCCATAGGTCTGAGAAAGACCCGGTAATACAGGTATCAGTTCAACATGGTCACTTGAAAAAAAAATAGATATTTTCTTCATGGGAGAGGAATGAAAGAAGAAAAAAAATCACAATATTTGATTCACCCATAGAGATAATTCATGCTAGATATAAACCCTTCCAAATTACCTAAGTAAAAATACTTCTTTCTTTGAGAAGCCACAAACAGATGTAGGGGGGAAGATTATGATTCATGAAAAATTATTTATTACTTAGCATACAATCAATAATTACCTCATTAATACTTAAAGCATGTATTATGGAGGGTTACTAAATTTGTTAATTAACAATAAAAAAATTTGTGGTAGGTTATTTAGAGTTTTCTTCTTATAAGATCTTATGAAAATAGTTAATTTAACTTATTTCTTCCAATTTGGATGGCTTTTATTTCTTCCCCCAGCATCATAGTTCTGGAAGTCCTGGTCAGAGCCAAATTGCTCCCATATTATTTAAATATAAATGGTGAACGTTGGCATTCTTGTCTTGTTCATGATCTTAGGAGAAAAACTGTCAGCTTTTCACTGTTGATTATGATGTTATTTATGGGTTTGTCAAATATGGTCTTTTTTTTATTGAGGTTCATTCTTTCCATACCTAGTTTGTGCAGAGAATTTATTACAAAAGATGTTGAATTTTACTAAATCCTTTTTCTGCATCTATTGAGATAATCATATGATTTCTATCCATTATTCTTTTAATGTGGTCTCCCTCATTTATTGATTTGTGTTTGTTGAGTTATCATTACACCCCAGGGATAAATCCTACTTGATTTTGGTAAGTGATCTTTGTAATGTACCATTGAATTCCATTTGCTGATATTTTGTTGAGAATTTTTGCATCTAAATTCTTCAGGCATGTTGGTTTGTAATTTCTTTTCTTCCAGCGTCCATGTTCAGCTTTTGTGTGAGGGTAATTCATGCCTTAGAGTGAACTTCAAAATGTTTCCTCCTGTTTAAATTTTTAAAAGAATTTGAGAAGCATTGGTGTTATTTCTGTAAATATTTGTTGGCAAAACCATGAAGGCATTTGGTCTTGGTTTTTTACTGATCAATTTGGATTTTCTATTTCTTTATTCTTTTTCTATTTCTTTATTCTTGGTAAACTGTATATTTCTAGGAATTTATCATTTTCTTATATCATCTTCTATCTATTTTTTGTGATATTTAAAATTTTATTTCTATGTATTTATTTAGGTACTGGGGATTGAACCCAGGGGTGCTTAACCACTAAGCCACAACCTAGGTTCTTTTTATTTTGACATAGGATTTCCCTAAGTTGCTTAGACTTTGCTAAGTTCTGAAGTTGGCTTTGAACTTGCCACCCTCCTGCTTCAGCCTTGAATCACTGGGATTATAGGCATGTGGCACTGTGCCCAGGCTATGTATTTTTTAACTTAGTATAATTAATGTACTGTCATTGACAGTTTTTTTGTACTTGTAGAATTTAGTCCATATAGTAATTATTGATAGGGAAGGATTTATGATTGCCATTTTTAAATTGTGTCCTGTTTTGTAGTTCTTTTGTTATTTTCTTTCTCCTGTCTTCATTTGTGACTTGTTGATTTCTTTTGTTACAATATATTTTGACTTCACTTTTTTGTGATCTTCTGTTTGCCTATCATCGTGTTTTGGTTGTTTTTGTCACCATCAGGCTTACATAAAACATTTTGTAGGAGTAACTTTTTATTTTAGGGTCACAAAATCTTGATTCGATTAAAAAAATCTATCTAAAAATTCTATACTGATGATCTTTCTCTTTATTTTATACTATTTATGTCATACTTAACTTTTTTCTATGTTATATATCCATTGATAGATTATTATTGTAGTTTGGAATTAAAGACCGTGTATTGAAGAGTTGGTCCCCAGCCTGTGGTGGTATTGAGAGATGGTAGAACCTTTAGCAAGTGGGGCATAATGGAAGTGGGTTAGGTCATTGGGGATGTGACCTTGAAGGGGATATTTGGATTTTAGCTCCTTCCTCTCTCACTTTCTTTGCTTTCTGGCCACTAGGAAGTAAATAACTTCCTTTGCTAAATGCTCCCAACATAGTGTGTTGCCTCACCACAGGTCTGCAAGGAACAGAAATATCTATCCATGGACTGGAAGCTCTGAAATTGTGAACCAAAGTAAACTTTTAATCTTTTTGAATTGATTCATTTCAGGTTATCTATCATGGTGACAGAAATCTGATTAAAACTGACTGGCTATTATGTAAATACTTCTGTATTTTAACCTTTATACTAATATTAAAATTGACTACACCACACCTGCACCATTACAATATTAGCATATTCTGAATTTGGATTTTAAAATTTTATGTTTTCATGTTATTTAGTGTCCTTCTATGTCAACTTGGAAAGCTCCCTTGTGCATTTCTTTTAAGGCAGATCTGGTGGTAAGAAAATTACTCAGATTTTTTTTTTCCATCTAGGAATGTCTTTATTACTCATTCATTTTGTTGGATATGATGGTTTTGGTTGACTATTTTTTCCCCCCTTTCAGCACTTGGAATACATCATCCCAATCCCTGCTGACCTGTGAGATTTCTTTGAGAAATCTTATGATAGTCTAATGTGGGATCTTTTCTTTGTGTGTGACATAATTTTTCCTTTGCTGTTTTAAAAGCTCTCTGTTAGCTATAGAGTATTTTTAAAAAATTGATTATAATGTGTCTGAGGTAAACTTTGATTTGATCTTTCCTGGGAACTTTTGAGTTTCATGAATGTGGATGTTTGTGTTCCTCTCACTATTTGGAAATTTATCAGCTATTAAGTATTTAAATAATCTTCTGTTCTTTTCTGTCTTTATTTCTCCCAACATATCCATAATGCATATTTTCATTCACTTGATGGAGTCCCACAGGTGCTGTATGCTTTCTTGACTCTTTTTGTTCCTTTAACTGGGTAATTTCAAGTGACCTGTCTTTTAGTTTGATGATTTTTTCTTCTGCATAATTAAGCCTACTATTGAAGTTCTTTAATTAATTTTTTAGTTCTATTATTCTATTCTTTAGCTCTGGGATTTCTATTTGATTCTTTTTTAAGGTTTCTATTTCTTTATTAAATTCCTAATTTTATTCATATGTTATTTGAGTTCATTAGTTATCTTTCTGTGTTGTCTTGCCTCTTGTTGTTCATTTTGACATCATCATGAAAGCATGGAATATAATTTTCTTCACTTTAATCCCCAGTACTTCCTCTTTCCTTTCTTTCCTCCCTCCTCAATATTTCCCTTCCTCCTTCTACTTGTTTATAAATGGGTCACATGGTCTGCCTTCTATTTATTTATAATTTTTAAATTAGTGCTTTATAGATATACATTAAAGTGAAATTCACTGAGATATATTAGTACATGTACATAGTATATGTACATAGTTTGGTCATTGAGCTTCTTTAACATGACTGTTTTGAATTCTTTGTCTGGCAATATGTATATCTCCATTTCTTTAGAATTGGTTAATCCATCCCTTTTAGTTTTCATTCAAAGTGTCATGCGTGCCTGATTCTTTGTGATATGTGCAGTTTTGCACTGGTGTCTATGCATTTGAAGTAGAAAATTGTTCTTCCAGTCTTTGCACATTGGTGTTTGGAAGGTAAAGACCATTTCCTCTTGTGTCCCTGGGCTGGTGGAAGACCTCCTAGATTCTAGTCAAGTGTGTTGGAGTGAAGTTTAGTGGCTAGTTTTGGATCTACAATGGGATTCATGGTTGGTGGGACATTATCAGGAAAATGGGTGGGTACAGATCTTGCCTAGTCCCATAATAGACAAGAATGCTTCTAAGACCCTGAAGCACCATCCTGGCGTTGGGATGGAGGCACAGTAGCGCCCGCCTGTAATCCTAGCAACTGAGGAAGCTGAGGAGGCTGAGGCACAGGAAGATTGTGAGTTCAAAGCCAGCCTGAGAAGATTAGCAAGACATTTAGCAACTCAGCGAGATCCTGTCTCTAAAATATGAAGTATAAAGGGCTAGGGACTTAGGTCAGTGTTTAAGTGCCGCGGGGTTCAATTCCCTGTACCAAAAAAAAAAAAAAAAAAAAAAAAAAAAGAAAAAAAGCTTCCTAAGGATTTGATAGGATTCACACCCACCTTCACACATGGTAACAGGCCCACTGTGTCCTGACAGCAGACTCAATGTCTTTTTCTTTAGTGTTCTGTAGTTTTCATTGTAGAGGTCTTTCACCTCTTTTGTTAGCTTGATTCCCAGTTTTTTCCCCCCTGAGGCTATTGTGAATGGGGTAGTTTTCATAATTTCTCTTCCAGTGGACTCATTGCTGATGTATAGGAATGTGTTTGATTTATGGCTGTTGATTTTATATCCTGCTACTTTGCTGAATTCATTTATTTGTTCTAGAAGTTTTCAGGTGGAATATTTTGGATCTTCTAGATAAAGAATCATGTCATTGGCAAATAGTGAAAATTTGAGTTCTTCTTTAACTGATTGTATCCCTTTAATTTTTTTCTTTTGACTAGATGCTCTGGGTAGAGTATTGATGAAATAGTCTTACCTAGTAATTGAAACCAAAATCCAATCAGATCTCTTATCTAACTACCAGGTTATAGAAAATATGGGGGATAGATAAATAATCTAAAATAGAGCAGAAAAATATAAAATTCTTTAGAAAAGATGGCTTTATTTCTCCACAAACTAATGTCATAAAAAGGAAGCCTAAATATTGGTGGAGAATAAAGAATATATAAGAAAATATGCTAGACAGTTTGAAAAAAATGATCATTTTTTTGTGATGTGATTCTGCTTTTTATTCTATCAAGAAGTAGAGTTTATTGTTCTGCCTATGCTATCTAGAAGGTTATATAACTTGCCTGGACAAATAGAATGTGGTAAAATTGGCATTGTGTAAGTTCTAGAACTTACAAAGAAGGCTGGTAGATTCTGTTCTTGAACCCTTAGAGTCTTGAGACTGCTTTGTGATGAATCCCAGACTGTCTTCCTTAAGAACAAGAGACTCATAGAGGGAGAGAGACCTAGCAGTCAGACAGAACCAATTGCTAGATGTATGATGAGGCTACTTTGCACTACCTGATCTTTGTAAGGTCACCAGCTGACTGCTACCACGTAACAGACTTCAGAACAACCTGCAGAAGATCACTTATCTGATCTCAGACCAAATTGTTGACATAGAGAATGCAGAGTGAATAAATTATTCTTGTTTTTAAGCCACTAAATTTAGGGATGGTTGTTATGCAGGAAGAGGTTGCTGAAGCCAAGTCTTAGTATTGAAATGTAATGTGTGGAGCCACATTCAAACAAATCAAATGTAAAAAGGATCCTTTGAGATAAATAAGGAAGTTTGATCATAGATTGCATTTTAGATGATATCAGGGAATTATTACAAATGCTGTTGGTCTTTTTATAATGTAAATAAATTTAAAAAGTGATATAGAGATGCTTACCATAGATTTGTGAGAGTAATGTCCTGATATATGGGATTTCCTTTAAAAATAACTAAGCAAAACCCAAAACAAAGCAAAACAGTGGAGTACATGGATGAAACAAAATAAAATGATGATAATTATATTAATCCAATCTTCATTGCTATAGTAGAGTACCTGAGGCTGGTTAACTTTACAAATAAAAGATATTTACTAATTCATAGTTTTGAAGACTGAAATTTCAAGATTGGGTGACCCCACTGGCATGGCCTCCGGAAAGGGCTGCCTGTTGGATGGCATAATGATAGGAGTGTGCATGACATAAAGAGATCACATGGTGAGACAGGAAGCTGGGAGTGGAGAGAGGCATCTTGCTCTTTTTTTCTTTTTATTAGTTGCTCATGACAATACAATGATCTTGACATATCATGCATTTAATTTAAATGGGGTATCTTGCTCTTTTATAACAACTCACTTTCACAAGAACTCATTCATTCTGCGAGGCCAGCATTAATTCCTTCCCAAAGTAGTGCTCCTGATGACCTAATCCCCTTCCACGAGGTCCCGGTTCCCAAAGGTTCCACATCACCTCCCAACACTGCAAGCTAGGGACCAAACTTCAATTCAGAAACCTTTGTTATGTACACTTTAATCTATGTCCAAACTGCAGCAACAATTATTGGAGTTGATTGATATATTCGTGGTGATTTTTATATTATTCTTGAACTTCTGATTTTGTTTTAAATGCTGCTCTGTGTTAAAAAAATTGTTTAAAGAAAATATGTTATTTTCAATGACTTCTAAAAAAGCATTCATTTTCCACGTGTAGATCCCTTCTCTGCTTTTTCCTAATTAGGGAGGATTGGCTCATCTGGAAAGATATCTGGCAGAGCTCCTTATGGGCCGTTAATTGTTATATTAATGGGGTTTGAGAACCATTAAGACTGTCACACAGTAGGAGCTGCCAGTTCCTTATTGACTTCCGCAGTGTTGCTGGGGACCTTTATATGGGAACTGTCCTCAAACCCAGCAGCCCCATTATTCACATCCTTTTTATTTAAAAAGAGATTCTTTTTGACATTGTAGGGGGAAAAATAAAAAAAAAAGAATGTGACCCATCTGCCGCCTAATTTTTATAGAGAATCTAGTTGTTAGCTAAGTAACAGTCTAGCTGTCCCAGGTGGTTAGAGGCCCTATACCTGCTAATTTATCTGAGGAAGAAATAGCCACAGCGAACTCCCTTCTAGGGATGTCACAGCTGTGAGTCCAGATCATGTCATCTAAGCAAAAGCAGTTTTGAAAATTCCATTAAGAGGTGATTTGTATGTGTGGAAGGTGGCTGCTCGGGTATATAGATGCACTCTGGTGTTGATGGTTTCTCTGGTACAGAAGTGGTGTGTCAGATCATAATCTCCAAGGGAATGTGTCCAGGGAGGGATTAACCCACCCTAGGAAATAAGCTACCCAGAAACTGGGTTTTCATAAAAAAACAAAAACAAAAACAAAAACAAAAAAAAAGTGAAGCAAATAAATCTACAAGTCACTTTAATTCTCCATCCCTCCACTGTTTAGAAATTTTAAACAGATTGGCTACAACTTACTTTGGGCCTGCTGTTGGCCATGTTCTATGTTAAGCACTTCACATGCTTATCTTATTTAGTACATCCTGAATCCTGCCCTGTTTGCATTATTTTGTTGTATTTAAAGACAAAAACAAACAAACAAACAAACAACAACAACAACAAAAAACTAAGGGCAGAAAGAATATGTAATTGTCCCAAATCTTCTGTAGTACATGATGACCACCTTGTAAATAAATACAAAAATAGTCTCTGAGCCAAGCCACGCTGAAGAAATCACAGACCATATTTATTTGATTAAAAATCATAAAGTCAAGGGCTGTTTGGGTTATCCCAAAATCAAGAAAATTATTATCAGCTTAAATGAAGATTGTTAATTTGATTGTAAGGTATAAACAAATGCTTATTGTATTTAGAATATCATGTGCTATCATATTTAAGTTTTGAAAATGCTACCACTTTCAACACATATGCCTCATGTATATAACAATGCAACAGAGACAAAAATATTTTACAGTTGGTTGCCTTTATTATTAATCCAGTCCTCGAAATAATTGCTTAACACTTTAAGTAAAATACTTTTACTTTTGCTCACCTATGGGTCAGGATGTTGTAGGAGAAAGAATGGCTTTTGAACCACAGAACTTGAGATTTAGTTCTAGACTGTCCCTTATGACAATGCTACTTTAAGAAATCAACATCTGTGAGCCTTGGTTTTCTTACCTGTCAGATAAAAATAATGATACCTGTAAACCATGAAGGAAGAAATGAGATAAAACAAGACTTCCATTGCGGTATCTGACAAAGAATTTTTCTCCTTTCAAATGAAAGTATTTGCTTTTGTACACATTGAACTTTGTCTCTATCCCTTGATCTTTTTTTAAAAAATATTTCTTAGTTATAGGTGGACACAATATCTTTATTTTTTATTTTTATGTGGTGCTGAGGATCGAACCCAGTGCCTCACACATGGTAGGTGAGCGTTCTACCTCTGAGCCACAACCCCAGCCCCATATCCCATGATCTTATGTTTCTGGACTATTTTGTACAATTTAATGACTATTAGTGAAAACAAGGCCATGACCAATGATGGTATATACCATTAATGTTACTAAAATAGGATTTCATGGAATACACTGACCCCCATGACTGGCATGATGATAAAGAGAGTGGAAATTAGTCAAGAAGGAGGTTGTTCATAATATTCCACGTTGTAATCAAATTTTAGGCAAAAGAAAGTGGATGTCTCTCTTTCCCCCGTCCAGTATTTCTTTAAGATAACTGTGTGGACAGAGAAGCAGGTGAGGCAGTATGGATAGACAGGTGCACAAACTGTCACCTGCATTGATTCGAGCAGTCAGGTGGAGAAGCACAGTCATTAGAGTGTCTCTAATGTATGTTACATTCTTCCCCTTATTGATGTCACCTTCTCAGTAACTATTCTTTTCTAAACCTTCTTCTAAGAAGGAGCCAAGTCATGTCTATGTAGGCCTGGGCTCTATTTGGCATGTTTTCTTTTTCTTTTCTTACATTTTATATTCATGTGGCAGTTCTTAGAACGCCATAGAATTTTGACTAAGACCCTAGTTCATTTTGGTTAGTCCTTAAGAGCTTTGATTTAAAATATTGCAGACCTTTCCATATTGCTATATACTTTCCATCCTATTTGTCTTTGTCTCCTACAAAGTCCAACTCCCCCTTCCATGACAACCAGATCAGCAGTTTCTTTCTTTCTTTATATTTTTATTGTTCAATTTTTTTTCTTTTTAAAAATCTGTTCTAATTAGTTAATCGTGACAGTAGAAAGCATTTTGACACATCATAAATAAATGGAGTATGTCTTCTCATTCTTCTGGTTGTCCATGATGTAGAATCACACCAGTTGTGTAGACATATATGCACATGAGTAATAATGTCTGATTCATTCCACTATCCTTCCTACCCCCATACCCCTCCCCTCCCTTCACTCTCCTCTGCCTCCTAGTTCAAAGTACCACTATTTTTCCTTAGCTCCCCCCACCTACCTTAGGGTGAATTTGCATCCACATATCAGAGAAAACATTTGGCCTTTGGTTTTTTGGGGGATTGGCTTATTTCAAGATCAGCAGGGATTTTTTTTTTTTCTGTGTATTCTGGATAATCTTTTGAATTTTGTTCAACCTTTACCACTCAAAATTATCAGACCCTCCTTACCCCCAGCTGCCCTCATTTACTATGAAATTAAACAAAAAGACCCTTGTAAAACTTAGGCAAAGCAAAGGGAAACATAGCTTTATTGTTATCTGAGGCCATGATTCTATAGCCCACTCCAGAGGAGGCAGGGGGCAGGCAGGACCTTGCCCTGCCCACGCTTGGGCTCAACCAGATCACAGGGGAACATTCTGAGATGACTTAGAGGCAGCACCAGAAGAAAAAGAGAAAGACAAGAAGAGGAAGAATTTCCCCATTTCCTTTGGGGAAGTCAGCCTAGAACACTTACTCAGATCTCCTCAGGGACAGACGGGGTTAGGAGGGGCCAGACCCTGTCTCTCCAGCCCTGTGGAGCCAGGAAAGCATCAGCACTCAGACCTACAGATGAGTTGCTGTCATATCCCCCAATCCTCCTCTGTAAGCAAACATGGTGCACCATCCTACCTACACTGCCCTGGCTGATGGTGTGTAAAGGAGGGAATGGGCAGACAGAAGGAATCTTTCAACTTCTTAGAGGCAAATAACCACTGTAGAATGGGGATCCCTGCTGAACTGCAATCTGATTTCGAGCTTTTGAATAATATAAACTTTCATTGCAATGGTCTAATCACAGAACCTCAACTTTACTTTCTGGCCTCATGGTTAAGCGGGGATCTTAGAAACTTTCAGTTTGTGTCTGGAAAGTCTTAAGGCAAATGGCTGAGTGGTTTTGAGATTCATTTGTGAATACTAAATAGGATGTTTCTTTGATAGGTTCAGATTAATAATTTGTGTGTGTATAGCACAGTCTACCTTTCAGAGCATTTCCTTCATGAAGTATTTATGCAATGAGCACATTTTTGAGGAACTGTTACATACCAAGACAGGTTACCAGGAGCTGGAAATAGAAGTATGCTTGATGCTTATTGCACTATTGGTCCTCTCAGTAACCCTGGGAATTAGGGGGGCAACTGCCAATGAAGTCAGTAAATGAAGAAGCAGAGTCTTATAGAAGGGTTATTTTTTTTTGTTGTTGTTTGTTTTTTTAACCCCCAAGCTCCCAGACATAAAGTTATGGAGCTGTGACTTAAATCTATAACTTCTGTCATTCATCATACTGCATTAATATCAATGACCCCTTTCAGTGTCCTCAATAAAGTATTATAGCTGAACTGTGACTAAAACTCCACCATTTGTCTTTCTTGAAATGAGTCTTTATTAGAGTCCATCATGGTATGTGAGACCGGGATACCTCTTGTTCTCTTTTCTGGAAGAGCCAGCTGAAAATAATGACTAAAGTAATTCAGATTTCTGCAAAATGACTCTTCCTCTTTGTCTTTCTACAACCTGGGCTGTGGAAGAAAGAGAAGAGAGGAAATGAGAATCGAGGAATGAAAACAAAAGGGAACACCTGAGCTCTGCCTTCTAACCTGGTTTACATGTTGGCTTAGCTGTCTGGTGCTGACCATGCCATTTCATCCTGTCTAAGCCCCTTTAAAGTGGTGGGACTACAACATTTTTTGTTTTTTTGTTACCAGGGATTGAACTCAGGGGTGCTTAACTACTGATCCACATCCCCAGCCCACCCCTCATTTTAAATATACTTTATCAGAGATAAGATCTTGCTGAGTTGCTTAGGGCATTGCTAAATTTCTGAGCCACTGGGATTACAGGGATGCACCACCATGCCTGGTGGGAAGACAACATTTTAAGATCTCTCCAGCCCCGTGACTCTGTGACATGAAAATAAAGGAAGGAAGGATAGAAAGGAAAGACTGGAGGGTTGGGCCTTCAGAAAAGCACAGGGAAACAATTCCTTTGTTGCCACTTTCCTATATCCAGAGAATCTCTTGTGCTTTTACCCTAAGCTGTGCGACTGCAAATAACCTCTAGGAATGCAGTTTGACACTATCTTCAAAGCTGAACATTACTTTAAGATCTAGGAGTTTTCTTTCCAAGGGAACCATTCACATATACACCAGAAGACATTGCAAGAATGTTCATAGAAGCCCTGGAGTGGAAGGGAAAGACCTGCAAACCACCCAAAGCCAGTCAGGAAGAACAGATGAAGAAATTGTTCCTAAGGAAACAGTAATCATGACTTCTTCCAGTTCTTGCAGCTTAATTGGCTGGACTTGTTCACAAGTATGTATGGGTGTATTCTCTTCCCTTGCCACTGTGTTAGCTTTAGGTGTGGAACATAGTCTCATGGCTAATGCACATTCCCTGCCTTTATAGAATTCCAATATCCTTTTGCTTTCTCTCACTATATTGACACACTAGTTCAATTAGTCAATGTTCATCTTTAATTGTGGAAATACATAGTAGTATGTCAATAGATGCTCTGAGAAGTCTTCATGACTCCTTTGCTAAAACTACAACATGTATTACTTGTTTTTTTTGGCAGATTAAAAAATCATTTTTTTTCTTTTAATCTAATTTTTACTTCTACATATTTACCTATTCTGGAAGTAGCATATAAATGGAGTTATATAATTTGTGACTAGACTCTTTCACAGCATAATCTTTGCAAGGTTCATTCATGTTGTTCCATATATCAGTTCATTCTTTTTATGACTGGGTAATATTTCATAGCATGGATATACCTCATTTTGTTAATGTGATATATACTGTATTTTGTTAATCTATTAATATATTATTTTCAATTTTTTGGCTGTTATGAGCCCATATGGGAAAAGTGCTGCTATAAACATTTACGTAAAAATTTTCTGCAAACATGTTTTTAGTTTGCTTGGGTATAGACTTAAGTAATGAGATCATTTGTAACATGATGTTTAATTTTTTAGGAATTATTTTATTGTTTTCTAAAGTGAATAAACCATTTTACAGCTCTACCTACAATTTATAAGGGTTCTAATTTTTCCATTTCTTCTCAAGCACTTGTTATCATTTGTCATTGTGTTAACCAGCCTAGTGGCTGTGAAATGGCATCTTATAATGGTTTTGATTTGCATTTTCCTAATCACTAATGATTTTTGAACATCCTTTTAGAAACTTTTTGGGCATTTTAAAAACTTATTTGAAAAAATATCTTTTGAAGTCTTTTATTCATCTTTATTGTCTTTTATTGTTTAATTATAGGAGCTCTCTCTCTCTCTCTCTCTCTCTCTATATATATATATGTGTGTGTGTGTGTGTGTGTGTGTGTGTATGTGCTGGTTATAAACCAATCACATATATTAAACTTCCAAATATGTTCTCTTAGGGTTGCCTTTTCACTTCCTTTAAGCACAAAAAATCATTTTTAATTAACTCCAATTTATCTGTTTTTTTTTCTTTTGTTTCTTGTTCTTTTGGTATCATATTTAAGAAACATTGTCTAATCCAAGATCACGAAGATTTATTCCTGAGTTTTCTTTTTTGAAATATTTTTTTAGTTGTAGTTAGACACAATACCTTTATTTTATTTATTTTTATGTGGTGCTGAGGATCAAACCCAGCATTTCACATGTGCTAGGTGAGTGCTCTACCACTGAGCCACAACTCCAGCCCCTCCTGTGTTTTCTTATAAAAGTTTATCATCTTAGTTCTTACATTTAGTCTATGATCCATTGGAATTACTTTTTGCATGTAGTGTGAAGCAAAGAAACAACTTCAATCTTTTGATATTCATTTGTTGTAACATCATTTGTTAAAAAGATTATTCTGTTCCTCCTTGAATTGTTTTGGCTCCCTTGTTGAGAATTTTCATTGTTCAAAAACATACAGGCTTATTTCTGGATTCTTAATTCTATTCAGCTGATCTATATGTCTGTACTTATGCCTTTACCACACTGTCTTGATTACTGATACTTAGTAATGAGTTTTGACATCAGAAAGTGTGAGTTCCCCTACTTTGTTCTACTATATCAATTGTTTGCTATTCTGAATCCCTTGCATTTTCATATATATTTTAAAATCAACTTGTTAATTTCTCCAGAGAAGGAATTTGGAATTTTAATAGAAATTGCATTAAATCTGTAGATAAATTTGGGGGAGTATTGTATTATGATCAAATTAAGTCTTCCAATCTTAGGCTTACTTTCTTTCAATACTTTTTAAAAATTTTCATGTATAAATCTTATACTTCTTTTGTTAAATTTATTCCAATGTATTTTCTTTTTATTATACTACAATAAATAGAATTATTTTGTTAACTTCACATTGCTTTGCTATTAAAAAATTAGTGTGTTGATCTTCCATCTTTAAATCTTGCTCCACTCATTTATTATTTCTGATACTTTAAAATTTATTTTTATTTTTTAACTTTTTTATTGGCCCATTATAATTATACATAATAGTGGGGTTCATTGTTATATATTCCTACATGCACATACTTTGGTTTATTATTTTTATTTTAGGATCTCTTAGGATTTTTTTAAATTATTTTTCCTTACTGGGATCTGAACCTAGGGTTTCTATGCCATGGAACTACATTCCCCACCCTGTTTTATTTTGGGATAGAGTCTCACTATGTTACCTTGGTTGTCCTTGAACTTGTGATATTCCTCCCTCAGCATCCTCAATAGCTGGGATTATACTTGTGAATGTCTGTGCCGTGCTCTTAGGAATTTTTATATATAAAATTATGCCATCTGTAATTAGACAAAGTTTTACTTCTTCCTATCCAATCTTTTTTTTTTTTTTATTGTTGGCTGTTCAAAACATTACATAGTTCTTGATATATCATATTTCACAATTTGATTCAAGTGGGTTATGAGCTCCCATTTTTACCCCATATACAGATTGCAGAATCACATCAGTTACACATCCATTGATTTACATATTGCCATACTAGTGTCTGTTGTATTCTGCTGCCTTTCCTATCCTCTACTATCACCCCTCCCCTCCCCTCCCCTCCCCTCTTCTCTCTCTGCCCCCTCTACTGACATTCGTTTGTCCCCCTTGTATTATTTTTCCCCTTCCCCTCACTTCCTCTTGTATGTACTTTTGTATAACTCTGAGGGTCTCCTTCCGTTTCCATGCATTTTCCCTTCTCTCTCCCTTTCCCTCCCACCTCTCATCCCTGTTTAATGTTAATCTTCTTCTCATGCTCTTCGACCCTACTCTGTTCTTAGTTACTCTCCTTATATCAAAGAAGACATCTGGCATTTGTTTTTTAGGGATTGGCTAGCTTCACTTAGCATAATCTGCTCTAATGCCATCCATTTCCCTGTAAATTCTATGATTTTGTCATTTTTTAATGCAGAGTAATACTCCATTGTGTATAAATGCCACATTTTTTTTATCCATTCATCCATTGAAGGGCATCTAGGTTGGTTCCACAGTCTAGCTATTGTGAATTGTGCTGCTATGAACATGGATGTAGCAGTGTCCCTGTAGCATGCTCTTTTTAGGTCTTTAGGGAATAGACCGAGAAGGGGAATAGCTGGGTCAAATGGTGGCTCCATTCCCAGCTTTCCAAGGAATCTCCATACTGCTTTCCAAATTGGCTGCACCAATTTGCAGTCCCACCAGCAATGTACAAGTGTACCCTTTTCCCCACATCCTCGCCAGCACTTGTTGTTGTTTGACTTCATAATGGCTGCCAATCTAACTGGAGTGAGATGGTATCTTAGGGTGGTTTTGATTTGCATTTCTCTGACTGCTAGAGATGGTGAGCATTTTTCCATGTACTTGTTGATTGATTGTATGTCCTCCTCTGAGAAGTGTCTGTTCAGGTCCTTGGCCCATTTGTTGATTGGGTTGTTTGTTCTCTTATTGTCTAATTTTTTGAGTTCTTTGTATACTCTGGATATTAGGGCTCTATCTGAAGTGTGAGGAGTAAAGATTTGTTCCCAGGATGTAGGCTCTCTATTTACCTCTCTTATTGTATCTTTTGCTGAGAAAAAACTTTTTAGTTTGAGTAAGTCCCATTTGTTGATTCTAGTTATTAACTTTTGTGCTATGGGTGTCCTATTGAGGAATTTGGAGCCCGACCCCACAGTATGTAGATCGTAGCCAACTTTTTCTTCTATCAGACAGCGTGTCTCTGATTTGATATCAAGCTCCTTGATCCATTTTGAATTAACTTTTGTGCATGGCGAGAGAAAGGGATTCAGTTTCATTTTGTTGCATATGGATTTCCAGTTTCCCCAGCACCATTTGTTGAAGATGCTATCCTTCCTCCATTGCATGCTTTTAGACCCTTTATCAAATATAAGATAGTTGTAGATTTGTGGATTGGTTTCTGTGTCCTCTATTCTGTACCATTGGTCCACCCGCCTGTTTTGGTACCAGTACCATGCTGTTTTTGTTACTATTGCTCTGTAATATAGTTTGAAGTCTGGTATCGCTATACCGCCTGACTCACATTTCCTGCTTAGCATTGTTTTTGCTATTCTGGGTCTTTTATTTTTCCATATGAATTTCATGATTGCTTTCTCTGTTTCTACAAGAAATGCCGTTGGGATTTTGATTGGCATTGCATTAAACCTATAGAGAACTTTTGGTAATAAAAACAAACCATGTTTAGTAACATAAATAAACAAATATGGCTGGAAGAACAACCCATATCTCAATAATAACCCTAAATGTTAATGGCTTAAACTCACCAATCAAGAGACACAGGCTAGTAGAATGGATCACAAAACAAGACCCAACAATATGCTGCCTACAGGAGACGCATTTGATAGGAAAAGACATACATAGGCTGAAGGTGAAAGGTTGGGAAAAATCATATCACTCATATGGACTTCGGAAACAAGCAGGAGTATCCATACTCATATCAAATAAAATAGATTTTAAGCCAAAGTTAATCAAAAGGGATAAAGAGGGACACTACATACTGCTCAAGGGAACCATACACCAACAAGACATAACAATCATAAATATATATGCCCCAAACAATGGTGCAGCTATGTTCATCAAACAAACTCTTCTCAAGTTCAAGAGTCTAATAGACCACCATACAATAATCATGGGAGACTTCAACACACCTCTATCACCACTGGACAGATCTTCCAAACAAAAGTTGAATAAGGAAACTATAGAACTCAATAACACAATTAATAACCTAGACTTAATTGACATATATAGAATATACCACCCAACATCAAGCAGTTACACTTTTTTTCTCAGCAGCACATGGATCCTTCTCAAAAATAGATCATATATTATGTCACAGGGAAACTCTTAGACAATACAAAGGAGTAGAGATAATACCATGCATCCTATCTGATCATAATGGAATGGAACTGAAAATCAACGATAAAAGAAGGAAGGAAAAAGAATACATCACTTGGAGAATGAACAATAGGTTACTGAATGATCAGTGGGTTATAGAAGACATCAAGGAGGAAATTAAAAAATTCTTAGAGATTAATGAAAACACAGACACAACATATCGGAATCTATGGGACACATTGAAAGCAGTTCTAAGAGGAAAATTCATTGCTTGGAGTTCATTCCTTAAAAAAAGAAAAAACCAACAAATAAATGATCTCATACTTCATCTCAAAATCCTAGAAAAAGAAGAGCAAAACAACAGCAAAAGAAGTAGAAGGCAAGAAATAATTAAAATCAGAGCTGAAATTAATGAAATCGAAACAAAAGAAACAATTGAAAAAATTGACAAAACTAAAAGTTGGTTCTTTGAAAAAATAAACAAAATCGACAGACCCTTAGCCATGCTAGCGAAGAGAAGAAGAGAGAGAACTCAAATCACTAACATACGGGATGAAAGAGGCAATATCACAACAGACACTTCAGAAATACAGAAGATAATCAAAAATTATTTTGAATCCTTATACTCCAATAAATTAGAAGATAGTGAAGGCATAGATAAATTTCTTAAGTCATATGATCTGCCCAGATTGAGTCAGGAGGATATAGACAACCTAAACAGACCAATATCAATTGAGGAAATAGAAGAAACCATCAAAAGACTACCAACTAAGAAAAGCCCAGGACCGGATGGGTATACAGCAGAGTTTTACAAAACCTTTAAAGAGGAACTAATACCAATACTTTTCAAGCTACTTCGGGAAATAGAAAAAGAGGGAGAACTTCCAAATTCATTCTACGAGGCCAACATCACCCTGATACCTAAACCAGACAAAGACACTTCAAAGAAAGAAAACTACAGACCAATATCTCTAATGAACCTAGATGCAAAAATCCTCAATAAAATTCTGGCCACTCGGATACAAAAACATATCAAAAAAATTGTGCACCATGATCAAGTAGGATTCATCCCTGGGATGCAAGGCTGGTTCAATATACGGAAATCAATAAATGTTATTCACCACATCAATAGACTTAAAAATAAGAACCATATGATCATCTCAATAGACGCAGAAAAAGCATTCGACAAAGTACAGCATCCCTTTATGTTCAAAACTCTAGAAAAACTAGGGATAACAGGAACATACCTCAATATTGTAAAAGCAATCTATGCTAAGCCTCAGGCTAGCATCATTCTGAATGGAGAAAAATTGAAGGCATTCCCTCTAAAATCTGGAACAAGACAGGGATGCCCTCTCTCACCACTTCTGTTCAACATAGTTCTCGAAACACTGGCCAAAGCAATTAGACAGACGAAAGAAATTAAAGGCATCAAAATAGGAAAAGAAGAACTTAAATTATCACTATTTGCAGATGACATGATTCTATACCTAGCAGACCCAAAAGGGTCTACAAAGAAACTATTAGAGCTAATAAATGAATTCAGCAAAGTGGCAGGATATAAAATCAACACGCATAAATCAAAGGCATTCCTGTATATCAGCGACAAATCCTCTGAAATGGAAATGAGGACAACCACTCCATTCACAATATCTTCAAAAAAAATAAAATACTTGGGAATCAACCTAACAAAAGAGGTGAAAGACTTATACAATGAAAACTACAGAACCCTAAAGAGAGAAATAGAAGAAGATCTTAGAAGATGGAAAAATATACCCTGTTCATGGATAGGCAGAACTAACATCATCAAAATGGCGATATTACCAAAAGTTCTCTATAGGTTTAATGCAATGCCAATCAAAATCCCAACGGCATTTCTTGTAGAAATAGAGAAAGCAATCATGAAATTCATATGGAAAAATAAAAGACCCAGAATAGCAAAAACAATGCTAAGCAGGAAGTGTGAATCAGGCGGTATAGCGATACCAGACTTCAAACTATATTACAGAGCAATAGTAACAAAAACAGCATGGTACTGGTACCAAAACAGGCGGGTGGACCAATGGTACAGAATAGAGGACACAGAAACCAATCCACAAAACTACAACTATCTTATATTTGATAAAGGGTCTAAAAGCATGCATTGGAGGAAGGATAGCATCTTCAACAAATGGTGCTGGGAAAACTGGAAATCCATATGCAACAAAATGAAACTGAATCCCTTTCTCTCGCCATGCACAAAAGTTAATTCAAAATGGATCAAGGAGCTTGATATCAAATCAGAGACGCGCCGTCTGATAGAAGAAAAAGTTGGCTACGATCTACAGTCGGTGGGGTCGGGCTCCAAATTCCTCAATAGGACACCCATAGCACAAAAGTTAATAACTAGAATCAACAAATGGGACTTACTCAAACTAAAAAGTTTTTTCTCAGCAAAAGATACAATAAGAGAGGTAAATAGAGAGCCTACATCCTGGGAACAAATCTTTACTCCTCACACTTCAGATAGAGCCCTAATATCCAGAGTATACAAAGAGCTCAAAAAATTAGACAATAAGAGAACAAACAACCCAATCAACAAATGGGCCAAGGACCTGAACAGACACTTCTCAGAGGAGGACATACAGTCAATCAACAAGTACATGAAAAAATGCTCACCATCTCTAGCAGTCAGAGAAATGCAAATCAAAACCACCCTAAGATACCATCTCACTCCAGTTAGATTGGCAGCCATTATGAAGTCAAACAACAACAAGTGCTGGCGAGGATGTGGGGAAAAGGGTACACTAGTACATTGCTGGTGGGACTGCAAATTGGTGCAGCCAATTTGGAAAGCAGTATGGAGATTTCTTGGAAAGCTGGGAATGGAGCCACCATTTGACCCAGCTATTCCCCTTCTCGGTCTATTCCCTAAAGACCTAAAAAGAGCATGCTACAGGGACACTGCTACATCCATGTTCATAGCAGCACAATTCACAATAGGTAGACTGTGGAACCAACCTAGATGCCCTTCAATGGATGAATGGATAAAAAAAATGTGGCATTTATACACAATGGAGTATTACTCTGCATTAAAAAATGACAAAATCATAGAATTTACAGGGAAATGGATGGCATTAGAGCAGATTATGCTAAGTGAAGCTAGCCAATCCCTAAAAAACAAATGTCAAATGTCTTCTTTGATATAAGGAGAGTAGCTAAGAACAGAGTAGGGTCGAAGAGCATGAGAAGAAGATTAACATTAAACAGGGATGAGAAGTGGGAGGGAAAGGGAGAGAGAAGGGAAAATGCATGGAAATGGAAGGAGACCCTCAGAGGTATACAAAAGTACATACAAGAGGAAGTGAGGGGAAGGGGAAAAATAATACAAGGGGGACAAACGAATGTCAGTAAAGGGGGCAGAGAGAGAAGAGGGGAGGGGAGGGGAGGGGAGGGGAGGGGGGATAGTAGAGGATAGGAAAGACAGCAGAATACAACAGACACTAGTATGGCAATATGTAAATCAATGGATGTGTAACTGACGTGATTCTGCAATCTGTATATGGGGTAAAAATGGGAGCTCATAACCCACTTGAATCAAATTGTGAAATATGATATATCAAGAACTATGTAATGTTTTGAACAGCCAACAATAAAAAATTTAAAAAAAAAAAAAAAAAAAAAAAAAAAAAAAAAAATAAAAATAAGAACCATATGATCATCTCGATAGATGCGGAAAAAGCATTCGACAAAGTACAGCATCCCTTTATGTTCAAAACTCTAGAAAAACTAGGGATAACAGGAACATACCTCAATATTGTAAAAGCAATCTATGCTAAGCCTCAGGCTAGCATCATACTGAATGGAGAAAAATCGAAGGCATTCCCTCTAAAATCTGGAACAAGACAGGGATGCCCTCTCTCACCACTTCTGTTCAACATAGTTCTCGAAACACTGGCCAGAGCAATTAGACAGACGAAAGAAATTAAAGGTATCAAAATAGGAAAAGAAGAACTTAAATTATCACTATTTGCAGATGACATGATTCTATACCTAGCAGACCCAAAAGGGTCTACAAAGAAACTATTAGAGCTAATAAATGAATTCAGCAAAGTGGCAGGATATAAAACCTATCCAATCTTGATGCCATTTTTTTTCTTTCTTTTTGTCAATTTGTTCTAGAAAAAAAAACCTTTAGGACAATGTTGGACAAAGGTAGAAAGAATGGACATGTGTCTTTCACCAGATCTGAGGGGAAACATTTTCACTTTTTCATTGTGCTACCATTGTGTTTTTCATCGATGGCCTACATTAGGTTAAGGGGATTCCTATTCCTCCCCAGTTTGCTGAATATCCTTTTTCATGACAGAGTGTTGTATCTTGTAAATTCTTTTTCTCCACTGACTGAGATAATCATATAGTTTTTGTTCTTTATTCTATCCACCGGTGTTTTATACTAATTTTCAGATGTTAAATCAATTTTGCACTCCTGGAATAAATATTTCTGTATTCCACTTGCTAGTATTTAGTGGAGAAATTTTGCACCTATATTGATAAGTAACAGATGTCTGTAGTTTTCTTGTGATGCCTTTCTTTGATTTTTATATTGGTTAACAATTTACTCATAGAATAATTGGAGAAGTATTACCAGTTCTTCTATTTCTTGGAAAGTTCTTTAAGGATCAATGTTAATTCTTCTTTAAACATTTGGTAGAATTCACCGATGAAATCATACAGGGCTTGGTTTTTCTTTGTGGGAAATTGCCTAATTGATTGCTAATTCAATCTCTACTTCCTATAAATTGAATCCTTCTTTTTTTCCTCTTTTCTTCTTCCCTCCCTATCACAAATATTTATTGGTGTTTTCCATGTACCTGTATGTATTTTGAGAATTGAGAATATGGTGATAAACAAAGCTACAGCATTCTTTGTCTTAAAAAATTTTTGCATTATCTATGGAGATACTGGAAAAGAAATGAATGCCTTGCATACAACACACACACACATACACACACACACACACACACACTCACCAATACTAGGCCTTGGCAAGTACAATAATATAAAAGAAGTCAGAATAAAGAGACAAACAGTGAAGGAGGTGATGGTGGGGAAGTTGTTCCCATGCAAATTCACCTAATAGTCACAGACACAGAAGTGGGAGGAAAGAAAGGTAAATCAGTGAACTGTTCATACATGAGTACTGATGGATTGTTTGTTGGTTTGAAGGAAGAAACTTACTTTATTCATGGTTTGGACCAATTTGTTAAGTCATTTAAAAGGATTTTAAACAAAATTACATTGTATATACACTTACTAGACATTAATTCAGTTAAATACATCCAGAAATTTTAAAAAGAACAGAGGAAGAACAGAGGCTTCCTCAACACTGCATCCAGTGATCCCCCTGTGTGCTGAGATGAGAGCAATGAATTTTAGATCCCATTCTCATTTCCCATGGGCTTCTCAAAGTTTAAGCCCTTCACCAAGATGGGTGCCTTTCATACTTGAGGTTGCAGGAAGGTAATGTTCTCAGGATTTATTCTGAAGATACAAAATTTGCACCACCCATTCTTACTTTGGAACCTAACGCCTACTAAATAAGATCTCTTCCTTAAGTTCTTTGAAGGCAAAGATTGTGCTGGTAATGCTGTTTATAGGCTATCAGATTACATAGAAGCGTTGTGGCCACTGGGATGGCCTCCTACTTATAGTCTTTTTGTATTTAGACACTCTTTGATTTTTAGAATTAAGTCCAGGTTGCTATCATCCAATGGTCAGTATCTCCAACGGTAAATGAAGACGCATGGTTGGGAGAGAAGGATCTCATTTGAAGTCCCTGAAGTAACTAAAAAAAGTAATGAGGAAGAAAGAAAATTCAATGATGAATTATATTGGTGAGACCCAGCAGGACAATACTAGGAATGAAGGAAAGATTGGGGGTTGGTTGGATGACAACCTGTGAACTAGTTCTATATAAATTCTAGTTTTAAGCATATTCCGGGACATATGGTTTGCTTCAGGCATGGAAACACTTGGAGTTAAATGATTTGTCAGTAAAACACAAAGTAGGTTCCAAAGTATATTTTTTCGAAACTTTTTTCTTACTTATTTTATACCAGACTGATATTGATAAGTCAGAAAGGAGTAGCAACCAAGTACTTACTGCCAACATATAGAATACTTTCAAGGATTTATCAAAAATATTGACATATCACCAAAGGCAGGTGATATAGCAGCTCCTTTGTGAACAAGACTGCAACCTGAAAATTAGGTCTCTATAAAAAGGCAAAGTGTGTGTTTTTCTAAATTCTATATTTAAAGCACTACATAATTTTCTATGCAGACTTATTATAAAAAAAAGAAAATGCTTAGACTTTCAACCTCATTTGCCTTAATTATTTCAGGGGGGAAAATCAATATTTGAAAATAGCCCAGTCAGTTGTTAGATCCTTTGCTTAGATTTTGGGTTACTCTACGGTATACCTGCTCCTTTAAACCTGGAATTGTAGAATTCGGTAGTGAACAACTTACTAACTACCCAAGCCGTGCATTTTACTTCTAAAGAATTCTACATAACCAACAAAAATATATCTCAAAGCAACATTCAGTTATTAGTTTATTTCTATTCTCTAAATATTTGTTTTCCTGATATTCAAGATAGTATTCATTTTCTCCTCAGGTCTCATTTTTTTCCTTTTAATAGAGAACTATAGGTATACATAGTTGGGTTCATTTTGACAAAATCCCACATGCATGAAATTTAATCTCAGTTCCTGTTCCCCCCTTTTCCCCTTCCTTCTCCCTCCCCCCATTCTGTGTCTTCTACTGTCCTGATATTACTTGTGCTCATTTATTTATTTTTGATTGGTTCTTTCTACTTATTCATGGAGGTGAAATTCTCTGGGGTATGTTTATATATTTACATTAATTGATTTTATTAATTTCATTCTGCATTTCCTCCCCTTTCTTGTCCATCCTCCTTTCAATCTCCTTTTTCTACTCTAATCATCTTTCCTATATCTCCGTGATATCCAATGCTTCTCTCCTTCTTTCAATTATTTTATTCTAGCTTCCATATATGAGAGAAACTCTCAACCCTATTTTTCTGAGACTGGCTTATTTCACTTAGCATAATGTTCTCCATTTCCATCCATTTAGAGTAAATGCCATAATTTCATTCATCTTTATGGGTGAATAAAACTCCATTGTATATACATACTACATTTTATTCACCTACTCATCTATTGATGAGCATCTAGGATGATTCCATAATTTGGCTATTGCAAATTGTGCTGATACGAATACTGAGGTGTCTCTATCACTTTAGTTTGCTCATCTTCGTTCCATTGGATACATACCAAGGAGTGGGATAGGTGGGTCATATGGTGCTTCCATTTCTAGCTCTTTGAGGAATCTCTGTACTGCTTTCCAGAATGGTTGTACTCATCTGCAGTCCCACCAACAATGTATTAATGAACCCTTTTTCCCAATCCTCACCAGCATTTATTATTATTTGTGTTCTTGATAATTGCCATTCTGACTGGAATGACTGGAATGAGATGAAGTCTTAGTGTAGTTTTAATTTGTAGTTCTCTGATTGAAAGAGATATTGAACATTTTTTTCATATATTTCTTTCTTTCTTTCTTTTTTTTTTTTTGGAGAAAGGTCTGTTTAGTTATTTTTCCTACTTATCAATTAGGTTATCTGTTGGTTTTTTTTTTTCTTTTTTGGTGTAAAATTTTGGTGGAGGTCTCATTTTATTCCTAGGGAAATGTCACCATTTTGAAAAGCAGAAGTAACTCCTTATTACTGGAACCCAAATCATCTTTACCCTGTGGATAATGTTGTTCAGTCCTTCACACACAATGTTGTGACTCCATCTGAAAGAAGACTCAGGTGCTCAGGTGACCCAGGCCAGTCATTCTTATGCTTTGTCAATAGTTTGCAGTGTTTCATTGATTTTCTGATGTGACAGAATGTGACTTCTTTTCAACTGTGGGGCATGGAGGGAATTGGCTAAGGGAGAGTCCTGGCTTCTGGAGCTTTATTCACAGGGAATAGAAGGTTTCACTTTCATTAATCCAGATATAGGTTGGTTGACCCAAGTCCAATCTAACTCTCCACAGGGAAATAAGAGATGTCAGATATATAAGAACCTGCACTGATCATCTAGAAAGGCCAGGAATAACATCTGGGTCTGTAAATCCTATTCCTCACTAAGCTACCTTTTAAAGGAATTTTTCAGCCCATTTAGCCTTCTAGCATGTGTGCACATTGTAGTTACCCAATTATAAGAGCTAAAGCAACACAACAATTAAGAAGCTATATTATAGCAAAGCAACTCAAGAGCTCAGTGACTCTATTAGAATTTTAAGGGAGTTAATCCTCTGGGAAGTGTTCTTATTAATAGAACAAAAGTGGAAGAAAAAACATGTTTTACACTTATTGTCAGCAAGGAAGAAGGTCAGCCATAGTCAGAATGCAAAGGAGCTGTGTGAATGCACCACTTCCTCACATTCCTGGAGGGTCCCAGGGTCAGGTCACTTACTGGCAAGGCCATCTGGGCCAATTTTTGTTCATTCTTTCCCGGAGAAGTTTTCCTTCAGAGGTGTTTTCTATAAATCTGTAGGGGTTAACCCCTATAGACCCAGGCTGCCGCACAAGCAGCAAGATGTTGAGTTTGAGTTGATGCTGAGTTCAGTAATGGCTCATCATGGAATATACTCACAAGTGGACAATTATCTGCTTTTGCAAAGGTGTACTATATACAGACCATTCCTGTGTGGATCCCAGAGAGGCACGAAGCAGAGCTCTTGGCTGAGACTCCATCAGACTTTGGATCCTATAGTTTAGGTACTATCCATGTCAGAAGCAACAAAGAAGGTCAAGCCACATGGCAGGCAGATTTCTCCCTACTGGCCAATGTGAACAGGGGACCTTATGAATAGCCAATAAATTTTGACAAATTTAGATTTCAAGAACAGTTTTGGTTTTTAGGCTAATTATGTCTTTTGTTAATTAAAATTTCTGAATTTGCTGTCAATCAGGATTAACTCACTTGGTAAAACTGGGATACTATAGAGGTGGCTAGAAACTACAGAAAGGTTTCAAGAGAGAGAGAGAGCCTCCAAAAAAAAAAAATGATCTATTTTTATGTTTACGTTTGGTCTCTGTAGATTGGAATTTTGTGTCCTATCAGTGGTAAGGTCAGTGAAAGGTCAAAGGAAACTTGGAAAGTGAAGGGGAAATGTTTATGAATGAGAAAAGTTGATGGAATGTGTAGTAGTCCAGGTTCATGAGAAAGAGTAAGAGACAGGGGTTTTTATACAATTGATTTATTGAGGTAGTAACTTTTGGGTAGAACTTGTAAGGAAATAAAGGAAGAAGGATATGATGAGGAAGAAGGTAGGCAAAGATGTGGGTGTAACTAAAATGTGGCCTCAACCTGATCCACAGGAAGGCCAGGGTGTGATTTTACCACAGAACTGGTCCACCTTGAGGCGAGGACACAGGCCTTTCACTCCTCTGTACTGAGCTGCAGGCTGCCCCTCAGGGGGTTCTTAAACTCCCAGGCCTGGACTCTTAGCACCTTCCCCATTACAAGATTCATCGTGAGCATCTGAGCAGGGACAAGTTTGCCTGGATGAATTAAGGATAAGAAAATGTGAGGGTTGAGAGTGACATGGATCTACCTGGAGAAGAAAGTTGTAATGCATGTTGGTAGAAATCAACCGAAAGCTCAAAGAGACGCTGTGAAGGGTGGGTTTAGGCCTGCCTCCGAGGGCTTTATGAGAGGCTAAGCCTCTCTCCCTCTGTTTTAAAATCAGACCAAAGCAATGAGCTTGGGTGGATTGTCTCTACTTCACGCCATCTGTTGGATGACCTTAGTTACGATGCAGGATGGAGAATTCATCAGGAGGTCTTAATGGTTCTCACACAGCAAAGAAACTAAACATTGATTCCAGTGAAAAGATCTCCTGGTAGTAGAGGCTGAGTCAAGTGGTGGGAGCCTAAAGGAATGACTGGATGCTAACATCCCTTTGAGGCATTATAGGATAGAAGGTTCTAGAATGTAGGAAGAGTCAAGCAACAAAGGGACAATTCTGATCCTTCTACAAGAAAGTCATAGAAGTCCTGTTTAAAATCCCTTGCCATCCAGAGCACATAAGGAAGAACTTAAGGCTTTCTAATAGAAACTTAAGAATATTAAGTTTATATTCTAACATAAACTTGATTCCATCCAGGTGTCCTCATTCAAGCTCTGAGTCAGACACCCAAGGCCTCTTGAGGGGAAAACTGTGCCCCTCACTGTCATTTGCTTTTAGCACTGCAACGAGAAGTGGATTCTTCACTGTTATGTAGTTTCAACCAAATGAACAGTCACAAACTAGATAAGTAATTATAGGATTTCTGCAAAGAAGTGTGGATATGGAAGAGGTTTCTAATAATGCAAATAATAAACAATAACAAAATGGTTAGATAAAATCAGTTCACATTTAAAGTGATCTAAAGTAACTGGAACTTTATATATTGGATATGAAAATTAACAATAGGGATGAACAATCAAAGTTTGTCAATCACTAGTGGAGTAATATTTATGTAGATATATGTCTGCTTCAGATTCAGAGTCTTTTTGAAATGGAAGACCTAGGACAAGTTCAAGAGCTTTTGTCAGGCTCAGTTTTCTCATCTGTAAGTTAGAGTTTCAGGGTCAAATGAGACAGTTATTAAAGGACTTAGCTTGGTTCCTGTAATAATTGGCATGTAAAAAAATATTAACTCTTTGCTTTCGTCTCTAGCTGGTCCAGTTTTGAACTTTATCAGGTCTTTGCTTTTCTAACTCAGTAACAGAGGTAGACAATATAAAATAAATCCTGGGAAAGCATAATTTTTTTTCCATTTTGTTTGAAAGCAGAAAGGAAGTTACGAGTCATCATGAAATATATCCTTTATACTAGAGTTAGGCATAAATAAAATAGTTAATAAGCCTGTGTCCTCACAGCCATGTATAATTGCTGATAGGGCATTCCAACTTTATTATTATTATTATTATTAATACATGCATACCACTGACCTGTGGAAAGACTTAAAAATCTAGATCTCATTAGGTCTCAGGCTAGATTCTCTAGAGGCTAAGTCTGACACAAGGATTTAGGGACCTATGGTTTAATGAATGCATTGTTACAAAACAAAACAAAAACCAACCAGCAAAGAAAAAGCATGAGGGTGAGTGCCCAGGCCTATTCCAGGAGGTGTGAGCTGGGCACACAGTCATCTACCCACCATGGGGTGGACAAACTGGATGTTTCTGGAGAACCTTCTTCTTGTTTTATGGCATGAACCAGAAATACCACCAGAAGGACCTATAAAAATACAACATGGAAACATAAGTAATTAAAAAATTTCTAGTGGCCCCATAAAAAGGAAAATGAAACAGGTATACTTAAGAAAAAGAATATATTTCATTTGAATCCAATATATCCAAATATGTCATACTACATGATTAATATAAAATTATTATTATCATTATTATTTTGGTACTGAGTATTAAACCCAAGGGCACTTAACCACTGAGCCACATTCCCAACCCTTTTTATTCTTTTAAATTTTGAGAAAGGGTCTCACTGGGATGCTTGGGGCCTCCCTAAGTTAGTGAGGCTGGTCTTGAACTTGCGATACTCCTATCTCAGCCTCCTGAGTCACTGGGGTTATAGGTATGCACCACCACACCTGGCAATAAAAAGTTATTAATGATATTGCACATTTTATTTTTATGCTATGTCTTCAAAATCTGGGTCTATTTATTTATTTTTTATATGTGATTGGTGGTTACTACATTGGAAATCATGAGATCCCTGTAGAGAGGTGGCTGACTTCAAAGGAGCTGCCTTATTGTCAGATCCTAATCAACCAGTAGATCCTGATTTTAACCTTCAGGTATAGCATGCCCTTGAGGAAGTAGGGGGAAGACATAGACATGGAGTTAGAGATAGACTTTGGAGTTGTGTAAACTTGAATTTGAATATATATTCTACACCTTCGTAATGTATTTAACTTCAATTGACATAAATGTCAGTTTCCTCAAATGGGAAATGGCCAGGCTAAGGATTGGGGACATCCTGAGCTGTCAAAATCCTGATATTAACTTGCATCTCCTCTTCTAGCCCAGTTTCCTCTGATTATAATGGAATTTCTGCCCTAAGTGAAGAAAACACACCTGGCCTGGAAGAGAAGCTGTTATTTTTCCTTTCTTTACCATCAGAGTGTGTGTCCCCCGTGGAGAAGACCTGCTAGTGGTCATGTTCTCTTTTCTGTCTTCTCCTCTCCTTTTCTTTCTTTTCATTATCATTTTTTTCTTATTTTACTTTCTTTCCTACTGTTTACCTCTCCATTCACAAATTTGAATGAAACCTTTTTGAAAGCATTGTTTTGAGGCTAAGTGATTTCCCAAAACAAAACAAACAAACAAAAACCAAGAAACAAAACAATGTATTAAAAGATAAGTCTTTCTTAGAAGTATAGTTCATGTTCTACCTTCCTTTATAGCTAGAGACACTTGTTAAAATATTTTTCTCTTTCCTTTCTTCCTGCTTTTCTTTCATTTAAAAAAATCTACTAGCTAGTTAAAATTAAAACTCTATCTTCCTGAATTTGGTGTGGGTTATATTTGCAGGATAGAACCACTGGAGCCTTCGGTTAACAAAGAAAAGGTCAGTTTCAGTTCTACTTTTCACCAAAGATAGCTTTGTGTATTAGAACACACCAACATCAGTTCTCTGATTAATCTGATAGGAATAATTATTCTTTCTTGATTTTTTTCCTTAACTGTCCCACATTATTACTACCCAACAGATGGTATTGTGATTGTGTAATCATTATAATGGATATTATTAATAATGGAGCTATGATCTCACCCTTAGTTCCTTTACTAACACTGAAAGTCTTGGAATATTTCCAATTTAGTTCACAGGCTTATTTTTAAGTTAGTAGATTTGCCACATGACTAACCATGCTAGGGACAAATCTCTGAGTGGTTATTAAACCTGTAAACAGAAACCTTCATATATATTTTAAATATGCCCATAGTTCACAGAAAATCTGAAATAATAAATGTTCTGTCTTTCTAGAGAGTATTTAAGTGTTCTTTGTGAATCATAGGCACATTTGCAACAGTGAACAACCATGCCCAATAGAAATATAGTATGGAACACATATGAAATTTATAATTTTCTCATACCCACATGAAAAGTAAAAAGAAAAACAGTTGAAATTAATTTAAAAATATGTTGTCTTTGACACAATAAAGGAACCCTTTTCTCAATACATCTATAACCCACCCACCTTGGTTTTCTCTTAAACCAAATGAAAATTGCACATTGAAAAGGATGACAGAAGTCAAGCCCCATTACAGTGAGTAACTCTTGATAGACAACTTTTCTAACTCTGAACATGAGATAGTCAAAGTAAAACTTGGCCTATGCTAATTAGGGCAGTCAGACTCTGAGACGTCTAACATCTGGAGTTTGTATAGAAGGGCAGAAAGTCATGCTTGGACAAGGAAAGAGCTAGTTAATGATCATATTTAAAGGTCATCCATTTACTCTTCCAATAGCCTAGTGACATTTATTCTAAGCCACCTAAAAATGTTACAAAATGTCACAGATCCATGTAGCATTGCCATATGGGGGACCTGGATCTGAAGATTGGTCTGCTCACGACTGGAGCTCCATATTGATACTGATAATATAATTAGAGGAAACTGTTTGGGCTAGATGAGGAGATGCAAGCTAGTATCAGGATTTTGACAGCTCAGTTTTATTCAATACTCTAATCCTCTGGAGAACATAAGCATTCCCATAATGATTTGTTAGTGCAACAGAAAAAAATATATGCTAAATGTGCCCTAAGAGAGAGGAGCACAACCATTGGCCTTCTATGATCTCATACCAGAGAATGCCACAGATACAAGACATGGAGTGACAAAATGTTAATGAACCCACCTTCTTAATATAAACCTTGGCAGGTTTATAAAATAAAAAAAGATGAGTTTTCTTGTATAGTAAATTAGTTGTATTACCTAATAGATAAACTCCCTCAAGTTTCATCTTCATCTCCCTGGTAAAGATTCTGAAGAATGTTGAGATTAAGGAAGGTTTCAATGTTGAGAAGAAAAAAATCAATGACCAGATGGCCAGTTGGAAAACATGGCTATTAAGTTGGACCCAACAAAATAGAAGATTAACAAAGTGGTCGACCAATAAATGTGGTAGACACATTTGTGGTCACACAGCATCCAGTTCTTTTCTTTTGTCAGTATCACCCTGAATTCCATAGGGAAAATATCTTTTTCCAATTGCATGTGATCTGGTAGGATTTCAATCAACTGTTCTTGCACTGCAGACCCCAGGCAAGGAGTTGACTCATGACCCAAGCATGCTGATTGGTGTCTCCATCCTGATTCTCTGAGTTCTGAGTGGAAAGGTTACTGGTAGAAAAATCAGTTGTAACTGATTAATTCTGGAGTCATAGTCCGAAGAAATCATCATCATATTTTTTGCAAATAGTTATATTGGAGCACATCAATGCTCATTTTTTGGGTTATTGTCTATGATTGCTTTTATGATTCAACAGTAGAATTGAGTGGCTGTCACAAAATGACCTATAAAGCAAAGATATTTAATATCTGATATTTTAAGGAAAAAAAATTGAAGACTTCTGGTGTATCAAATGTCTTAGGCGGAGTCCTCTTGAAAGCAGACTCTGTGACAAGTATTTAATTGCAAGGGGTTTTTGAGGTGATCCCAGGAACAAGAATGAGGAAGTAAAACAGGGAAGGGAACAGAGTCATAAAGGCTACATTTATAAGTAGGTTCCTGCTGTGTGCAGTGAACTCATTTCACTGAGAACACTAGGTAACAGTGTAGAACATGCTTCAGAGCTTTCCCACTGGTGGGTTGAGTACTTACATACTAACTCTCAAAGCTGGCTTGCAGAGTCATTAACTCCCTGGTACTTCTGGTCTTCCTGGAAACTAGCAGAATGGGATCTAGCATACAGGGGAAAAGCACTGTGGTGCATAAATCCCATTGCATCCAATTAGAAGCCTTTGGGTTATGATGTCCAGAAAGGGTTAGTGCTGAGGACTTATAGACAAGGAACTAACAACGTCTACTACTCAAGAATCTCAGTTGGTAAAAAATTACATGACAATCCTTGGTTAGAGTAAATGCCTGCTTCTCTTTCCTAGTGAACATAGTCCTGTTTGTTCTATTATGATGAATGTGCCTTACTTTGGGGGGAAGATGGAGTTGAGGGGTACACACATTGGTTAAAGCACTACCATTAGACCCTGGAGAGTTAAGAGTTTGGTTCTGCTTTGGATTCCATTATTCAATGGCTCCATTGGTTCTACCAAATGTCGTTGGACAAAATAAGACACAGAACCAACTCAGAGTAAAGAGGGAAATGGGATATGCCACACTGCTTACAATTATATTACAATTATACTACAATGCAAAGAAGGGTAGGCACAGAGAAGGATGGAGAATTGCAGCTATTTTCCAATTGCCACACAAGCCAGGGTAGCCTGGGACTGAATGGATTGGACTACCATAAGCCCTAACATGTGAACATACTTTCTTCCTAAGTTCCTCTCCTGATGTGGACTCCTGTCTTAATTTTTGGGATGTTAGGAACAAGTAGGAGTTTAATGGAACTCTCAGCAGGGCAGAAAGTGTTTCATTAATTCCTCCAACTGTCCCCTGAACCAGGATCACAAAAACCTAATCATGGGATCAAAAGAACAAGTATTTTATCTTTGAATCCTCTAGCAGGGAGATCATGTCAAAACTGCTTTATTCTCAGGGATATGTCACCAGGGTGCCAGAGATTAGGACCAGAAATCAGAAGTTTTCAGTCTCCTGCCACAGCTATGCCTATAATAAGAAGTCCAGGGTTCATTATTTTTACTTTTTGGATATCATTTTTGGTTTGGGCATGCACCTCCAAGGAAAGGGGCAGCCTGTCAAGGAAGAGGGAGAAGGTACACACAGTTGAGTCCAACAGGCAGGCTCCACCTCCCTCACTGGCGGTACATTTTGTAGTCAGGGGACATTTGATCTTGAGACACAGGCAGGCTGACATTTTAGCATGTATTGGGGAATGAAGGTAGAGCAATTACATCTCACAGGCATCTCTGTGAGAAAAACTCATCCTAAGGGCACTGAAATTCAGGCCCATAGGTTTTGTCTTTAGCAATAACTTTGTGTTAGGAGGCAGTTACTGTCTTGTGTAGAAAAAGCTCTTTCCATTCTTAGACTTGCCTGCCTTTCTAGCACTGAAGGACTTGGAGCTAAATTCCAAGGAGAGGAGATTTCAAGTACAAACTTGCGAGCTGTTCTCCCTCACCAGGGAGTCAGTAGAGTTCCTAGTAGCAATGCTGTTATTTCTTCCATAGGAGAGCTCAAAAGGAAGTTGAGCACAGTACAGCTTCCATGTGTAGATCGGCTCCAGAAAGCAAGACAGAGCAAGAGTGAGGAGAACTCTGGAGGATTGGGGAGCAGTGGGTGCCAGTGCTTTCCAAAGGAAAGGCAGCAGCAGAGGGTCAGGAACCTAGTCCACCAAAGTGAATAAGGCAGCACCCAGGAGATGCTCTCTGGGAGTTAATTGTTAGGACAGGCCATCCTTCACTGGCTTCTGGTGTGACTGGTGTCAAAGCCAAAGAAATATCAATTCTGGCTGAATATGTCACACCAGAGGGTTTGGAACTCCTACCTTAGGCATAGTACCTGCCAGGCCTGGGAGGTGCTTAGAGTCCAGGGTGAGAGAAGACTTGAGTTCATAATGTTCATAGAAGGCAAAGTAGTGGAAGGTTGAGGAGCCAGACAAACTTTAGAAGAGTTTTCTATAACAGGAGGGTGGAAAAGGGGTCAAGGTGAACTTCACACAGCTGGAGCAGAGATGGTCAAGCAGAGTTTTGATGTGCAGTGTAGGTACAGGGCTTGAAGGGTGAATGGTCTGTCAAACAGACAGTCTCTGCTTATGTGTGCATGCACAAGTGTGCAAATGTGTGTGCTGATTTTTACTTCCATGTATCTGGGTCTCATCTCTAACATGGGGTTGTTCATGAATCATGGGGTAGTTATAAGAATGTAGTATAACCGTGTTGCTGGGGGTGTAGCTCAATGGTAGAGCACTTGCCTAGCATGTACAAGGCTGTGGATTCCATCCCCAGAAATGAAAAAAAAATCTTTTGCAAATGACAAAGTGCTAAAATATTATTTAATGATAACAAAAGTAGTATAATGTAAGCTTTATTATTAGTCTGTTATCTAAAAAAGTCCATTGCTTCAGAGCTGAATATATAATAGGTCCTGTTCTGAGTTCTTTACATGCATTAGTTCATTTTGGTCTACACAGTATTCCTTTGATTTGAGCACTAATCTTATTTCCATTTTTTAGATAGGAAAATTGAGGTACAAGCAGCCTTATAAGATCACATTCCTAGTAAATTGTAGATTCAGAATTCAAATTTAGCATTTTGACCTTGGTTTATAATCTTAGCCAAGATGACACACTGTCCCTCTATGGATTGTTATTTCTATGCTACCTGATACAAGCATTTTAATTACTACCTAGTAAAAACTCACTGATAATTTCTACATGTCTAGAGTTTTGATTACTGCAGATATTGCATGGAGCAAAACAAAATCTCTCCCCCAAAAGGAGCTGACTCCATTTTCTGTCCTAATGCAGGATATAGAAAAAGAGCAGGTAAATAACATGTCATGCCACGAGAAATGCCAAAGAGCAAAAGCTAAGAAGGCAAAGGGCAGAGATTAGAGAGTTAGTTTTAGCTAGAGCAAATAGAGCAAATCTCTTTTGTAACATGGCAGTGAAGACTATAGGTTGAGCCATGTCTGTGTGGAAGAAGAGCATTCTAGGCAGTTGGATGGATGTAAAGGTCCTGAATGTTACAGTCTTCAAAGGGTCCTATGATGGTCAATGTGGATAAGAAGGAGTGAGCAAGGACAAGATTGGTAGGAGATTGGAGACAAAGCAGGAACAAGATTAAGCATGAATTTTCAATGGGTTATTTTATTTTTATTTTGCATGAAACAGAAAGCCAGGCAGGTTATATGACCCAACATGCATTTACTTTTTAAAGAATTATTTTGGTTTATGTTTAGAGGAATATTATAGGATACCAACATGGACCAGGGAGATCAGTTAGGAGGCTTTTACAAAAGCATAGAGGAGAGACGATGGTTCATACTCACAGAAATATTGGTAGAGGTGCAGAGAAATAAGCAGATTGTAGGTGTATCTTTATAATAGAGACAGCAACTAGATAAGGAACAGAGGGAAGGAAAGGAATTAAGGATGTCTTTAAGTGCTTTTGATGAGAAAAATCCGATGAAGCATTTACTGAGGTTTGGCTGATAGAAGAGCAGTTTGGGAATACAGAATTAGCTCTTGTAAATACTCAATGTAAGATGTTTCTGAGCTATGGAAGTGGTGATGGCAGGTAGGCAGCCAGAAATAAGGGTTTGTACTTCAGGGATAAATTGGTGTTGAATATCTAAATGCATGTGTCAGTTGCTTGTAGATACCATTAAAGTAATGAGACGAAATGAAATCACTTATAAAGATCCTGTGGCTAGAAAAAAAAGAAGAAACCCAAAGTCGGAGCTCTGAGTCATTTTGGGTATTTAGAAATCTAGAGAATAAGAAAGAGCCAACTGATGAGACTGGGAAGGGGCAGCTAGGGAAGGAGAAGAAGAACCAAGAGTAATGCTGTGGAGACAAGAAGAGCGTGTCCGCAGGGGAGGGCTGACTAA
This sequence comes from Marmota flaviventris, assembly GCF_047511675.1. Lineage (NCBI taxonomy): Eukaryota > Metazoa > Chordata > Mammalia > Rodentia > Sciuridae > Marmota > Marmota flaviventris. The sequence goes on from NC_092498.1 coordinate 193,595,947, forward strand.
TTGTGTGAAATGTTGCAGACGAGGTAAGAGGATGTCTTCTAGACCTGGAAATGTGGACGTCAGAGGTAGCTTGGCAAGAGGAGTTTGTTGTAAAAGAAAGAAGAACATGAGTCAGAAATTGGAAAATGTTGAGGTCAAGGGAGAGGTTTTCTTTTCCTCCCAGCAATGGAAAATGTTAAGGAGAATATTTTAGTGCTGCTGAGAATTGAGAGAGAGGGAGAGAGAGAGAGAGATTGAGATTTATAAGTGGAAAAAAAAAGAATTCCTTGAGTGAGTAAGAGGAAATGGAATCTGGGAGAGGAATGGAGAACTGGTCTCAAAATCACAAACATCTTTTCTATTACAACAGAAGCAAGAAACGGTATATAAATATGGATGGATAAAATGGCAGGTGTGGTCGTAGGAAGTGGAAGTTCTTCTGTTCATTTTGTTATTTCAATGAAATAATTATTGGCTGATATTAGGGGCATGGAAGTAAGTCAGAGGCTGGTGGGGAAGTAATGAGTGAAATGGAATTTGAGGAGTAAAAGAAAATTGTGTAATTTTAGAGTCTAATATTAACATTTTGTCTAGCAAGTGTTGGTTGGTGGGAGGTGACAGAGAGTCCTCTTCTTCACTTAAAAGATTTTACACTATGGACTAACTAGTCTATTTTCTACTGTTATAACATAAGTCCTGATGTTGACTATTTTACCAAGAAAAAAGTTTAAATTAGCTCACTGTCCTGCCTGGAGGTACATGAGTCATATTCCAGCCTCTTCCTCGCTCTACTGAAGGCCCTCTGACTATTTCAAAACATGGTGGATGGCAACATGATGGTAATTAAGAATGGAAAGGATTACGTGATGAAACAGGAAGCCAGAAGGATATAAGGGCTAAGCTTGCTCTTTTTATAACAATTTGCCTTTATGGGAACTCATCTGGATGTCAAGAAAACTCCATTAATCCCTTCTGAGAGCAGAACCCTATGACCTAATTACCTTCCAATAGGATTCACCTCTTAAAGATTCCTCCACCTGTTAACACCACTGCACTGGGGACCAAGATTCCTACCAACGAAGCTTTGAGGGACAAATCACAGGCAAACCATAACATATACCAATATAATTACATCCTAATGATGGATGTGCCTTATGTTCTCTGGTATTTATTGATTACTTCTATAGGCCAGATACTCTCCTAGGCACTGGAGGCACCAATGGATAAAATGGTTAATGAATAAGGTAAAATAGGTTTGTAACAATCATCTGGAGGGGGTGTGTTAAGGGGTCTTCTGATGGAAACTGACAGAGGGGATCTAGGCATTTCTGAAGAGGCAGAAGATCTGCTGGCACACTAATTATAGAGCAGGAGTAGGGGATAACCAAGTGAGGCACAGAGGCATTGACAACAATCCCTGTCCTGAGGAATGACTCCTTTCAAGACTGAAGACTTGTGTGAATGAAGTCAGTTAAGGGAATTCAAAGTATAGTGGTTTGGTGGCTGGAAAACACAGTACCATAAGTGAGTGATGACTTGTTAGACCAAAGAATAAATGGGGTCCAGACAATGAAGGGCCTCCCTGTTAAATAGGTGAGTCTGAATGACTGTAGGGACAGTGATCGGTCACTAAGGGAACTTAAACAGGTCAGACAGTTGTGCACTTTAGAGACTACACTTGGTGCTATGTGGAAATGACACGGAAGATGAAGGGGTAAGACTCTCAGTTAAGATAGTTCATGAGGCTTTTGAAACATTCCATAAAGGACATGGATTGCTCAAAGTGTTTTTAAAAGGGGTAAAAGGAAAGGTAGGTTGAACAGATGTCTAGTAAGAAGGATCAACAAGTTTATGCATGTAGTAGAAGATTGGAAGAGAGGGTAGCCATCGATCAGGTTCTAGTTCAGGTTTGCTGGGCTAGAGATCCATTCACCAAAGCAGATAGTACAAGGATGAGCTCCATTTTGGTAACACAGTGTTACCCAAGCTCCTATGTGTTCTCCAAAGCTCTTTCCTTTTCTTCCTGGTCACACTGAAGCTCCATTTCTCATTCTTTCTTGTATTGGCAGAGCCATGTTACTGAATCTAGGTCAATGGAACACAGCTAGAAGTGATTTATGCCACTTGCAGATCTGGTCTCTTAGATGTAATCCTCCATGCACATTCTTGTCTTTATTGCTCGTTAGATGCAATGGGTTCATCAGGAGATTACCCTGTTGATAATAGAGCCACTGAATGGAAGAAATCTGGCCCTTGAATGACTGTATGGATCAGAGGTTCCTCACCTTCCCACTAGACCTATGTCAGTCTATAATATGAATAAGAAAAAGAAGTAAACTTCATTGTAAAAAACAAACAAACAAAAAAACCACAAAAAACATTGATATTGGGGGCTACCCGTTTAGCAGTAAACCCATCATAGTCACCATGACTAATAAACTTGGGTTCAAGTAGTTAGAATATCTGGCTTTGGAAATCATAAGGCTGAGACTCAGTAGCTTTCTTTCCTCTTCACCCTTGAACTACAGGTCACCCTGATTGAGTTCTTTCTCTTGGTGGACTATACAACTTTCTAGTTAATCACTTCAGTCAGAGACCTACCTGAAATTCTCTATTAGCTATAGGACCCATATCTGTAGTGACCATCTCTGCTAGTTTCCCTCCTTTGCATCCTCTGTATCTATTTCTAATGTCTCTTCGTGAGCAAGCTCTTCCCTCATCACTTTTTATAAGAAGTAGCTAAACTTCAGTTGGTTGAGGCATGGAAGTGAGAAAGGAAATGAAGGTACTAAAAGAAAACACATCTTTTAGAATCTAAGGAAGAAGAGAAAGGGCTATAAGTGAAAGAGAACGGAATTCTAAGAGAGCTTGATTTATAAGGTGGAAGACACATAAACATTCACCAGTTTGCATGACAATAACAATGTGGGCATGGAGAGTGTAATATATGAGTGGAATGGGTCCCCAACTGGGGCTGACCAGTAAGAAGGTGGAAAATACAGGCTCAAAGGTACAAAGTTGTAGGTATCCATGGAAGAAAAACACTTTAGTAAGTTTCTCTTTGAAGGAGGAATCTAGTTTATTTGATGTGTCTTGAGAATTTGAGGTGAAGAGTAAGGGTTTGAATATGGTTGTCCCTTGGTAACCACAGGGGGTTGGTTCCAGGACCCTCTGTAGATAAGTGCACAGATGCTCAAGTCTTATATATAAAGTGGCATAGTAGTATTTGCATATAACACCCACAATCCTCCTGTGTATGTTAAATCATCTTTAGATTACTTCCAATACCTACTACAATGTAAATGTTGTCTAGGTATTTGCTATACTGTACTGTTTAGGAAAAATGACAAGAAAATAATAAAGTCTCCACATTTTCAGTACAAATATAATTTTCAATCTATAGATGGTTGAATTCATAGATGTGGAATCCTTCGGTATGGAGGTTAACTAATTATTTATACAAGCTTGACAGGAGAAAGAGAGAGAGAAAGAGAAAGAGAACAGGATGAATTAATATATAGTCCTCTTGCTATTGTCAATATTTTTGTTTGCAAGATTCTTCTCCAGCATTGCTAAGGAGCCTAGGTAAAGTGGTGGGTAAAGTAAAAAATTGGGTTTATCCAGATCTATAAAATGGGTGTGCTAAAGGTGAGAGAAAGGTTTAGTGGAAAGGAATATGCAAAATGATTCACCTGTGTTTTTATCCAAAAACCAAAGGGTGAGGGGAAAAGTTGATTGGTGTTAAAGGATAAAGATAAAAATGAAGTAAAGAGTAAATGTCCTGAAACTTCACAGAGATGAAGCTTGGGATCAGGGATTTTGTCTAGGATGCCGGAGTAGATTGTGGGATGCGATGGCTGAGTTGAAGCATAGAAGAACAGACTTGGCTTGAGTAGCTATTGACTGTTCCAGAGATTAAATCTAGACTTTCAGCAGAGTTTCTCAACAGTAGCCCTATTGACATTTTGGGTCAGACAATTCTTTGTTGGGGGGCTGATCTCCGTTTCTTGTGTTATATGATATTTAGCAGCATTGCTGGCCTTGCTGATGTCAGTAGCATCTCCCGTCTAGTATGACAATGAGTAATGTCCCCCAGTATTACCAAATGTCTTTCAGAGAGCAAAATCACCCTCAGTTCTGACTTAAAAGATGAGAGATTTTTCATTTCCTGTGGCATGCAGTAGGATTCTTCAGCTCTTGTAGCAGACAAGTGTCAACAACGAAGTAAAATAAAAAGTTATCAGCATGCTTGATATACAGAAAGCTCTGGAATAAGTGTATTTTTTTAAAAAGTAATCTTACATGACAATTATTTTCCTGGAGATAATACTCATTAGGATGTATGTATTCAGAAATATTTGTCAAAAATATTCTTCTTTAAAGTGCACCCCACATACCCACCTGTATTTCCTGGCAATCTGAGCCATAGGAAGTACAGAGTAGCTTCAGTATTAGAATAATTACCAAGTTCAGCTCAGGACAGCAGTAACTGAGCCCTGAAATAGTAATTGTGATCTCATAAGGTTTGCCCACACGCTTGGTATTGGACACCCTCTGTCTTTTATACCTCTGAAAAATCTTATTTTCTTGAATTTCTGTTGACCTTGTGGGGAGGAGATTACTTTGGACAAGAAAAGAAGCTAAAACTCTGTGGAGTTAATTAACTAGCACTGAAGTCGGAGCTCAGTGTGGAGAAGTAATCCTACCCACCTTACTTCACCTGGACTGCCCTCTAATTGCCTTCCTGTGCCTTCAATTTCCTCATTTAATTAAAGTTTGAGTCAATTTTGTTAGGCACACCAGTAAAGAAATATTGCCAGGTGGAGCTGAGAGGGATCATCAAGTTGAACTCTATAGAATAATTTCTGGAATAAAATTTGGGCAAAGCTGGGGGCACTAACTTTCTTGTGTTTTTTGTTGGTTGTCAATTCTATGAGTAGCACACAAGGAAAGTGCCTTTAATAATTGCCTCTCCTGGGTTCTATAGAAAATAGCCTCAGCCTAGCCCCTTAGCCACATCTCCTGACATCACCCTGGGCCTTTGTCACACCATGTTCCCAAGATCTCCTAGAACGCACTGCACCTCTTCCCATGTTGTGATTGCTTCTTCCCAAAACACCCATTCTCCCTATCTGCCTGGTGAATTTCACTCATCATTCAAAAGACTTCTCCTGTGTTTCCTGCTCAGTGAAGAATTATGGACTGTGTAATTGCTTTCTTTTCTGGTTTCCCACAGCACACAACTTGGTAACATACCACACATTGTCTTGAACTTATTATTTATCTGTTTCTAGTATTGGAATGTGAACCCTGGACATGGGTACCATATTTTGTTTCCCTTTACATTTCTGTCTAGGGCTATATCCTCATGTGGGATGGCAATAAATGACCCAGTGACAGGGCTGGGGATGTGGCTCAATGGGATCAATTCCCAGCAACTCTCTCTCTCTCTCTCACACACACACACCCAGTGACAAAACAGGTAAGAAACTCTATACCCATCTTGAATTTTCTTCTAGACAAGAAGGCAGTTAGGTAATTGCCATATCCCTCTATTAACTCGACCACTGGGCGATGCAATTATTGGTTGGCTTAGCAATTTCCACAGATACCATATCAAACTGAACCAGTTCTATCATGACCTTATTCAGCAGGTTTGAGTTTGCTCTTGGGACTTTGTCATTAATTTTAACTATGCAGTAGTTGCTGGAGAACACAGGAACAAGTAGAGGAAAGGAAGCCAAGGAATGCATCTACTTGAGGGGATATTTGAGGTGATACCTTACTTTTTCAATGCTTTTTTTTTTTTAAGATGACATTAGGAGAGTTCTTACTCGAGACTAACTGGGTGAAAGTGGTATGAGCATGCTTACATGTGCTTGAGTGTGCCCACAAACTTCATAAATGCCAGCGTCCCCCCTCGATTCATTCTGGCAGCTGTATTACTTCCCCAGGGTCAGGAGTCATTCTGCCAGGTATGACAGAAAACTGCTGCTGATAAATGCAGCTCTGGGCCAGTGACCTTTCCTAGGAAAGATCTGTCACCATGACACGAGCCAGCATCTGTGGAAAAGTCTGCATATGAATGTGTCGGGGAGAATGGAACAGAACTGGGAGAGTACAAAGACCCCTCAAGAACACAGTCAGGGTGAGGTAATTGCTCCTTGGTTCCAGCTCTGATTTCAGGCACCAATGTTCTGGACCAGATGATGTGGGGGAATCAAAAAAGGGTCAAAAGGACAGTGTACCACCCTGTCCACTCCCTACTCCATCACTGGCCAGTCTCAGCCCCTAGAATACTCTTTGGTCTTTTGCTATCAACAAACTGTGAATCATCTGATATCAGAGGCAAGAGGAACCACAACAACTACAAAATCAAAGGATAAACTATTTATAAAATCCTTAGCCCTCTGAGCTCAGGGTTGGATTTAGCCTTTGCAGGGTTTGATGCTTATATGATTTGTATGTGTCTCAAAAAACCAAAACATTTGCAATACAAAATTAGGAGTAAAATAGTTACTTTTGAGAAAAATAATGTGAACTGTAACTTTCAAATTGCTTAAAAATACCATAAAACCTGGAAAGTGTAAATTTTGATTACTTGTTTATTAACTAACAATTATAATAATTAACCACCATTATGTTCTTGCATATACCTATATAGATTGTAAAATTATACAAAATTATTTTGAAATTAGGCATAAATAATTCCAAATAAATATATTAAAAATTGTTGCCACGTTGTATTGGGATCTCTAATATATAATCAAACAGCTCTCACACTGTATCCATTGACATACTAATAAAAATGTGTGGGAGGTTTGTACCTAGAACCTTTGTTTCTTCAAGTGGATTTGCTGTTTCAGAGCCTGTTTTGTGTGCCTTACTGTTGAGGATCACTAGACTTGGTCCCATGTATCAGATATTGATATGTTGGCACACATAAAACATGCAGCTTGACTTAGTGATATGTCCCCTGTCTGCATCTTGTGTTCGTGCTTTATACACCCAGGGGTTTGGTGTGATGCTTTCTATTTTACATGGATCCCATAAGAAGAGAACACATTTATAATTGCTTAGGGTGCATTGTCAACTATATTCCTGACAGAAATTTTTTTTTCATTTTGACTTGGGATTGATGAAAGAAATCCTCTGCTTATAAATTTGCTTCACTGTTGGTTAGATGTTCCTGCAACCTACCTTCTGACTCCACATACTTCCAACCTATTGCTACTCTATTGCCTGCATACTCTGGTGCCAAAAGCTTTGGGACATGTTTGCATTGTGCTTCTACCTCAAACTCTGTGTCATGGTGCAGCTGAGTCAGCATAGTGGGTGGTAAGGGTATTCTTGGAAGATTTTCTTACCTTATTACAGCAATAACTTAACCACTGAGAGCCACATAAATATGTCTCACTGAACCCAAACTAAATATATACCCAGTCCAACCTCTTTCTTAGTTGATCTAAAAATACATATGGCAATGCTAATGTCACTTCACATATGGGAGCAGAGACAGCAGATTTAACCAGTTGTGGTTTAACTATCTTTGCAAATTTTACAAAATCTTAAGATCTTGTGAACATATTGCTGTAGTTCATCCCAGGGCCTGGAAAGAAGCCTGTGCATGTAAATGTTCAGAAATTTAAGTTTCATTATAACCATTATAGACCCTGACTAATTTGATCTAAAATTCCATGGACTATCTGACTTCTGGTTATAGATTTGGGTGAGTTTTCATTTATCCATTCTTTCAGGTATATGTTTTTTCATTCATGTATTTATTCATTTGATTATGTTGTGTTTATAGGCTATTATAGTAGATGCCAGTGCCCATGTGTTATGGACAGAGAAAGACCTAAAACAAAGTTCAGAGAGTTAGTACTCTTCTCCAGTTCCCATTACTTGGCTTTATTCTTTTTAGAAACAAAAGAAATCATTGGTTGCTTCCTCTGTATTTGGCAGCCATTTTCTAATGGACCACAAAGTAAAACACCCCTCTAGCTGTTATTTATTTGTGAGACTCACAAATCAAGCATTCAGGATATAAAATTAACATCCATAAACCAATTGCATTCTTATAATCAGTGATGAATCAACTGAAAGAGAAATCAGGAATAACTATCTAATTCACAATAGCCTCAAAAAATATTTGGGAATCAATCTAACAAAAGAAGTAAAAGACCTCTACAATGAAAACTATAGAACACAAAATAAAGGAACCAAAGAAGACCTTAGAAGATGGAAAGATCGCCCATGTTCTTGGCTAGGCAGAATTAATATTGTCAAAATGGCCATAATAACAAAAGTGCTATACAGATTTAATGCAATTCCTACTAAATTCCAATGATGTTCTCATAGAAATAGAAAAAGCCATCATGAAATTTATTTGGAAAAATTTGAAACCCAGAATAGCCAAAGCAATCCTCAGCAAGAAAAATGAAACAGGAGGCATCACAATACCAGTCCTTACATTATACTACAGAGGTATAGTAATAAAACTGGCATGGTATTGGCACCAGAACAGACATGAAGACCAATGTTACAGAATAGAAGACACAGAGACAAACCCACTTAAATACAGTTATTTCTTACTAGACAAAGGCACCATAAATATACATTGGAAAAAAGACTGCTTCAACAAATGGTGCTGGGGAAACTGGAAATCCATATGTAGCAAAATGAAATTAAATCCCTATCTCTCACACTTCATAAAATTTAATTCAAAGATCAAGGACCTAGGGATTAGACCAGAGACCCTGCACCTACTAGAAGGAAAAGTAGGCCCAAATTTCTATCATGTTGGTTTAGGAATCAAATTCCTCAATAAGACTCCTAAAGTTCAAGAAGTAAAATTAAGATCAATAAATGAGATGATATCAAACTTAAAAGCCTCTTTACAGCAAAGGAAACAATCAAGAATGTGAAGCTAAAGCCAGAATGGGAAAAAAAATCTTTGCCACCTGTACCTCAGATAGAGCACTAATCTCCACGATATATAAAGAACTGAAAAAAACTTAACAACAAAAAAACAAATAACCCAACTAATAAATGGGCAAGGAATTGAATAGACACTTCACAGAAGAAAAAAATATGAATGGTCAAGAAATATATGAAAAAATGTTCAGCATCTCTAGCAATTAGAGAAATTCAAATCAAAACTACACTGAGATTTCATCCCACTCCAGTCAGAACTGCAATTATCAAGAATATAAGCAATAATGAATGTTGGCGAGGTTGTGTGGGAAAAGTTAAACTCATACATTGCTGGTGGGACTGCAATTAGGTGCAACCACTCTGGAAAGCAGTGTGAAGGTTACTCAGAAAACTCAGAATGGAACCATTATTTGATGTATTAATCAAATTGGTATATACCTAAAGGACTTAAAATCAGCATATTATAATATTGCAGCCACATCAGTGTTTATAGCAGCTCAATTCGCAATAGCTAAACTCTGGAACCAAACTAGGTACCCTTCAAAAGATAAATGGATAAAGAAAATGTGGTATATATACACTAGAGTTTTACTCAGTCAAAAATAAAAATGAAATTGTGGCACTTGCCAGTAAATGGATGGAGCTGGAGACTATCATGCTAAGTGAAATAAGCCAATCCCAAAAAACCAAAGGCTGGATTTTCTCTCTGATATATGGATGCTAACACACAATAATGGGGTGGTGGTACAGATAATTGAAATACTTTTTATTAGACAAAGGGAAATGAAGGGAAGGTAGAGAGGATGGGAATAGGAAAAAAAAACATATTATGAATCGGATATAACTTTCCTATGTTCATATGTGAATACATGACCAGTATAACTCTATATCACGTATAACCACAAGAATAGGAAGTTATATTCCATGTATTATAATATGCCAAAATACACTCTACTGTCATGTATAACCCCCCAAAAAAACAAATAAAAAAATTATTTAAAAATACATTCATTTAGTCTTCTTCCCTGAGGGTGGCTTCTACTGGATCAGCCTATTTTAATCCTCCAAGTACCAATAAAATCAGAATCATATGTTAGGAAGACTCAGGTTCTTTAATAGAAACAGCAGGAACTTTGCACTCACTTGAGAATCTCCAAGTAAGGACTCATAGTTACAAATGGACTTCCATCCATCCTCTCCATGTCCTGGTGCATGAAACTTCCTGTGAAGGATTCATTTGATTCCTAAAGGCCTATACTCTTCTTTACAGGGGAGTTGTCTTTTTCTCCTGTGATTTGGGATCAATTATTTATCTTGATGAATGTTGAATATTACACCTATAAGACCTCAATATGATGAAAGGAATGTGACAGAGCATTTGTCATTTGCTTGGCCAGCAGAGGTGCTATAATAAAGGTAATTTCCTTTCATTAGGACTTAGGGGTTCAGGACAGGAGCATTATGAAAACAAAGCTTTTTATTCTCAGTGTCATGCCTCACGTGAGGACATAAAAGCTGTATGTTGGACTAGGGGTATAGCTCAGTTTTAGAGTACTTGCCTAGCATGAACAGACCCTGGGTATAATCTCTAATACCACATATTTTTTTAAAAGGCTATAAATTGAAAATCCCCTTCTAGCTTGTTATTTGGCATGTGAAAGTTGTCGGTGATTTTGTTATTTTAAGAGATCTTGCTAGAAATGAAAAATTCTCTGAGGAAAAGAAAACTTGGAAAATTTCCTCGATACCTGTACCATCCCAGGCACATTGGTTTATTCATATATCTGAAATGCAGAAAGAACAGTTATATAGTTTAAAGTCTTTATTGTACACCAAGTCAATCATAATGCTATTAGACAGGTTATATAATATGTGATCCATACTGCACCAAAGGGAGGGATATTAATTTTCACTTGAGTTGTATCTGAAAACTGCTATGTGCCCACTGAGTGACATCTCCTTTTTCTTGATAATGATGTTGATATGTCTCTGGAATACCCATATGCTCAGCATATGCTGATTCAAACTTGTTCTTCATTAATTATGGCCATACAGAAGTAGACAAAAATTAAGTTCTATGGAAGATTTTGAGCTCAGAAAGGGCAGGGTTTTTATATAGATGTAGAAGACTAAAAAGAGGTGAAGTTTCTACAGCCAAGAAGTTGCATCTTCTGTTTCCTTTTTCTTATTTGTCTTTCTCTCCCTCCTTTGTCCCTTCTTTCATCTTTCAGCTTCTCTTCCTTCTTTCTATTCTCTACAACCCTTTAAAAAATATAAATAGACTCTTAGTTTATCCTTTGGCCACAGGATGGCCACCAGATGGATTTGCTTCATATGTCATATAGAGCTCACCCCGGCATTATTTCATCTATTTCTTATAGCCTTTGGCTTTAGTAAGGCACAATTTCTAGTTACAAATGAGGAAAATGTCGAATGAATAAAAGCAACAAACACTGCTCTGTACTGAACAGAACTAAACTCTATGGTTATACTATATTCTGCAGAGAAACCTTGCAAATAGGTACTTGTCCTTCAGAGGTGAAGAAATAGAGATCAAGAGGAGTTAAGATATTAACAGACTTTCCTACATTTTCAGCCTCTTCATGAGTGTTTGTTTTATTCCAGAAGGTCTTTGAATCCAACTCTGTTGATTGCACCTCACAGAGGGAGTGCTAAGTAGCTGAGATCTGAAGGAATCATAGGAGTCATTTAGATAGTGAGCATTCCAGGTAGGTGAGATGGCAAGCACAACCTCTCTATGGTGCAATGGAATATGAAACATTTGACAAATTGAGAGAAAGACCAATGGAGCAGAGCCAAAACAATGAGAGCTCTGTTCAAGATGGAGTTGGACAGGAATATTGGGGCCAGAGCATCTTATGAGTGTCTTCTGAAAGATTCTAAGTGTTGATAGGTCTGTATCCCCAAAGCAATTGTAGACTACTTAAAAATTTTGAAAAGGTGAGCAGCATGATCCAAAATTGCCCTTTGCAAAGTTATCTCTGGTTATAGAGTAGATAATAGACTAAAAATTCAAGAGTATGCATGGGAAGATCAGTTAGAAGGCTATTATACCAGCCTAGGTAGAACGTACCCGTAGTTTGGAATAGATTAGTGATGTTGAGATGGGGAAAAGTAGATAAATTTAAGAAATATTGACTTGGAGGTAAAAAACACAGGATTTGGTCTTGGGTGTATGGGCTGTGGGCCCTGGATGCAGGGAGGCATCAGGTGGCTCTTAGTTTTCTGACTCGGACACTTGAGAGGATGATGCTGGCTTTTACTGACAGGCACAACATAAATATAATACCTGGAAGGATATGCAATAAATTGTGATTAGTGGTTGCCCCTGAAGAGAGAGAGAGGAATGGATAATTAGGTGTCAGGGGAGGAAAGGAAATTTGAATGTGTTTGTACTTTCCTTTTATGGTTTTGTGCCAGTGTTCTCTTCACAGTGCTATGATATAGATCAAAATCTGTGGTAGTGTATTAAACATTTAAAATGTATAAGTTTGCCTCATCCTTGGTCCCTTCCTTTTTTCTCTTTGCTTTTTTTTCCCTAGTGTTTAAGAGTCCTATTTTGAGAGTAAAAATCCTGCATTCAGTTGGGTGATGTTGGGTCAGTTTTTTAATCTCCTTATCTGAAAAACTGAAATTGTAACAGTGGCCTACACAGGGTTCTTCAGAGTATCAAATAAGTTAATGCATGAAAACTATGTACAGCCCTGCTTCAAGATATTCCACAAAGAGTTCCAACTCCCTTCTCCTCCTCTTTGGGCCCTCCCTTTCTCCTTTCTCTTCCTTCCTTTTCTTCTTCTTCCTCCTCCTCTTCCTTTCCTTCATCACATAAAGAGTTCTCCAGGTACAATTTCTAGTTCTATTTTTTTTCTAAACCAGAGGGCTTTGCATCCTTAGAGAATTAGTGCATATCTTAGTGATATTTTCCCAAGGGCTGAGTTTTTTCCACAGTCTGTGGACTAAGTGTTTATGGCCCATCTATGCACAAATGCCATGTGTCTAAGTTCTTGCTCAAGGATAGAGGCCTCTGAATGGCATGTATCTTTAGGCCTTGACACAGTGCCCTGGACAAAGGCTGTCTTGGATACCGTTATCTCTCAAACATCCTTTTATTAATGAGCCATGCATACTGAATCTCTGCAGTACTTAAACCAGTTTTTTTAATTCAAAAAGTATTTAGTGCACCTACTATCACAGTGGTTCATTAACGTTACAACAACAACAACAACAAATTGCATAAGACTGCTTTATCCCTATGTGATTGAGTACAGACTTCTTTAAGAATATTTTTATTTAAAGCAATGTTGTTGTTGGTGGTGTTAGTGGTACAGAGAACATGCATGAAATAATGGGCCCAGAAAGCTTGAAAGGAGAGACTGATTCCTGACAGCAGAGTTTGTGAGAGCTTCTCCATAGCCTTCCAGGGAAAGCCCTCCAGCTACCAACCAACCCTGCTCCTACCTTTCAGGACCGGCCTTTCATCTGATCTCCACTGTGACACATGAAGACAGAAGGGCAAGCAGAAGGGAATGTTCACACACACATCAGAGCACCGGGGAGGTTGGCAGGCTCATCCTGCCCCTCCTGCAGCTCCTGCTTCTGTCTTTAACACATTGATTCCATGTAGCTTGCATCTTTCTCTGATCCTCTTGACACCCTGCTTACTATTGTTTATTTAGCTTATGATTCTCCTGCCTCGAAGGTAAATCTTCATACTGCATGGATCAATAGGCTGTGGGGGCCTTAATTAAAGCTGCAGGATTAAATTGATAGTGGAAACTAAATTCCTCTAGTGTCTGGAAGAGAAGGAAATGCTGTTTCTCATGGTGGTCTATGCCTTATTATTTAATTTTTTTTATTTAAAAAATTTTGACTTGTACCTAAAATTCATACACATTTATGGGGTACCATGTGCTGTTTTAACACATTATATATTGTGTCGTGTGTATAGTTATCCTCTCAAACATTTCTTTATGGTGAAAAACTTTCAAATTATCTATCTATCTATCGATCGATCGTACATTATCATTATCTATAATCACTTATAAAATAGCAGAACTTCTTTCTTATAAGTATAACTCAATGCCTGTTGATCAATGTTTGCCACCTGTTCTTCCTCCCATTCCCCACAGCCTCTGGTAACCACCATCCTACCCTTAACTGCTACGAGATCAACTGTTTTAGATGTCAGCAAGAGTGAAGTTGCATGGTACTTGTCTTTCTGTGCCTGCCTTATTTCACTTAGTGTGGTGACCTCACTTCCATCCATGTTGTCACAAAGTGTCCATCCACTGATGAATGAGTAAAGTAAATATGGAACATACACACAATGAGACATTATTCAGCTGAGAAAAGATGTAACTCTGGTATTTGCAATACCAAGGAGGCCCCTCCATTGCCTCACATGGTCACTGAGAAACACTGGTGCAACACTGGGTAGCCCATGAGAGATTCCAGGGCCACATATTAGAGCATGAGTGCATGTGTGAAGAAAAACGGTATCTTTGGCATGACTTCTGGATACTTAAGTGTCTCCCTGAAGGAATCAATATCCCACTTGTTGATGGGTGTTCATATAAAGTCTAAATGCTTACTTGAACTGCAGAAGAAATCACACATCTGGATTTTAGGTCCTTCTCGGATATAGAACAGTTTAATTGCAGGGACATCTAGAAGCATACTGCTAAGGCTTTTTCATTTCACTAATTTATCTCTTTCAATTTTTTGCTGAAGTCTCTTGAATGAGCTCTTTGTCTTCTGTACTAGTAAAGGAAGTTATCCCCAGTCATGGCACTGAAACAATTATAATGAAAAGCACCAAACCGTCAAGTTCCCAGGGCTCCTAGAAAATGATCAAAGCTGTGAGGGCAACTAGGGAATTCAGGAGAGCTACTAACAGGAATTGAAGTTAGAAATTGCTGTCGTTATTGGGACCCATTGCTGTAGTGGACTTAAATTTTGGTTCTCCCATTCATTAGCTCTGTAATAAAAAAAAAATTGTTTAGTTTTTAATGAGCCATTTTTTTTGTTCATTCATAAAATTTGGTCAATATGAGCATCTAACAAGATTTATATGTGAAAATTCCTAGCACCATATCTGGAATATTTTACATGTTTATTGGATACTGATTACCATCCCTGATCTTTAGATATTAGAGCCGGATATTCCTGGAGAATTGTCCCTCTGCCTGATGCCAATGGGGACTCAGTATATCAGGGACACCTAATTGACTATGGAAGAGTGTCCAGTGCTTTGTGTAAACCTCCCATATCTGTGAGGTTCAGTATCCTATAGGGGGAAGATGTTGTTGATCCATGACTTTTGGATGTGATACATGGAGTAGGGTGAGAATAACAATTTTATTTACATGAACCTGATGGAATTAGTATCACTGAACCACAGGATGGGGAAATAGAGATATCAAAAGAGAAGTGATAAAATCAGAGGACATATAAGCAAGTGAATAGAAATTTAGATAATCAAAAGTTGAGGGTTTAGGAACCTTGAAGTGTTCTTATCTCTAGATTTAATTAAATGTTTATTTACATAAAAAATTGCCAATGAAAGTATCAGAGAAACAAGAATTTAAAAAGATATTTGGGGTGCATTTTAAATCTATGTATTCACCTGTGTTCTTGCAGTTATCAAATAGGATCACATTGAAACACTCTTACTTCTATTCTTTACTGTATAGGAGGGTTGATCTACCATTCTAAAATGAAAAATAAAAATACTTGTGAAAATGTGGAATGTTTTTGTGTGAGTTTTAAATTCAGAAAGAGAGAGGTGTTCAGTCCTATGTGAAATTGATAAGAGTATAGAACATTTATTACAGAATTGGAAGCACTCAGACACAGATACAAATGGACCTTGCATAGTTCCACTGTGTGGCCTTAGTTTCTGGAGGTGTAGGAAGAGGGATCCCAGTCCCCATCTAAGGCTGAAATAAGGTTAGAATTGGGGCTGAAAAATAATTTTCAATTTTGATTTAATCTTTAGCAAAAGTAGTACTTATTGGGCTGGGGATGTGGCTCAAGCGGTAATGCGATCGCCTGGCATGCGTGGGGCGCTGGGTTCGATCCTCAGCACCACATAAAAATAAAATAAAGATGTTGTGTCCACCGAAAACTGAAAAATAAACAATAAAAATTCTCTCTCTCTCTCTCAAGAAAAAAAAGTAGTACTTATTCCTGGTTAAAATCAATCATGATGAATGTGTAAAGGATTCACATTATTTTTGGTGTCTGTGTCATATTTATGGACATATGTTGAATGTTTCTTTTATTGCATGTGAAAATATAACATCATGAAAGAGCACCAGTCTAAGAAGTAGAATCTTGGGCTTTTAGTCATAGCTTTTACCTATTGATTATGTGACTTTGAGCAAATCACTTAATTTTTCTGACTCTCATGTTCTTCAAATATAAATTTACAATAACAAGACTTCTGTTTATCTCTCCAGGTTAATGTAAAGATTTTAAAAAAAAGTATTGGTTCTATAACAAAGTTCTTTAGTTATGTGCAGGCATACATGCCTGTAATCCCAGTTACTCAGGAGGCTGATGCAGGAGAATCACAAGTTTAAGGACAGTCTTGACCAACTTAATGAGACTATGTCACATACCAGCCAACAAACAGAAAGTTCTTTGTAGGTTATAAGTATCAAACAAATTTAAAGCATTGTATAGTAGTGGGTACATTTGTACACATCAAAAATATAAAACTGCATTAATCTTTTAACACAGTACCCAAAGTGTTCTTTAATATCTGTAATTCAGAAAATCTATAGTTCAGGAATAACATCTCCCAGACAGTTTCAGTCCCCGAGTCTGGCTGTGATTACCAGATTGAGAAATGTGCCTAGCATGGCAATTGAGAATACATTTGGAAATGCCAAGGCTGGTCATCGAGAACACTCAAGCCCAGGCTACTTACAGGCCCACACATGTGCACAGTCTTCCCCAGAGCTGCAGAATTTCCATCACTCTTTATTGTGTTTGGGGCATGCAGGAATGAGTAGGGCACTGAACACATTGAAGAAGAGCAGATTAATGGTCACACAGACAATAAACCTTCTCTTACTCTTTTTGAACCTGTTTATTGGTTTTGTCTATTTGGTCTTGGCTCACAAAGGGATGCTTTAAATAAACATAAGCCTGGGGGAAGTAAATGAATCCCACACCAGAAGAAAGCATTGAGCTATGACTTCATTTATTGACTTTCAAATTAAAATGAGAAAATGCTACCTCTTTTTCTTAAGAAAAAATATGATTACTGATTAATTAGAATATAAGGTAATATAATGAATTTCAATGGAAGAACTTATCTCTAGCTCTGACCCTCACTGGACCATGAATATGCTATTTATGCATGCTTGAACCTTAGTTTCCTCATCTGTAAACAGGGATATCACATATAAAATAGAAGGTCAAAATTTCTGTGATGCTGAGAATGTAGACTTCACTTCTGGAAGACTAATCAAAAGTATTTTGCCTTCTTTCCCACATCTCTAATAAAGAGAGGATGTCAGAGTGGTATTTTCTAATGTTTCTTTGAACTGAAGTTTTATGTGATTTTATAAACAGTGGAGTGGTGTCAGGTCTTAGATGTTATCAACAATCCCACTTGACAGATGAAAGACAAAATTTCATAAAATGCATTATCTGACTACTTACTGCATCTTTGTCATTTTAATATGGTTTCAACAGTAGGATAGCAATGTGGTCCATGACAAATGGACTTTACTGAGTTCCAAGGGATATGGAGGCCCTTTGGGAAATAGGTAGGGGCAGCTGCTCTCAGAACCATATGATTCATCTGAACACTCAGTGTCTGCATTCTGTGTAGTCCTGCAGGAGAGACCCAGAGGGTTCAGATCTCATTGACCAAGAAGGAGTATAACCGATTGGGAATTGGTACGAGGGTAATGAACCTTCTGTCTCATCTGGCACTTTCAAAAGAGTTTGCAGAGTCAATAGGTGATGGAGGCTTTAATTAAAAATGAAAGGGGAAATTAAAGCTTGACTACAGAATCCTAAAGGAAAGACGACCTCAGGGATTGGGAAAAATATTGTCAGGATCATAGGACTGAAACCATTGTTTCTCTTCTATTTGAGCAATATAAGTACACAACAACTGGGGATAAAGCTCATATGCATATTCACATACTCTCATCCAATCATTATGTTTCTTATATCTAGAAGAGATCTGATTTTTTAGACCTGGCTTGTACATAAAGATACTGTGAGTGGAGATAAATATATGCATCTGTAGGTTCTTATCTCTGGCATCTTAGTGAAAGTGTGGTGGGTACATGCCATAGCAGGCCCTGAGCTTGATGCTACTTGAGATTATTTAATTTCCATCTTAGTATAAGATGTCTGGGTCTGTTCAGAAGAATTAATGAACATAGATCTATTTTTGGTCTTCATCTATTCATTGATTTATTTTTTGAACATTTAATATGCACCAGTGATGGGCAATTTTCTACTCTAGAGATACTGGGGAGATAACACAAATTAAAAAGACAGTGTCTCTTCTCCTGAAAGAGTTTACAATGCATCAGGGAAAAAGACATTGGATGACTTAGTTATGTTGCAAGGTGGAATGAATGAGGTAGAGGCACACATGAGGTGCTCTAGAAGAGAGAGGTGGTGTAGAGAAATAAAGGATATCCTTTGAGCATTTACTCTGTGCCTGGGACCCTGACAGATACATTACTTTCACAGTCATGAATAATGCAGGCAGCTTTATTTTACTGTTAACTGAGGCCCATTAGTCCAAGAAGTTTAAGGGATTAAGGAGGTTCAAGGTCATACAGTAGGAGCCCTCCTAGGCAGACCTGTGGCTTATACCCCTGAAGCCATTCTCCTATGACTGAGTGGGAACAATGGTTGATCTGATTCTGCATTTCACTGGAGATTGTTAGGCAAAGGATTTGTTGATGTCAGTGACAGTAGGCTAGTAGACCCTAGGGATGTCTCCATTTGATTCTCACATCCTTTCAGACACTGACTGTGAATGTCTCCCAAACTTCCACCTCCTCAACACGGCCTTGGGGGCACTCAGAAGAAGAAAGGGAATGTGGCTGGTGAAAGACCATTGCTTTTCTGATTTCAGATTCTGTGACCTCCCCAGTGGCTTACTATTTCCACTTGTCCATGGGACTGTTTGAAAGACCTGGGGTGAAAACTGCTGGGAAGTATATTCGGGGGCGGGGAGGCTGGTCTTCGTGTTTGATACAGACGTCCATCCTCACCCCAGTTACGTTCCAGGATCTACGTTAACATTCCCCCCTTATTCTCCAATTGGTGTGAACACTGAACACACATCTGGGAGGACCCCGTCCTTCCATTTCACAGTACTTTGGAAGCACATCTCTTTGGCTGTACCTTTTTAATCTGTGTCCTCTACAAGACCTCTGACTACTAACACACAATTTTATTTTTCAAGACTGAGTTTCATTTTCAGATCCTCTGGACAATAAGAGTTATCTTAAATATTATTTTAAAAATTAAAAAAGATCATTTAAAAATATTCTGGAATATGTAAGTTTATGAGAATGGGTTGAGAATGAGAGCTCAGAAAAGGGGTGGTGGTGACCTCTTTCTCAGTTTTTATTCAGTAGGATCTTGAGTTTTGTTCTGGATAAAGCTCCCTGATATGAGCATTCAAATCCTGTTTTATATTTTCCTGACATTAAGAAGTATTCGTTTGAGTGGGATTGCAGCTCAGTGGTACAGCGCTTGCCTAGCATGTGTGTGGCATTGGGTTCAATCCTTAGTGCCACATTAAAAAAAAAACAATTAAAAAAAGGTATTGTGTCCATCTACAACTAAGAAAAAAAATTATTAAAAAGAAGTATTCATTCATCATCTATTATTAGGTTGTATTCTCTTACAACCTGGACTCGAGATTTTCTGTCTAAATATTTGCTCAGCATCTCCACTTGGATTTCTTCAGATACCCTGAAGTCAACACACACAGAACAGAGTTCTGATCCTGGTCTCCACACACCCTTCCTGCAGTATGATTCTCCCTGTTTCCATTACCTCAGTAGAAGGCATCTGGCTTCCTCTCTGAACTCTAACACTGAGTTTATTCCTGACCCAGAGTCTTTACATTTCTGTTCAGTTTACATGGGAAGCTCCTCCACCATAATTTTGCACACAGCCTCTATCTCATCTTGCAGCCTCTGTTCTGAAGCCTCTTCTGGAAGCTCTTCCAAAGTGGCAAAAACTAGAGTGTCACTCTCCCTCCCCATCATACTTCCCATTCCCTACAACCTGAAGTTATTTGTTTTGATAAACTTGTTTACATGTTTGCTCTCTATTTCTTCTATCAGAATCTAAGTTTCTTGAGGGAAGAGACAGTGTCACACTAGTTTATTGCCAAATTTCCATATCAACCAGCTAGTGTAACCTGTGTTAATTAGTTGGATGGTTTTACTTTCATTATCTCATTTAATTCAGGCAGTAATTGCTTGTATTAATCACCTTCATTTAATCCTCAATTTAATCTTCACAAAAATATACAAAATACTTTTTGTTATTTACATTTTATTAATTAGGGTTATGGTGCAAGAGAGCCTTTTCAAGGTGTTCAGCTTGTTCAAGGTGTGCTGGCTCATGAAGAAGCTTTGATTAAGAGCCATATTTGTCTGCACATAGGGCAGTGTTCTCTTTGTCTACAACCCTCATTGAGTCCCAGTGATCCAGAGAGACATGAACAGAGCCGAGTTGGATTCTTCAGGCTGGTGGGTTATGGGCGTAGGAATGAAGAAAGCCTATATCATGGCATATGCCACTGGTGAAGTGAAATTCGATTCACATTTTTAAGGGGCAATAAAATTAAATTCAAACATAATCACCAAAGAAATAGAAACATATAGCCTACAGGCAAGAAAAAAATTCAGTCTAAAGAAGACCCAGAAGTGAACCATTTGTTTGAATTAGGAGATAAGGAGTTCAAAATAATGATCACAGTTATATTAGACAATTTCTGGGAATAGAAGAAGATAATAGGTAAGGAGATTATTTAAAAGATATAGAAAACCATAAACATTTACAAAACAGAAGATTCAGAATTAAAAATATACAAGATTTAAAATAAAATGGAATGGGATTAATAGATGATTGAGAACAACAGCAAAAGAGATCAATGAAATTAATATACATGTTAAAAGAAATATTACAAATTAATGCACGAAGAGAGAAAAAAATAAGGAAACAAAACCCCAACACTTTTGTGATCTGGCAGAAAGAATCAAGTTGTTTGCTATATGTGTGTTTTGTAAAAAGTGCAATAAATAGGACAGAAAAATATTTGGTGACATATTGGCCAAAACTTTTCCAATATGAGAAAAATTAATGAGCAACCCATATGTGTAGTATGTTCATTAAACCTTGATTGGGGTAATATAAAAGCAATTCCACATAGGCACATACTATTTCAAATGCTGAAAAGCAAAAATAAAGGCAATCACCTTAAAAACAATAAAGAAGTTAAAATGTTCTACCTGCAAGGGGAAATGACAGATTTTTTATAGCTGATGTATTAGTTTTGCTGTTAAACCTATTCTGTAAACTTTGAGGCTTAACACAATTCTTATTTACTAGCCACCTGCTCCACAGATCATAACTAGGATGGTGTGGCATGACATGGCTGAGTTCTCAGGCTGGAATGGAGGTGATAGCAGCTATATTTTCATCTGGTGTTGATGATGCTCCTCTAGGTTTATTCTTGTTATCCACAGAACTCAGATTCTTGTGGTTCTAAGACTGAAGTCCATGATGGCTATCATCTGGGGACTGCTTTTGGCTTCCAGGGCCACTTGCATACCTTATCATGAAGTCTCCTCCATCTGGTCAGCAATGGCTTGCTGAATCCTTCTAATGTTTCATATCTCCTGGAATTCCTCTTTAGATACCAGCTTGAGAAAACTCTCTGCTTTGATAAGATTCATCTGACTGAGTTTTATATGATAAGATTCATCTGACTGAGTTTTATATATATATATATATATATATATATATATATATATATATATATATATATATATATATTGGATAAGTCTCATATCTTAAGATTTAGGACTTTAATTCTCTTCACAACTCCACCTAGATTAGTGTGTGATAGAATAACCAGGGGATAAGATTCTTAGGTGAGGGACTCTCAATATGTCTGCTTGCCCTAGTGTTCTTCTTATCAGAAACAATGTTCATTCAGAAGACAATGGGACAGCATAGAGAGGTTTTGTTTATAATAGCCTCCAATTCATAACAATTCAATAAGAAAATGGATAGAAATTCATGGTGTATGTATTCACTATGCTTTGATTCAACCATGAAAATAAATATTTACAAGGTCTAAAGTACAACAAGGGCACTAAGTAATAGAAGTGGGATGAAGAATAAGATCGTTGGGTGACAGGAGGTCAAGGAATTGAATTTTATCTCCAAGAAATAAGTGGCTTATCAAGAGTTACAATATGAGCATTGGTGAAGATAAGACTGAAAATCATCAATAAATGAAGTGTTTGGCTCAGGGATCTTTGTAGATGACAAGAATAAGGAAGGGAAGTTGGTACTGTACAGGGATAACAGGAGAATCTCCTTTCATTGCTAAATATAGATTTAAATCCTGGGTCTCTGTATCCAGTCACTGAAGATCATTTCATAGACAACTCTGTTTAAAATGTTCCATGGTTTGGCACATTGCTCTCATAAGTTTTAATATGTCTTTCTGGAGAAAAGTGAGTGAAATAAATCTCCCATTTTGAAAAGGGGAGGATGAGGAATGAAATCAGTAGAAATCATCACATAGAAAACATTTCATGCTGCCTAGAATATCAAAGACTCGTGGCCAGGTACTGGACTAAGCCAGTTGGCCTTCCTTCACTTCCCCCAGGAGGGAAGATCTTCCTCATTCATTGACTCCATGGCCACATCTGTGAGGGCAATTTGGGAGGATTCCTCTTCTGGGAGTAGTGAAGCTTTCAAGCATCCTGTGTCTAGGGATTCCTTCTCATTTTGAGCAATCCAAACTGCAAAAATGTTTTGGAAATGGAAAACTCTCAAGAACTTAGTTGAATTTCCACTGAATTCTGTTAGCTTAACTCCAGGAGCTGGAGATTCCCCCTGAGCTGTCACCTTGGTATCTGGAATAGGGTTGTTCTCTGCCTGCTTCCTGGCAAAATTCAAAGTGAAAGGATGGGCTGCAGAGGCACTGTTAGCTCTCCCATGCTCCTTAGGGGCATCCAGCTTTTCTCCACAGTGGGTGTATATGCTTCTCTCCTCGGCTGTGTCTGCCTAACCTGAAGTACATGAGCTGTGTTGATGTGGGGCTGATCTGAGTCTCCAAGCTCTTCTTTTGTTCTGGCCTCCTTTTCTTTGTGGTCATTAACCCTAGGCTTGGGCAGTAAAGTCATCTTTTCCAATTTTACTTAGCTTCAAATGACCAGAATCATAACCATCTTGAATGGCCATCATGGAGCCTTAAGGATCTCTGTTATAAAAACAGTATGATTCTTCCCTACCTTAATGCTTTCAGATATCTTAAACTCAAAACCTCGGGCTGCGGGAACTCATCAGTCTTCAGGAAACAAGCAACACATTTGAACATGCCAAATTTCACTCACCAAATTTCCTAAGGCCCTAGGAGTCCCTGGGGTCTGAGCCCTGAGATTTACCAGAAGGACACTTAATCTACTGTTCATGAAATCCTTTCAGAGGTGGCCTACTTTGCATGCTAGCTGTGTTGTCTGGCTGTCCCTCATGATCTTGGGTCCCAGGTTCCTTCTCACCCACCTTTCTCATGTCATAGAGTAGAAGCCTGTGTCTTAACCCCAATTTATAAGTTCAAGCATCCTGTGTCTAGGATTCCTTCTCATTTTGAGCAATCCAAACTGTTAAAACATTCTGGAAATGAAATACTCTTAAGAACTTGGTTGAATTTCCACTTAATTTTGTTAGCTTAATTCCAGGAGCTGGTAACCAAAGCTAGATATCCCCCTGAGCTATCACCTTGGTACCTGGAATAGGGTTGTGCTCTGCTTGCTTCTGTACCAGGCTTCTCTGCTGCTGAAACCTCTCAGGATCTCTGGATGGTTTTGTTTTTCTCTATTTGCCTAACAGGACACTATCACTGGGTAGGGACAACCTCACTGCCTTCATAGCCATAGGCTCACCGTGACCTCCAGACCCTGCTTCTTCCTGCTCTAGATCATAGCCTAACCCCACTGATGATTTCCCTATCCCTATCCCCACGTAGGTGGACCCTGCCAATCTCTTCTCTCTGGAAGGATCTCTGTCTCAAAGCCTCTCCCTGGTTATGTCCTAATATTGCCTACCACACCGATGCCTATCTTCCCCAAACAAGGTTTATTTCATGAATAATAGAAGGCCAACAATACATAAGAGAAAAAGTAATGCATGAATAAAAATTGACAATGGTAAGTAGTAGATAACATGATAAAAGAAGGAATTAACAAATAAGGGGACAAGAGTCAACATTTGTCTCTCAGTATCTAATTTTGTTTGGCCCCATCTTGCTTTAAAAGCTAGGTCGATGGTATGTTATGCACAGTCTTAGTGTTTTATTCAGCTTTTGCAATGCTGCAACTCAAGGATCTGACCAACACAGTTAAGGAGGAGGAATGTTCATTTTAGGGGTGACGGTTTAAAGGTCTTAGTTCTTAGAAGACTGGCTCCATTTCTCTGGGCTCAAGATGAGGGTGAACATCATGGTGGGACAGGGTAGCAGAGGGAAGCAGCTCACATCATGGTGATCAAGGAGGAGAGAGAGAGAGAGAGAGAGAGAGAGAGAGAGAGAGAGAGAGAGAGAGAGATACAGCAAAGACATGCCCCAATTCCCACAGCCACACCCCATCAATCCAGTTAATCCCATCAGGGATTCACTCACTGGTTAGGCTAAGGCTATAACCCAGTCATTTCTCCTCTGAACCTTCTTGCATTGTCTCACACGTGAGCTTTCCAGGGACACCTCACGTCCAAACCATAACACTAAGTCTCCACAATTTTATTTTTCATGCGACAGTTTCCTTTTTCCTGGTGTAACCATCAACACTTCTATGTTTTTGTGTTTTCTCATGTTACTCTGTCTCAATCTTCTATTCTTAGGCTTCCAGAATCTCTTTTGTTCAGGCCTTCCCAAAACTTTCTCATCCTTCAGGACCTTTTACAAACCTTTCTCCTTCAAGTATTTTCCCCATATATACAAGTTTCTTTCTCCTTTAACCTGAGAGATTGCTTCCCCTTTTCACATCTGATTATATCAATAAAGAACATTATTTCTAGAAGTGGATTTAAAAATCTGTATTTTTTTTTAAAAAAAAAACAACCCAAACATTGAAGTGGAAAAATAAAATTTCAGAAATAAAGTTGGACTGAAACTTTTGGTGCATCATTACTTAAAATATCTCATAAGACCTAGCATATTCACAGAAGAGGGCTCCTTATTTGCCCTCAGATGCTGAGCTGAGAACACACACTGACAGTCCTTCAATTACTTCCTGCTTATTTCTATTTTATACATCTCAGCAGAATTCCAAAAGTCACTCATGAGAAGAAACCTCCAGAGTGGAGTTTTATTTTAGCAAATTCTCATGAAGACCTTACCGGTTCCAAATCAATATAGTAGTAAAATGCCAGCAGGAAGTGTATTAGTGGTATATTTAGAAGCCGTATGTGAAGCTGGATAATGAGATCCTGAACTTACACCTGCCCCCTTAGCTTCATTAGGAAAGCAACACCTCAGCCCTGCTTGTAATTAGGTGTAATTGTTTCCTTACAGAAACAATCAGAGTAATTTCACTAGTGATCTGTTTTTGTTTTTGATGATTCAGAGTGCTGCTCCTATATGGTGAGGTCTGCCAAGCAGTAGGACTAGAAAGTTGATGCTTTTAGTTTCTTGAATCTCTTTCATTTCTATGGACCTCATTCTTTTTTCCTTATTTAGTTTCATAACCGCCCCCCCAACCTTCCACTGCAATTCCTAGCAATGTTTTTCTTCAGAAGAAAACTCTTTATCTGGCTGAAAGCTTAGCAGTTCACCAGAGATGGGGGAGCTCAACACAGCCTAATCATGACCTGTTGGGGCGAGCCCAGCCTAGCACCCTAGTAAAGGACACTGGTACAGGAAGTGAAGAAACTTTCTGATAATGGGCAGCATACAAAGCTAAGATGCCAAACACATATGTAGTAGCTAAGGCATGGAGGTCACAGGAGCAAATGGCAGGATGTGGGGCCCATAAAGCCTGGTTCCTATTTGTTATAGTCAGGTTTTTCACTGCTGTGACCAAAAGACCTGACAAGAACAACTTTAGAAGAGAAAAAATTTATTTGGTGTTCACAATTGCAGAGATCTCAATCCATAGATGACTGGCTCCATAGCTCTGGGACTGAGGAAGAACATTATGGCAGAAGGGTTTGGCAGAGGAAAGCATCTCTGGACACAACAGCCAGGAAGCAGAGAGACCTCCACTCACCAGGGACAAAATATAAACCAGAAGTCATATTGCCAGTGACCTACCTCCTCCAGCCAAACTCTAAATGCCTACAGTTACCTCCCAATGTAAGTGGATTAATCCATTGATTTGGTTAAGGTTCTCATAACCCAATCATCTCACCTCTGACATATAAGTGTTTTGGGGACACTCATATATAAACCATAACACTGTCTGAGTTCTGTCCCTCCTGGTTTTGTGACGTTACATATATTTCTTAACCTCTCTGAGCCTCAGATTTCTCACTTTTAATAAGGGATGTATGATTCTTAGTGGAATTGGATAGTTTTCAGACTGTGCAGTGAAATCTGCAAGTACAAGTTATCATTATTAATTGACGGACTTCTCAACACATGTCTCAACTTCAGTGGACGTGTGCCTGGGCAGACAGGAAGAGGAGAACTTTCTCTTATAATGAACCAGTTCCTATTGTCTGGTTTAGGAATATTTGCAAATCCTGCCCTCCAAAATCTCCAAAGGGACATTTCCAAAGCCTTATAAAATAGATCTTATAACAGCTCTGTCATTAGTCAACTGAGATATCCTGAAGGAGAATGCAAATAAGAAACAGAAAAATAAGCTCATATTTATTGATAAGAATTCTAGGCACTAAAATAGGTATTTTACATATTTTATATAATCCTTATAACTGCTCAGATAACTACATTTAAAATCCTCTTTTAATCTGTTTGTGAATCAGAGAGATAAATCATCTTGCTCAAAGTCACACAGCATAACTGTGGCATAGACATAAATTTACCCCCATCTGTATAAGTTTTAATTTTTTTTTTACTAAACAACACTGCCTCTAGCTTCAAAAACTTGAAACCTTCCTAACAGTCAAGTGAAAATCAATCATAAAGATTTAGTTAGCAATAATGAACAAGAAAGATTATCTTCTAAGTGGGAAACATCTAAAATGTTAGTACCCTAGTAAAAAACACTGGTACAAGGAAGTGAGGAGACTTTCTGATAATGGACAGCATACAAAGCTAAGATGCCAAACATATGTAGTAGCTAAGGCATGGAGGTCGCAGGAGCAAATGGCAGGATGTGGGGCCCATAAAGCCTGGTTCCTATTTGTATTCACATCAATATCAGAGATAAGAGAAAAATAGAAAAAAAATTAAAGCTTACAGCAATGACTTAAAGGGGAGTTTGAAACAAGTCTCTAGGTAATTGCAGATCAAACTGGATTTGGTTAAATAAAATATCATTGAACCTACAATGGTTATTCTGGAAACATGGAGATTCAAGAAGCATTTTTTGAGCATGTTGTTATTTGACAATGCCAAAAGGCTGTTTGAAGACAAAACTATTCAGTCTACTTTTGGGATGTTTTCAAAATGAAAATTTGATTTAATATAATAAATGACTCAGCAATTACACAGACCAAATTGTGTGCTTTGAAATAAAAATCTCATTCTAAGAGCAGGTGGTTCATTGATTCCTGCCAAACCAGGATGGTAGCCCTCTATCTGTACAGACCAGAGGTGTTTCCACATGGCCAGCATACCCTCGTGCTTTGTTCCCCGTTCCAATTAAAGTAAACAATGGGAAAAATGATTGGGTGGTGAACTAACACAGAATGTAACAGTGACCTGTTGCTGGTATTGCTATTACTGTAAGACAAAGCACATGAAAGACCAATAATACCATCCCTGTTCCCAGCATTGCAGGGCTGCCAGGTGATGGAGTGATGTGAGAGTGACCATGTATAAGTGCTCTTCTCACTCCTTTATAGCAACAACAACAACAAAAAATTCAAATCAATCAAGCACAGAGTTAAGTATAAAAATAATGGCTTTAAGCAGTTTTAAATCTTTATGCCAATGTCAAAAATAATTCTTGAAGAGATAAAGCATAATGTAAATATAATTATATAATAAAAATCTATATTGTCAAATTAAATCATAAGACTCAGGAAGCTAGTGGAAGCAGTGAGGAAAGGAATTGTTTTTTAAATTCTTCCTTTTGCATGGGTGAACTCAACAGATGGTAGTTCATTCTTTATATAGATATTAGGAAATTGTAGGTTCAATGATATTTTATAAACCTTAAACATAGTGAGGTGCTGAAGCCAGCTGGAACTGGCTTTTCAGGGCCAATTGTGCACATCTTTTCCCAGCTCTGTGTTCAGTGATATTATGTTGGTAGCTTGAAATTGGGTATATGCTAATATCTGTGCCATCAAATTGGCAAACCGTATAAAATCGGGCCTTTTATTTTTTAAAATTTCAGAGAGCCTGTTAAACACATCACTGCCCAAAGGTTATTATCAGTAGAAACGTACCTTTCCAATCACTAGAAAAATTATTCTAAACAACACAAAGCCTATGATGACAGCTACACATAAAAGGGAGACAAAAAGAACACACAGAAACTGAAAGAATAAGACCAGAAAATAGCAGTAAAACAAAATATATCACTATAACATGAGCAGAAAAGAAGAGGGAGGAGCAAGTGTCCCTTCAGAGGGAGAGAATGAGACACACTGGACATCATAAAAGCATCGTGGTATTAAAAGGGCAAGAATAGAAAGAGAGAGAGAATATGAATATGAATATATGAATATGAATCAAAACAACCAGCTTAAGATGGTCTTTTATGCCACATTGTCAGGTTCAGTTTGAGCAAATGGGTGGAAGGTCTTCAAATGCTTTGGGCAGGGAAAAGAAATGATTAGATTTGGGTTAAATGAAGGTTTTCTTGACTAGAAAGTGAGAGACAGAATTAGGACAGAAAGTTGTGAAAGAATAGAGTTACAGAGCCCAGGGAGTAGGCTGGTGTGTACTTCTGGAAAAGTCACGGAGTTCGGCTAAATAGAGAATTGTACTTTGGTGGTTACGTGTGGAGCATCATGGCACAGAGGTGGTTTGGGGATGATGCCAAAGTTTATGGTTTGGAAACTGGGTGATGGAGGCATTATTAAAAAGGGACATATAATGAATAACCAAAAAGAAAAAAAGTTTTAGAAAAGGGATAAATGTATTGTAGTGGGCTTTGGATATATTTAATATGACCTGTCTATGATATCCCAGTATTCATGCACAGAAAAGAGTAGAATATATAGGTCTCAAACTCAATTGGGAAATTTTGTTTGGGATATAGAAACCTGAGAATCATTAGCACAGCATGTATGCATTTGGAATGGAGATAACATATTTGAAAGTCGTCAGTACAGAGAGAATATGTGGATAGTTATGAAAGTGGACGAGATTTTCCATAAACTGTAGAGTAAGTACAGAAGCAAGTGCAGGACAGTGCCCTTCCTCACAGGCACCAAAGCTTAAAGATTGAGTAGAGTAAGGAACTTCTGCAAAAAGGATTCAGTATACACAACACCAAATGCAGTACTCTATTCAAAGTTAGCAGTCAATTAAATACCTAGTGAATGAGTGGACGAAGAAGAAAGTGTGGGGAAAAGAAAGTCTAAGACAA
This sequence comes from Marmota flaviventris, assembly GCF_047511675.1. Lineage (NCBI taxonomy): Eukaryota > Metazoa > Chordata > Mammalia > Rodentia > Sciuridae > Marmota > Marmota flaviventris. Next base: position 193,625,847 of record NC_092498.1, read on the forward strand.
AGGAAGATGGGTGCAGAATATTAAATCATAGAACCAGAGGCAGATTTAGCATGAAGTTAAGAGAGATGATTTATTAGCACCCATGTTACAGGTGCATTTCAAGGCTTTTAAATGAAATGTACACTTAAAACTGAGTACTTTCAAACTTTTCTAAAGAGGGTCCTCTAATCCATAGAAGCAGCAGGTCCTTCTAAATCTGATTCCAACTCTGTGTAGAACCAGGAGGAAAAAAGTATCAAGTGAGATAGATAGGCATATTTGCAGAATAAAATCTCATGTATCTTTAGGCACTGAGTTACTAAGTTTCAAAAACATAAAGTTCAACTTCCAGGAGATTGAGAAGAAACAACTAGAAACGGGGTGTGGTACTAGGAAAGTTCTGGTACTAGGAAAGTTCAACTCTCAAACCAGGACTAATAAAATGCAAAACTAGGGAAGCTATGGAGGATCTGAAAAATAGAATAAGTATCTATTTTAAGTATGGTTGATGTAGTAGAGATATAGCTATTGTATCCCAAATGAATTTCATGGTTGAGAATAGTACAAAATGTTCTCTTCACCCAGAAGATGGTACAAATTGAAATGAGTTCTAAAACAAAAACAAATAAAAATATTACTTTAAAATTTTTAAAAATTTGTTTTTGCTTCAAAGATAATAAAATGATATTTTGGTTACACTCATGCATAATAACAAAAATAACAGCCACAATAATAACGATAGCACTGTGTATTAAAAGCCATGTAAAACAGCTTGCTTACATTAAGAAACAGAAATAAATGATTATAAATATACAATCATCTACATCAAGAAATTAGCAATCAGGAGAGCAAGTCACTTTGATAAAAGCATAGGGAAATAATCAAATTAACCCAGAAATGGATTATGTAGAATATAGGGAAAAGGCTGAATTAGTAAGCAGACCCAAATCTTATATGAAAAACCAAGTGGAACACTAGGTAACCCCAAGCTTGTGTAGTTAAAGTATGTCAAAAAGTAGGATGGGTGAAGAAATGAAGTGTGCATACATAGAAATGAGAATCGGCCATGAATACAGAGGAGATTGTGAGAACCTTAAAGGAATAGTTCAAAAACTTTCTTCCTATAGAAAAACAAACAAAAAACTCATTGAAGGGGATATAGCTCAGTAGCTAGAGTGCTTGCCTTACATGTACAAGGCCCTCAGTTCTAATCTCCAGCACCACAAGCAAACAAACAAACAAAACCCCTGTCTTCAAATAAATCAAACGGATAATTTTTGAGGGAAATACAAATTTCTACAATTATTCCTGAAGAAACAGAAGACTTCTGCCTGGGCAAACATGTAAGATATTGAGAAAGTCTGAAAGAGTTCTCCCTCAGTGCCAAGCCCAGATGGTTTCTCAGGTGAATTATTTCATCCTTCAAGGAACAGAAACTTCAAAACTATTTAAATTGTTCTCAAGCAGAAAGATAAAAGGAAATCTTCCAAATTGTTTTTCAAAAGCCAACATAACATTGACTCCAAAAACCTTAAAATAAGAACACAGCAAACAGAACTCGAAGTGAATCTCAGTTATAAACTTCAGAGTTGAAGTGACATAGTACATAAAGGGTCTTGCGTCAATGGAGTTCAATTTTTTTTTACAAAGCCAGAGGAATGGGATGCATACTGTCACCATTCACATGAAAGAATATGCATTCAGCCTTATATTCATGTGTAGATATATTTATTTCAACTAAATATAATTGAAATTTTGTTATTTAAGACTTACCCACTACTACAACAATAATAAAATACAGAAGTTTTTTTTTCTAAGTATTCATTTTGTCCTTTGTTGAGCTCTTTTATAAGGATCACCTCATCTCTAAAGCTCTAAAGCTCTGGGTAAGAATTACCATGATTCTCCTTTAAATATGAGGACTCAACCTCAGCAAGGGGACTTCATGGCTGGATAATGGTGCAACATGATTTTACACTAAGTGGTATGGCTGAAGGCTCTCCTAATTTTTCAAATTTTAGATGATAAAATTACCATAATTTCCCACCCTAATAGAACTATGTGTTGTGCAAACCCCAGGCACTGGAGAAAACCATTTATAAGATCTAGGGTTGCTATTTATATTCCCATTTACTAAGTGTGTTTTAGTCACTTTTTTTTTTTTTTTGTCGTCGTTGTTGCTGTGACCAAAAGATCTAAAGACCTAACAAGAATGCCTTAGAAGAGGAAAAGTTCATTTTGGCTCACGGATTTCAAGGTTCAGTCCATGGCCAGCCAACTCCATAGGGCTTGAGATGAAGTAGAATATGATGGTGGGAAGGTGAGGTGGAAGAAGTTAGCTTAGGATATGATGCCAGGGGGCAGAGAGAGAGAGAGAGAGAGAGAGAGAGAGAGAGAGAGAGAAAGAGGTGTATAGATGGGGATGCCCCAAGTGACCCAATTCTTCCAGCTACACCCAACCTGCCTACAGTTACTGACCAGTTAATCAATTAGTAAATCAATCCACTGATTAGGTTATACCTCTCATAATCTGAAAATTCTTACATTGTATCACACTTGAACTTTGGGGGGACTTCTTATATCTAAAACATAACATTGTGCCCCTGGCCCACAAAACTAATGCATCTTACAATTCAAAATCCATTTAGTCTGTTTTCAGGAGTCCCCATAGTCTTAGCAGTTACAGGATGGCCCAAAAGTTCAAGTCCAAAATCTCATCAGAGACTCAAGGCAAACTCATGGATGTTTTCCCCCATAAAGAACAAAAGCAAGTCACATATATTCAATATATAATGACACAGAGTCACTTCACAAGGGAGAAATAGAGCATAGAAAGAAGACTGAAATCTTAGAGCCCCACGTCCAGCATCTGGAGCACATAGCATTGTGATGTGCCTCTAAAAGGCTTATGTAGCTCTGTCCCTATGACCTAGCTGGTTGCATCCCACATGGCTTCTCTCTCGGCTTCTTTCTACTCAATTCCTGCAGCTTTCCTCAGCAGATATCCTATATTACTGTCATCTCTTCATCCCAGGGTTCTCTACTGCAGTTTTTGGCTTCCTTCTGAATCTTCATGCAAAGTCCTCTCATGGACTGCCTGCAGGGATCGAAGCCTTCTATGCTTTGCCTAGACTTGCAGGCCTTTATTTGAAATCTTGGTGGAAGCCTCCCTGACCCTATAACTCTAGCATCCTGCATTTCTGCAGAACCAGCACCATGTGTTTGATGCCAAGGTGTGTCACCATCTTGGGTAGTAGCCAAATCTCCTGGGACCACGGTTGCAGCAGCTTCTGAGTATCCAAGTTGTGCCAGCCTAGGGGGAGGGTCCATAAATCTATCCTCTTCTTCTCTACATCCCCAGGGAGTCCCTGCCTCAGGTCTTGGTCTTTCTGCTCTCTACTGTCTATTCTGTGGATGTGGCATGTGGCAAGAAGGTACCCTGTTCCTGTGAGTATTTAAACCTTTATGCTCATGCTAATGTGTGTTTGTATATTGTAGGTGTGTTTGTGTATTGTAGAGGTGTGTGTGTGTATGTGTGTGTGTGTGTGTGTGTGTGTGTGTGTGTGTATGTGTGTTTCTGTAAGGAGGATTTGACAGGAACCTGTATCACACAAGGTTCTGTTAGTTCCTAGCCTGGTCCTGAGTCACAGAGCAAAATTGATCAGATGAGCAAAGAGCAGAAAAAGAAAAAAAAATAGACAGGTGGGAAGTTTACTGTTTAAAACTGGGTGGGGCAGATACAGGGACCCAGTGGGTATGAAGGGTGGGTATGCACTTTCTTCCCCAAATTTAAAATCCCAGAGCTTCTCTTCTTGACCTGTGTCATGCCAAAACTAACTATTCACTTTATGTTTTCACGCTCTGACCTGGTGCTTTGGAGCCACCATTATTGATGTTAAAAGAAGAAAAAAAAAAAAAGGAAAACTTGTATTTTCTCCTTGATGTGAATTCTAGATTGAAGGAAAAAAAAAAAAGCAAAACTGATGAGTATGGATGGATGCTCACCAGAGTTATCATGTCGGGTGGGTCATTGGGTAGAAAATTATCTCTTACTGAGGAAAATTTTCTTTTCAAACATCCTCAGTGTGAAGCTTGATAGGCACAGCAAGAAAATGAGTACTGTGCCACTAATACAACTAAAACTAACCCTCGGAGGTGGGGCGTGCAGGGTCTGTATTTTATTCGATGCCATATTCTACTCAGAAATAATGGAGCTGAGAGCAGGAGAGAGAGAGGGTGGTGCGAAAGCAACAGGAGGAAAGAATACAAGAAAAAAAAAACTAAATTGCGTACAGTAGGAGAATAAATAAAAAGCCATAGGAATTACTTATTTGGTGTAGTCTCAAAGGTCTCATAAAAAGTAGCTCTTTGATTCACCTTCCTTGTCTCCCGTAGTGGCTGCCAGACCAAATTAAAAACGGGCCCATGAAACTAGGGAGACCGAGAAAGACATAAAGAATGCTTCAGAGGTTCCAGCTTTTAAGTGTCTTTCCACTTAATTGTCTTTGGTTGCCAGCTAAGGAGGTAAGGAGGACTGGAGAGAGAGAGGGAGAGGGAGAGATGGAGAGAGGGAGAGGGAGGGAGAAAGAGAGAGAGGGAGAGAAGATGCAGAGCTGGCTAGAAACACTTTCAGAGTATCTCAAGACTAAACACTGTGCAGTGTGCATGCTGATGGCTACCTTCTTGTATTTCTTATCTACCCCAACACTGTTATCCTCCTTCCAACTGGGCTTTTGCCAAGAATCAGGTGTTGCAGATTGCTAGAGCAGGGAACATCTTGCAGAAATATGTATCAATGTAATTTCCTCCAGCAATATAACTCCATGATTCTCAAGATGTTTTTGACAAGGTCTGGGTTAGACATATTTCTGCTAGTGGGAATGGAGAATTAAATCTATCCTATCCACCTCAGTCCAATTCTTCCATGATAGTGTAGTTCTCTGCCCCTTTGGTGACTTCGCAACACACTAATTCATATGCAATAAATATTTGTTGCTTGCCCACTGTAACAATGATCTCTTGTCACAAGAATAAACAAATGACTGCAAATCAGTAGTGTGCAAGAATAAGTGATTATTGTGTCTGAAGTAAGTGGGAGGACAGTAAATTACTCTGCTGATCTTGGCTGGGCTCACTTATGAGTCTGCAGATTGGTTGGCTGGCTATTGGTTGATCTAGAATGGCCTTGGTTGGGACATCTGTGATGAATTGGCCGTCCTCCATGGTGTGCCTTTCATTCTCCACTGGATTAGTCTGGACATCCTTTTTTTTTTTTTTGTGATGATGGCAGAAGCTCAAGAGAACAGGCAGAAACACAAAAATCCTCTTGAGATTCAGGCCTAGAACTAGGACACTGACATGTCTGCCATATTCTCTTAACCAAGGCAAGACACAGATTAGTCCAAATTCAAAGGATAGCTAAGTAGACTCCCTTTAGTTAGTGGAGAAATCTGCACAGTCATGTGGAACATAATGAGGACACAGGAGAAGAGCAAAAATGGGTCATCACTGCAATCTACCAAACACACTATGTGTCATGCCTCCAAGGAAAAAAATTTAAGAAACACATGCTTCTTTGACCACAAAGACTCTGTTTCATTCTACCAGGCAATGCCCATGCCACCATCGGCCCATCCTTGCTACTAGGGAGAAAGCACAATCCTGATTATTTTACTCTGTGTCATTCCCACAGAAGAATGATACTCTATGTCATTCTTTAGCTCTTTGTGGAAAGCAGGGATGAATACAGGAGAAAATATTTCATTAATCCTTATAATCTGGACTGCAGGCAGAGTTCTGCACACCTTTCACAGAGTGGGGATGCTCCTGGAGCCCCACTTACATTCCCTTTACTGAGCTGGGGACTCATTCCCCAGCTTTTGTGAATGTTGGCTCCTAATGGATCACAACTACCTTCTCCAGAAAATTACCTTCATCCAGAGGCTACCTGGCTCTTGAGGCTATGCACACACCTCTCCCTACCTCATCAGCCTTTAGCCAATGATTGGATGAAGCAGGAGCACACGATGCTGCCTCCCTGACTTACATGAGAGCCAATTCTGTGGTGCTCCAGAGCACACCATCTAATGAGCCGGAAGCTGATCTTTAGCTGAAGCTACATTTTTACTCAGCTTCTTCTTCTACCCCATCTTGAAAGTAATCTAGTAATGTATACTAGATTACACTAAGCCCAGATTTTTAGTGCTCTCATTATAAAACGATGAAAAATTTGGTGAGGTGATAAATTTGTTAATTAGTTTGCTTGAATCTTTCTATAATGTTTGCATAGATCAAAATATCATATTATATTCCATACATATATGCTTTTTTATACTAAAAATAAGCAAATTAATTTAAAACATTCTTTCCTCACCATTGACTACAACTTAAAACTGCATAAATGGCATTGTATTACACTGTCCCCAATGCCTTTCTAGACTATTTCTTTTTCTGCTTTTGCTGGGTGTGGACTGCCTGCAAGCTGTTTGCTGAGAAGGCCAGGAATCTTGCCCTGATGGGCCTGTAAACATGGTTTTCCTTGACTTGGTGTGTCCTTCTTCGTATTCTATGGCTGGTAAACTTCTAATCATCTTTCATGATTTACCGTCACCCTCACCTTTTTGTAGAGAGTCTCCTGATCATATTAATTTCATTCATACCTCAGGTTATATTATATACTCATTATATTCATTCTGGGTACCCAGGGCACACTGAAAATACATCTATCATAGGAATTGTTTGATGGATGAATGAATTAGAATGCATAACTCTTTTAGAAAAACTGCCTAAAGTCTGAAAGCTAGTACCACAAGCAAGCAAAAAAATACACAAAATAGTTCAAGAGCATTGAGTGAAACAGTTTCCACTAACTTCGGTCCACATTTTTATTCATGAACGAGTTGGATGTTATTATTCCTTTTCAGGACCATTGCTCATCTAGTATGCCTCCTTCCTGGACTTACAATATAAATCTGAGGTACAGAATTTAGAAAAGTTTCTTTTGAGCAATGTACTATATAAAATCAGTTTAAAGTTTAAAGGATAAACCAGTTACCTTTTCTTTGTTAATTGATATATTTTCTTCTCCTCTCCATTTAGGACAAAGATACAATAAGCTCTAGTTGTTTCTACACAGGGTTCAAGAATAGTTTCTCTGTGTGTGGCAAGGGGACTCTTGAGACCCAACCTGTGGTCATCAATCCTAATTAAAGTCTTCAAATGGCTCTGAAGATGGAAATATCTTAAAACAAAAGACATTGCCTATATATATCAAATCAACAAGATTGGATAATCACCAAAGAATAAGTAGAGGAGGGTGAAGGATCACACTTCTAATTATCTCCATGGCTCTCTAGTTTTAGTTTGCATAAGAATCACTTGGGGACCTTGATACAAATGTTTGCACCTGAGTTTAAGCACTCAGAAAATTCAGATTAAGTAGAATGGAGTAGAGTAAAGGAATCTGCATTTAAAATAAGTACCCCGTTTGATTATCATACAGGAGGAACTTTAACCACACTGTAAGTTCTTACTGCTCTAACTATTCTCTAATCTGCATATTCACATGCAAAAGAATAAAACAGGACTCTTATCTTAACCATGCAAAAAAAAAAATCAAGTTGAAATGAATCAAATACTTAAATGTAAAACATGGAACTAAATGTAAATGTAAAACATGGAACTTAAATGTAAAACATGGAACTCCTAAAATAAACTGTAAGGGAAAATTCCATGACCATTGGACTTGGAAATTATTATTATCACTATTATTTTGATGTGGTGGGATGTCAAAAACACTGGCAACAAAAGCAAAAATAAACAATTGGGAATAAATCAGACTAAAGTTTCTACATAACAAAAAAAATTCAACTAGATCAAAAATTAGCCTATGGATTGGGAGAAAAGTAAAAGAAAAACCTAATTAAAAAGTAGGCAAATGATCTGAAAAGATATTTATACAAAGACACAGCCAGGTGGTAGCACACACCTGTAATCCCTGTGACATGGGAGGCTTAGGTGGGAGGATCACAAGTTCAAATCTAGCCTGGGTAACATAGTGAGACCCTGTCTCAAAATTAAAATAATAATAAAAGAGCTGAGGCTGTCACTCAGTGGCAGGATGCTCCTGGTTTCAATACCTGGTATTGCAAGGAAAAATAAAGAAAAGAAAAGAAAAAAGAAGAATATGAATGACCTACAAATATACAAAAGAGTTCTCCATATCACAAATCATCACCAGAGGAATGCAAATCAAAGCCACAATATTACCTCATACCTGTAAGGATGGCTGTTATCAAAAAGACAAAAGATATGTGTTGGCAAAGGTGGAGAAACAGGAATTTTTGTACACTGTTGGTAGAAATGTAGATTGCTACATCTGTTGTGTAAGATAGTATAGAGGCTCCTAAAAAAAAATTTAAAAAGAACCACCATGTGACCCAGTCAATCTCTCTTTTGGATAGATACCCATAAGAAATGAAGACCCCACGTTATAGAGATATCTGTATTTTCTATGTTCATTGCAGCATTAGTCACAATAGCCACGATACAGAAACAAAGTGTCTGTTAATAGACAATGGATAAAGAAACTGTCAGTGGAATATTATTTGGCTTTAAAAAACAGGATCCTGCAAAAGCTTGCATGAAACCAAAGAAAATATGTTAAGTGCAATAAGCCAGACATAGAAAGCAAAACCCTACATGATCTCACTTCCATCTGTTATCTAAAATAAAATCCAACTCAAGGAAGCAGAGAGTAGAATGGTGCTGCTTAGGGCAAAGGGGTAGGCAAAATGGGGAGATGTTGGTCCATGAGTAGAAAGTTGTAATTATAAGGGATGAAGAAATATAGAGGTATAGCATGAGGGGTATAGTTAGTAATATTGTAGTGCATACTGGGAATTTGTTAAGATAGTAGATTTTAGGTACTCTTATCATCTATAGAGAAGAAGTAAAAAGAGAGGTAACTATGTAAAATGATGTATTAAGTTAATTTTCTTAACTATGGTAACTCATTCATCATGTGTACTGAAACATCATGTTGACCAAATTATATTGTGTGCATGTATTAATATGTAGTCATACATTCCACTATTCTGTATAAAGATAATGTACCAATAAAATAAACAAATAAAAACGTCATGTTGTACATCTTAAATTTATAGGAGGCAAGTTGATAGCAAACAAGTAAAAGATTTGGAGGCTTTGGATTATAACCAATTTAGGTAGGACTAGAGGGGCTATGCACATTGAAAGAAGGGAAGTGGTAATGAGTTTTCCACTGAATGTATTATTTAATTTGTTGTATGGAGAAACAGAGTTCAAGGTGAAGAGGTGACCCTGCTGGGCTACTGGAGTATATGTTGGAACTCAGAACTTTAAAGACTGTGGGAACTGAACAATTCAAATCCAGAGAGAGCATTGTTATTTTTCTTTTTAAAAAAAATCTCCTTGACCCTACTTAACCAAAATGGCATTGGTGAGGTGCAGAGTTGCGTCTTCATTCAGGAAAGTGCTTTCTGAAGACAGTGTTTAGTCTGCATCCTTCAACCATAGCATACTCAGGACTTTCCCTGGTTGGTTTTTCATCTCTTCTTTGATTTTTTTAAAATATTTATTTTTTAGGTGTAGATGGATACAACCCAATGCCTTTATTTTTATGTGGTGCTGAGGATTTAACCTGGGCCCTGCCTGTGCTAGGTGAGCGCACTATGGCTGAGCCACAATCCCAGTCCTGTTCTTCAATTTTTGAACCCAGGGTCTGCTCTACTCAGGCAGACTTTGGGCAGTGACTTAGCATGGCAAGGGGACTAAAACCTGGCCATTTCTGTGTAGCAGGACTTCTGTAAGGGAAATCATTTCACCAGAGCTCCCAGATGGGCTGCCTGGGACTTCCTAAATAGCATGCAATCTGTGGCTTGTGTTACCCAACTCTCCTTTCTTCTGCTCTACTTAAGTATGTCTCAGACCTACATTGTGGCATGAAGACTCTCTCTGTCTACTTGTGCTTATTTTCCCTTCTATATTTCACAGGCTTACCCCATCCCTGCAAGTCCATTTCCTTTCTAATTCTATCCTTTTTTTATGAAGACCCAGTCAACATGATGCTCTGGTTTCTGCCTCCATTCTTTGATTCCTCTTATAGCAAAACTTTTCAAAGTATTTGTTAAACTCATTGCCTATAATTCTCCTCCTCCCACTGGCTTTTAATTCACTCCAGCTGCGCTTTGACATATGTCACCACCATGTACCACACATACTCATTGAAAACTGCTCTCACTGAAATCACTAATGACCACATTGCTCAATCCAAGGATCAATGCTCAGCCATCGGCTGATCTGATTGGCTCCCAGGATACCATTATATGGTTCTATCTCCCTTCACCTCGTTTTTGCTCTACTCTTGTATTTTTGTATCTCAGTAGCAACCCTGTAAAGGTTAGAGTGCTCCAGAGCTCAGTGCTTGGATATCTTTTCTTATATATCTATTGGTATTCTCTAGGTGATCTCAGTCCAGTGAGTTTAAATGGCTTTTGACTCTTTTGTTCTTTTATGGCTTCAGTGTCTGGTACATAGAAGATGCTCAATAAATATTTGCTTAATGAATGAAAGTTTGTTAACCTGAAGGTTCTAATCAAGATGGCTAAAGAAGAGATGAAAATGGCCCGGGGAGCCTGTCACTTGTGTTAAGGTCATCTTTTTGTCCATTCCATTTAGTTTTCATACCTCTTGCTAAATCCTCAGCGGGCAACCTCTGCTTTTCTCTCTCGCTTTTTCAAACGTGATTTCTGGCTATATTATCAATGTAGCACCGCACTTTGGAGCTTGTAAATAAAGCCATATGGGATTTTAGTTGTATCTACAGGTATTCAGGAAATAGTAACTTTCCCCCATTACTGTCAGAAACATGAAGCTTGCCAAGAGTGAAGATATCAAAGCTCAACCCAACCGGTGCTCTTCTCTTCAGGGGGTTTCTTGGGATGGTGATGTGTTTCACTGGACGTGTCTTTCCCTTTGGGAGATCTCTGCAGATGATTAAATGCTTTTTTCACTCCTCTCTGCTGATTGGATTTCCTCTAAATTTTATGCTTGGAGTCTGTGGCAAGCTTCTGTTGGTTTTCTCTGTTGTTTCCTTTCTTTGAACTTGGTATCACAACAGGCCCTCTTTGTTTGTTTGTTTATTTGTTCAGTCAGTTCCTTGTGACTCTGTGCCAGACTTAGGGATAAAAGATGCAAAGATAGAGTTCCTGAGTTCCAGCACTTTCTAGTCTGGGGGAAGAAAAAGCAAAATATTAGACACAGGGGAATTATGAAAACCTCAGGAGATTTAAAAACAAACAAAAAAAAAATGAAAATGCCCAATTCATTCTGGGGCAGTCATGGAGTGCTATCAGAGCAAGCCTGATTGAAAGTACAATTTGATGGACTGATGGTGATTTGCTACAGTGACCAAATATCAGAGTGTTGGCAGGGTGAGAAAAATAAAAGCGAAATTATGTTAAGGTGAACAACCCAGTTGATTAGGAAATCTGCAAGTAAATCAATGTGGTTAAAATTTAGGGACTATATAGGGGGCCTGAACAGGTCTTGGAGGCTCTGAATACCATCTAGCATTCTTGCTTTAATCTCAGGCATTAGGAGCCATTGACAGAAGAGATTCTGAACTGTTGCTTTGGTTATTTGTGACAGGAACTTAATCCTTGATTTTATCTTGCAAGGCATGTTACAAATATATGTCTACTTGTGCTACATAGCAGGGACAATGATAAAGGACTTGTAAAGACACAGAAAGGCAGATTAGTGATAAGAATGTAAGAAAGCAACACTGAACCTAAGCCTCTGCTTTGGGTTTCTTAGTTTCACAGAAAAAGGAACACCTCACAACTTGATGGGTTACTTCTCTCTAACACAAACGACTATTTCTCCTTCCTGAGAAGATGCGATACTTTCTTCAATTTGAGCTTAGAAAAATCACTCCCTTGTGGGTCTCTGTATAAAAAGTCATTGAATAATGGTTAGAGGCATTGTCTTTGAATGTGTTTTATAGATATGCAGAAGTTTGCACTTTGAACTGCTCCTTTTATGTTCAGCCTTTTAGTGAAAGATGAAGAAAATGGGACTGACATTTTTTTTTTTAAATGGCAAAATCCAGGGGACCAAACTTATAAGAAAATTCTGTATAAAAAGACAAGTGTGTGTGTGTGTGTGTGTGTGTGTGTGTGTTTCTCTTGCATTTCTTGTGGTGCCTAGCACAGAGTTAGGGACGTGATAGACTTAAGACAAATATTCTTATATGATTTTACTCTCACAAAAGCAACTTTGAATTTGGCTTAGGTATTTAGAGGTATTTTCAAGGTAAAATATTTATTTGTTCTACTCTCAAACCATGCTCTGAGCTGAGAATTATAAAATAAAGGAGAAAACAATGACAAGCAAATAATTGCTGAGGCTCCTACTGAGACTTCTCATTAGAGTTGGATTTGGTGACTTGCTGAGTTGTTTGTCAGTGGCAAATTCAGGATTCGCAGGTCAGTCCTAGAATCATGTTAGGTACTCAGCACCCTCATGTAGAGACAGCCCAGAAATCAGAAGAGTACCAAAGATAGAACTTCTGTTAGGGACAGGAGATTTTATCACCTAAGAAATTGGAAATAACTAATTTTGAAAGATTCTGAACATTTTAAACCAATGAATTCTTTGATTTCTGTGGATTTATATTGCAAAAGTAAAGTGTGGTTGGAGAAAATAGGAACCCCCATCTTTAGAATTGGCAAAGCACCATTCCCACAGTGAAAATAATCTCATTTAACACTTATGACTGCCCTAATGCAGTAAACCAGTGTGAGATTATGATTTCTTCTTCTACAGATGAAGAAAGTAAGGTGCAGAGAGATGATATTGAGCTCAATTCACTCCATGAACCCATAACTGCTAAATCCCAGTTCTTTGTTCATTTTGTTGGGTCATAGCTGTTCACATAAAGATGCTGGGGATGAAGATCTCTGATAGGTCTCTTTGAAACAGTAATCTTGGCTTTCTCAAATGAGATTACATGTATGAAAAAATCCAGGACATGGACAGTGAGATTTCTTAATATGTTTTCCCCTCCTTTAGTTGTCTGGCTCTTCATTATAAGTTACTGACCCTGACATTGGGTTAACTTTGATGGTGGTACGGGTGGTGGTGGGTAGTGAGTGCATCGATGGTACTTACAACTTTGGTGCATATAGTGGCTGTCTCCGGTAGCTGCCTGACTGCCTACCTTATCCTTGTGTTTCCCAGGAGGGGACAACTATTTCATTTTGGAGAAACTGGACTCTATCCCAAAGTGGGCCTGAAGTCTGAGCTGCATATTAATCTCTATCAGTGATAGAAAAGTGCTTTGTTCTTCAAAGTCCATTTGTTCCTTCTTCTTGCCCTTGAAAACTTCCTATTTGAAGCAGCAGGGAACAGAAGAAAGCTAACATGGTTTATTCTTTGGATTTCTACCAGTCCAATTTTCTAAGTGTTAGTTCTTAAAATAAGTGTTTCTGTAAAAGACCATGAAGGAACTCTGATTTTTGTCGCTCCTTCCATATGCAGAGTTATAATGTCTGCAAAAGCTGGACTATTAAGGTATGCTGACCAGAATTATCTTGGCTTGCTGTCACATGAATGTCACAACCATCAGCAGTCACAAAATCTTGAATAAGTGACACCACAAATAGGAATAATTCTTAAGACTCTGAGGTGATGAATCCCTTTTTTCCACTCCAGTTTCCCTCTCAGGGTCTCTGCTTCTTCCTTTGTGTCTGATCTCTCCCTTTCTTTCACAAGTCTCACTTGTCTCCCACAAGTGTTATTTGCTTGGATGAAAAAATATAGAGATATTGACTTTCGTACTGTGAACCATACAAAAACAAAGAGTAATTAACTTACGTCTGTGACAAATCTACTCTCCTCCCATATTGACAGCCTTTTAAACATGTATTCTATGTGAGATCCACATCATATTTTATTTTTATTTAGGTGTGCAACAACATTTAACTCAAAATTAGGTTAAAATTCCCCTAAGGAGAGTCTTTAATTGTTATAAAAAACCCAAAAAGCAAATATGTTCATTTAAAAATATTTGAAAGGCCTTTTTATTTCCAAGTGTATTTATATTTGTTCTGTATTTTTGTTATTATCTTAATCTAGTCTATCTATATCTGCTTGAACAGAGGCAAAATGATATAAGGTCTTCAACCATGTTTTAGGGTGTTTTTACTGGATAAAGTTGCCGTTTAGTGAAAGCCAATATTGTGACTTGTCATCCCTTGGAACTATCCAAGGACAGACAAACATGTACTTCTCATATGCTTGCCTCTTCTTTGAAAATTTCTTTTGCAGCATATCTCTGTCTTGGGCTCATCCTGAGCTAGCAGAGGGAGTTTTGCAATCTTCCAGCCAGTGAAGGTGGAATAAGCTGGGTAGCTATACACAGGTACAGTGCCTGGTAGATGTGAAGTTAGCATTTGGTGCTCAGGCAGCAACAATATGGCCAGGTATTTTTTTCCCCATTCAGTCTGGAGCCTTTCTCTGAGAAACAATTCATTCATTTTATGCCAATCATATGATGTGCTCATTCTAGAATGTTCTATTTTGTAACCAGAAACTGTCCCCTATTCTTGGTTTTGGTTCATTCCTTTCACAGGTCTGCCTGGTTCTGCTTTCCCACAGATAATGTTGTCCAGGCCCGTTATATTTTCCATTTCTCATCTTCATTGCCATCTTTAATTCCATCTATACCACCTTCTTCAACTGCATCTACCGTATCAGTTTTAAGCTCCTGTGCCCCAACATCTTCAGTCATAGACTGATCAGTGTGACAACCAGTTCCAAAATTCCACACCAAACTACATAACATTCACTTTTATAAATCAGCTATAGAGTCAGCCAGCTGAGATATATATATATATATATATATATATATATATATATATATATATATATATATATATATATATATATATATATATATATATATATATAAATAACATAGTATTTAAGCTGGTTGAGCAATAATCAGAAAGCAGATTGGATTCTACTCCATCTTCTGTAGTTGCACTTTTCTGTCAAATCCTGGGCCCTTTCCTGTCACCTTTAGTTCCCCTCACTTGTACCTTCTTTCCCTAGCTTGAAGTTTCATTACTCATAGCCCAGGCCCAAGGTTACACAGGAAATATACTTCTAACAAGTTTCTTGTTCCAAGAATTTAACTCATCAAGCCTAAAGATGAATTTAGAGGAAATATCGAGATCTCTTCCTAAGCCAAGGATTTGGGGATAAAAGGAGGATCAAGAATATCTGATCATATTTATTAGTTCATAGGTGTATACACCTTTCACATCTCCATACCAGTTAGTGTTTGCTATTAATAAGAAAGTTTCTGAAAGCTGTGTAGAAAAATCTTAAAAAGTAATAATAAATTTTGTTATAATAGTATCTGCTCAAGATAGAGCATTGAGATTAGCTGGCAGACAAAGAGATAAAGAGATTTGCTAAGAAAGTCATTTAGCAGATAATAAATCTAACCCAAATGAGGCCTCTGGGTCCCACCCCAACGCATCAGATATCCTAATTTCAGAAATGCAAATGTTATAAGATTAATGCAAAATGAAATATTGAGAAGAGGTTGTGCATAATCTGATGCACTATTAATCTTAACATTCCTCTGAGAGTCATATTTCAGAGGAGGTGGAATAGAATTCCCCAAAGGGAGCATTTAAGTCTGGGAACCTATTGGCAGAAGCAAACAAGCTTTGCTTAATATGTAGGTGTCATAAAAGGGAGGCTTCTGTCTTCACCCTCTCTGGCTTTTTAGAAGAATCATTGACCTGTGCCATAACCAGAATATATCAATGTTGTTTGTAATCACAGCTCCCTCCATGCTACTGACACTGCAGCACCTGTAAATTGAACTTAGAAACACAAGATAAATTATGCAATTTGTGAGGTGCCCAGAAAACAGCTATTGTGGAAAGTTAACATTAATAACAGCCTCATTACAAGTTTAACTTATTCTAAGCAACACTGAATCTTGACTTTCTTACTGATGCATTGTATTCTTTATTATGAAAATTATTTAAAATTATTGGAAAGAAAAGGGCTTTTTCAATCGCAAAAAGTACCAAATAAAATAGTGACAAGAATTGCACTTTACTGAATCCCACAATGAGGAATCATCAATATTTGTCAAAACTGCACTGGGATTTCCAATGACTAAAAACTATAAATTCCAGCTGTCCAACTTCTCGTCAACATGGCTTGTCTAAAATCAACCCTTTGACATAAAAACAACTTGAAATTTATTGAACTCCTTTAAGCTGGCAGTTTAGACTTGTCAGATACCTGTAGAGCACAATTGGACTGAGAAAATCCAACTCCTGTCATATATAAGGATTACAATCAACCAAATTTTCTTTTTGAGGCCTTCCAATCAGGTTCCTATTCAGTGTACTCTTTACTTCTTGACATTACTTAGATTTGTAGGACTCTATTTTCATGCTACAGTGGGATAATTTTTTTTCTTTTTTTTTAGTACAACCTAGAATAACCTTATTTGTAAAGCTTATCAAGGCCCAATTGGAGCCAGAAAGTAAGAGTTTTCCAATCTTTCTTTGTCTTTTGGAGGATAAAAATATTATGGACATGTTAAAATTGTATAGACATTGAGTTATTGAGCAAAATCTGAGCTTCCATTTATCGAGCAAATTTAAGACTTGCTAAATTATCATGGTTTTATCCTTACTAATTCTCTTGATTTTGTAGGTTCTTGGCTTCTTCTTGACTTCTGAATCATCCTCTTGAATAGGAATCTTTCAAAAAAATATTTTGTACATTTTGTTCTGTCCAATAAACATATTCTTAGTACTACTTGGGACAAGACCCTGAGTTAGGCTTGACAATACAAAGATGAAGCAATCCCTATCATGAGATCCATAGTTTGACCAAAGAGCTGAAATGATAGCCTGGGAACATGAAGCTTCTAGAGAGAAGAAAGGGAAGCTGCCAAAGAATGGGTTTAGTACCTTTTGGCATGATATATTAATGTTTTCTCCAAATCCTTTATCGTTTAAGGCAGAAGCTATCATTATTCCTTTGGTTGTTTGATGAAGGAGGGAGAGAAGCTTTGACAGGTGAATAAATATCCCCAAATTTCATCGTACTCAATCAAGACCTCATTTCTTTACCTCTTCATTGACCAATCCCCTGATTTGTACACGCACGGCATGTGCTACCTGTTCTAATTTTTTAATGGCCTTCAGTGGCCATAAGACTCAAGTGTGTTCATGAGCTATAGAGTGTAGACATGGTGCTTGCTCTTGTGAAGTTCACTATTTGGTGGTGAAGACAGAAAACAAACAAGTATAGCAAGAACAATGTAATTCTTTTTAAATTGGTTCTATGAAGGAAACAACAAAAGGACAAGCAACAGAAGATGACTTCTCTGAGGTAGTAATGCTTTAAGTGAGACTTGGCAGATGAGGAGCAAGCACATAATAACTATAGGGGAGAGAGTTTCTGACAATGGGAATGAAGCCGACGTAGGGGGAGGACAGTGAATATGGAAGACCGTGGTGACAGAAAAGGTTTAGTTAGGGTGTTGACAAGCTTCTTGGGGACATGAGAAAAGTTAGGTCTTATTCAAGTCCAATATGAAGACATAAGATGTTTATAAATTTATCATATGCCACATCGGATGATTTGTGCTTTTAAAACAATTTCTGGTTGCTTCATAGAGAAGGGATCTGTGCTAGTGGGGTGGAAAGAACAAAAGCAGTTCATTATTTTGGGCTGTTGCAATAATAGAGATGAAAGATGTCAGTTGCTTAGCCCCGATCAAGGGTCCTGGAAATGCCAATCCTAGGAAACAAGAATAACCTGGTCTTTGTGCTCTGTGTTTAAAACATCAAAATATACTCCAACTCCATTCACCTGTTCATTCATTCAGCCAAATTAGAATATATGCTTGGCCCTATGCTAGATGTGGAGGTAGAGAATTAAAATGTCTCAGTCATTGTCCTATTAAAACTCATACTAAAATGGGAGAAGATACAGACTTAAACTTGACCATGGACTAACAAGTGCAGCAAAGCAAGCTTATACAAAATGAAGCAATTAGGTGTAGAAGAGGGTGAAACACACAGAGAGACACGAATCATGCATGGCAGGCATTTTCCTTCAGGAGAGCACCTTGTAAGTCATCAAGTATCTAACATTCCCAGGATCTTAGGAGCTCTTGGTATGTGGATGGCCTCCACCATCAACACTTTCGCCCCCTGTGCTTAATGTATAACTCTCGATTAGAGGATTATAGGGTTGTACTTACAGTTATGGAACAGAAGCAATGCACTAAAATGTTTCATGGGGGGTGTTCAAAGAGAATGCTCAGAATTTAAGAGATTCTTGGCCCAATTATATTATTGAAAAATTTATTTTATAAACAAATGCAGACACATGATCCAGTGTCTTTTGATATCAAGAAGTTTCTAGCTTGTCAGAGAAAGAGAAAAACATTGAAATATAATGAGTGAACTAGTACTTGTGCCTGGCATAGATGCAATGACCTTGACCCTTGACTCTTCCTAGAGTGATGAGAGTGCTAATGATTGTGGCAACCCATTCTAGGCCTACAGATGATCTCAGTCCATGGGGCACCCTGCTCCCTGATAAGGAGTACAAAAGCTTCAATATAACTTGAGAACCTATCACTCTACCTATATAATCCTGAGAACTGGGACCTAACATATTTTTAAAGCCCAGGTAACCAGAATCATTCTTCTCCTCCTTGACTTCCTGCTTTCTCACTCTAGTTCCTATCTCTCTCTCTCTCTCTCTCTCTCTCTCTCTCTCTCTCTCTCTCTCTCATTATTTCATTTCTATCTCTTTTATAATCAAGGCCCAATTTTTTCCTCATTTGCTGCTGATTTTGATGGAGAAAGAATTACTATTAAAGCTAAATTAACAAGAGGAAATTAGCATGGACTTTGTATTTAGACAGATTTGGGTTTACATCCCAAGTCTGCTACTTAATAGCTCCATAAGTTTAACCAAATGATTTGCATTCTATCAGCTTCTCTTTGTTTTATATTAACCAAAAAGGAAGTAATAATTCTGTTTTCAGGCACATTGTGAAAATTACTTCAGATAATGAATGTGCAGTGTCTAGTTTGAAGTTCAATATGTCATTAACACCTAACAAACACCAGATAGACAGAACAATGTGATTGGATTTGGCTTGATTCTGGGCACAATATGTGACATTTAGTACTCCATTTCTCTAGGCCTTCATTCCCTTTGGAGCTTTTTCTTTTGTAGATCTTGGCTCTTCTGAAGTCTATTATTGTTCTCCCATGACTCAAATTTTCATTTTTAATGTTTTTTAAAATAGAGAGAAGTTTGAAAATAAACAATGACCATCTGTATGCTATTTAGGGTTAATAGTTAACTAAAATTTTGTCACATTTGGCTTAATTCTCTGTATATTTTTAGTTTTGCCTTTTTCCCCCCTAAGCATTTTATAGTTGTAGACACCATGAGATTCATATGACTTCATGTAGTGTCGTCCAAGAATAAGGACATTCTCCTTCAACACCACAGTGACATTATCACTATTAAAAATAATAATCTGAGCCTGGCATAGTGACTCATACCTGTAATCCCGTGGCTGGGGAGGCTGAGGCAGGAGGATCACAAGTTCAAAGCCAGCCACAGCAATGGCCAGGGGCACCAATCAAGGTGCACAGAGAGAGCAACTCAGTGAGATCCTGTCTTTAAATAAAATACAAAAAACAAAAGGCTGGGGATGGAGCTCAGTGGTTGAGTGCCTCTGTTCAATCCCTGTTACAATAATAATAACAACAGCAATTAAAACAACATGGCTTCTACACCATCACATTATAACCAGTCCACAATCAACTTTTCTTAGTTGTTCCAAATGATCTTTTATAGCTGTTTTTCTTTCATCTTTGAAGCAGCATCCAACTCAAAACACATACATTTTATTTGGTATCTTTCTTTTATCTTGAATATCCTCAGGACATTGATGGTTTTAAGAGTGCAGGCTAATTTTCTTGAACAATGTGCTAACTTTGTGATTTGTCTGATTAAAACCCATTCCTCTCACCTTACCATACATTTCTTTCTAATTGAGGAGTTTTTGAAGTTTTCACCTTATTGATATTTTACATTCTAACACCTAGAATCCTTCTAGCCTGCAGTAAAACCATGAATGATCCTTTAATACTTGTATTTTGATATTAATTTGATTGTGGAAAGAATGTCCAGAGGAGAAAAGATAGAATTTTAGGTGACACATAAAGAGAGCTCTTTTACCCTTTTCATCAAGAGAACGGAACCCAGGAAAGTCTCGCCTGCTAGGCATAATGGAAATGTCATCCTGAAAGAGGGTGAATGGTTAAGGTGACCTGTGGAGGGCCCCTTCAGGTTAAAGAGCCCACTGAAAAATGGCTTCCTTGCCAATAGCTCCTGCATCAATTACCTGGCAGCTAGGATCTTGCCTTGTGGTGTCTTGATTGAGGGATGCAGAATCTGTCATACAGGTCAAAAGAGGTTAGTTTTCCAACAGTTCTAATTTAATCCCTGTGGGCCTTTCATAGTCTCCAGACCATACAAGAACCAAGAGTCTTGCAGAAGAAACCAAGAAAACTTGTCTGGCTAAAATAATTAATATGTTTTCTTTCTATATTTTCACTATGAACCAGGAATGTCCAACAGAGCTTTCTGCAATGATGAAAATGTTCCTTTTCTTTTGCCGTTGTGCCCAATAAGCATCCACTAGCTACAAATGACAACTGAAAATTTGAAATGGGCTAGGGTGACTGAGGAATTGATCTTCAAATTTAATTTAATTTAAATTAATTTATATATATATATATATATATATATATATATATATATATATATATATATAGCTACCTGTGGCTAGTGTCTACTGTATTAACAGCGCACTGCTGTAGACAGGGTTACCCCTAGAACCTGGTTTCTGGATTTGAAATAATTTTCCATGAGTCTATTCTTTTCCTCCTCCTCTCCTTTTTGGTACCATGGAGGAACACACATCTATTTCAGTTCTACAGGCCTTCCTTTCTCCTTTCCCCAAATAGCCACATGATGTCTAGGAGGCGGCAGAGAGGCCAGCCATGCATGCTGCAGTTTATGCCAATAAAGGAAGCCTGTGTCATGGTGGTACCACCAGCAGCTCATGCCTTGCTCTCTGAGACTTGATCTTTCCATCTGCTAACTCACTCGGAATCCTCACCCTCTCAGCATTCGGGCTGAGTCCCAGGGAGCATAGCTTGGAGGGATTCTGCTTCAGAGTCGATGGAGTTTTAATCTCCAGAATCAAATTTCTCTGAGAAGTTTACCAATGCTCTGGATTTTGTCTTAACAAGCTTTAGTTTGTGACGTGCATGCTGGATAGGACAAGAGCATTATCAGATGAGAATATTAATAAAAATAACCATAAAATGGCAAGGACAGCTGTGGTGACATTTTATTGTGTGTGAAGTACTTGGCACTTATACTAAGTATTTTGCCTATACTTAATCTTTCTAATAATCCTATGATATTATTATGAGTTTCTGTATTATAGATGTGAAGACTTAGTGTTCAGGAAATATGTGACTTGCCCAAGAGCAAAGCGCTAGGAATAAGGATGCAATCTGCTTAATTCTCCAGCTCATTCTAAGACTTCCGGTGTGACGTTAATATTCTGTTTTAGTCTAGCCTTTTTTATTTCTCTCTCTCTCTCTCTCTACCACCCTTTCTTGTTCTTTTTCTCATAAGCTTTTCAAGGCATCTGAAATATACTCCTTCAACTTCCAAACTCTTAAAGGAAAATAATTAAGCTAGACACATGTGCTAAATATATATTGTACATGCCCAGCTCTACTTAAAGAATAACCCTTTCTTTTGCACATTAATTATTGTAGAACGGCACCGCTATATATGTAAGCTCTAGGGAGGCCAGTGGAAAAGTTTGCCTTATATAAATATCAACTTCACATCACTACGCCTGATTTTATTATGGTAAACTTATATATAATATAAAAGTTACTCTTCTAACAATGTTTATGTGTACAGTTGAGTGGTATTAAGCACATTCACATTGCTGTACAAGCATCACTACCACCCATCTCCAGAGCTTTCTTTCATATGCCCAACTAAAATTCTGTACCTGTTGAATAACCCTCCATTCTCCCTTCCCACTAGTTCCTGGTAAGCACTGTTCCTCTTTCTGTATGAATCTGACTTTTCTAACTAGGGCTTGGAGCCTCCTAGTTTACCTTTCAGTGATGTTGCTGCTCAAGTCATTGAGATATTAGGACAGATGTACCTCTTGCCAACAGTGGTCGAGGTGGAACATAAACTTGGTATGTGTGTTTTTGTTTGTGGAGGAGGGGGTAGGTGTGGGGTGTGTAGAATTTGAATAGAAGGAGATTTAAGATACTTCATGGGTTTAGTTCCCATTTGTCAAAGAACAAAGTGGGAGACGAGTTGCCAGCTACACCATTCCTCCCCCCTTGCCTTCCTCTCTCTATTCCTTCTTCTCTCCCTCCCTTTCTCCCCAAAAGTAAATTCTGGTAGTCTCAAAGAGTAGAAACCCAAATTATTCAAGAGTCAGGTCATTTTTATTAATGGAGAGAATCGAGATTTGAACATCATGTTCATCCAGTTTCCCTTCTACCTCTCTACTGGTGAGGAATGGGATTTTGGAGACATCTGTGTATACCAACCTGTGGAACCAGCTTGGCTGTACTTAAACCCAGAGCCTCATTTATTCACTTCAATATTTTCTGAGTTCTGTGTCCTCCCCTTTTCTCAAGGAATGAAGAAGGTTAAAAACAGAGTCTTGTCCCTGAGGTAAGAAGCTGAATTCATAAATTTTTGATTTGGTACATTATTGAATATTTTAGGATCTGATGTACTTTCAGTGAAAACAAGGCTTTCTTAAAGTAATTTAGAGATATATAAAATTCCCATTACCACAAGAGAAATGTTGAACCCTTCAAGTTATACAGGGAAAAATAAATATCTAATTATTTTAACCTAATCATTGTCTTCCCTTTTCATTCCCAACACTCTCCTCATTTCTTATTGTATTTTTTTCTCCCTACCCCTATAGGCTCTTTTATAAAACAATCCTTTTGCATTTATCAGAGATAAAAGAGGCTTAAAGATAAGAAATGACAGAAGTCCCCGCTCTTCTTGGGGATTACAAGTAGAATTAAGATGGCTATACAAAATGAAGCCACAGCTTGGGGGTTAGAAACGACAGGGTTGTATGTTCTCCCAAATCCTGGACACTGGTTAAGTTGTTATTAATCACAGAAATTCATCGCAGAGGACAGGAAACTTCATTTATAGCTGGCAGACTTGTGAGATTTTGAGTCTCCATTATAGTCTTCTTTTTAAAAGCAACATCTAACCACAGGGAAAATCTAGTTGTTGAAAGTCATCTAAAATGAAGTTATAAAAGTATCAATCTTTCCTCCACCTCCAGCACCACATCCCAGAAATAAATACCTTTTAAGCATTCTCTTTTAATTTGTTTGGAAGTTCCCATTAAAATTTTAAATGTTTTCATTTCTGCTTCAATTTCTTGAATTACCAAGTTTAGACAGCACCAATCTACTCTATGCATGAAATGGTGAAGAGCTTAGAAACATCTTTTATCATACTGTGCCTCTATGCTTCAATTTTTTCAGTTATACCATTAGCTCTTCATGTAATTAACCTTCATAATGATAAAATATATATTTATATTTGTATTTCTTGATTTAACAACTTTATAGAATACATTAGAAGGGATTTTTTAAATGTTCTTATCATTAAGAAATTAAAAGTGAGGTGATAAACATGCTAATTATCTTAAGTCATTATTATACATTGTATACATGCATCAAAATATCACATTATACTCCATAAATATGGACAATTGTTATGCATCATCTATAAAATAGAATAGAATAAACATTAAAGAAATTTAAAATTGTTTTAATTTCTTTTCATTTTATTACCTAGTAACCTTTGGAGTTTTTTAAAATCATTTTTTTTTTCTGGGGATGGGTATCAGGGATTGAACTCAGGGGCACTTGGCCACTGAGCCACAACCCGAACCCTATCTTGAATTTTACTTAGAGACAGTGTCTCACTGAGTTGCTTAGTGCCTCACTTTTGCTGAGGCTGGCTTTGAACTCGCTCTCCTCCTGCCTCAGCCTCCTGAGCTACTGGAATTTTAGGCGTGTGCTACTGGACTTGGCAAAAAATTAGCTTTTATATTGTCAAAGCTAATGACATTTGTTCTCCTAATACATAGTATTGATTTTCATATAGGTTGATTTTCAAAATTGAAATTACCTCAAATAGTATTTCCAGAGTCATGATGATATGATTATTACTCATTTTTAACCAAGTGATTGGTCTCATACAGGGGACTTTAAACTTCCTGTCATTATGCCCTGCTGCCTACACTCCTAGAACACTCAAATATCAGGACCCAATGTTTTCTGGTTTTGCTTATCTCTTTATTTATTTGTTGGAGTTTTTGAAGGTTCTACTGAATGCCATTGTTTCTTGTGGCTCATGTTATCTTCTGCTTTTTATGTTACTCTTTTTTCTGAAGTAATTCTTTTTCTTTATTTTTTTATTTTTTTTAAATCACAATGATTTTTTTAAAAAATTCTACTTAGTTATACACAACAGCAGGATGCATTTCAATTCATTGTACAAAAATGGAACACAGCTGTTCAATTTTCTGCTTGTACATGATGTAGAGACGCACCATTTGTGCAATCATACACATACCTGGAGTAATGATGTCAATCTCATTCTACCCTGTTTCCTAACCTTGTTACCCCTCCCCTCTACACTCTCCCCTTTGCCCAATCCAAAGCTTCTCCATTCTTCCTAAGCCCCCTATCTCCCATTATGGATCAGCATCCACTAATCAGAGAAAATATTCATCCTTTGGTTTTTGGGGATTCACTTACTTTGCTTAGCATGATATTCTCCATCTACAACCCTTTACCTGCAAATGCCATAATTTTATTCTCTTT
This sequence comes from Marmota flaviventris, assembly GCF_047511675.1. Lineage (NCBI taxonomy): Eukaryota > Metazoa > Chordata > Mammalia > Rodentia > Sciuridae > Marmota > Marmota flaviventris. The sequence goes on from NC_092498.1 coordinate 193,650,929, forward strand.
TAATGCTGACTAATATTGTATCTATCTATCTATCACATTTTCTTTATCTATTCATCTATTGATGGGCATTTATGTTGGCTCCACAGTTTAGCTATTGTGAATTGAACTGATATAAACATTGATGTTCACTATACCTGGAGTAATTCTTGGAGAGGTCTCTTTTAAAACATGGTGTTCTAGAAAAACCCGTCCCACTATATGAGAACTGGTTGTAAGATCCCCTGAGACCAAAGAAGCAGACAGACCTAAGATTGTAGAGAAACCTCTTTTATATATCCTAGACTTTCTTTGTTCTTCTGCCTTCTTCCTTCTTGTCTCCCTTCTTCTTGCCTGAAGAACCAGGAGATGGCCCAGGTGGAAATGGCTAAAAGGTGAAAAGCAGATGGGCAGGGGGAAGGGCCAAATGGAGTGATCCAGTCAGGAAGCAGTCCAGGAGACATTATTTTACAACTTCTATAACTCCCTGTAGGGAAAGGCCATTCCTGGGACAGATTACTTTAGCAACAGGTTGGAGTAGGGGTAAGTTATCTTGATAAAGGTGGTGGAAGGACACATTAACATTTTAATACCTCAGTGGCTATCTTCAACTTCTTGGACCCAAACTGGCCTCCATTCTTTCCATCCTATCCAACCCAATTACCTATCTACACTGACTGCCTGTCTTTAATTCTGGTTTCAATAGTATGCTGGAAGGAATGGGAAAAACAGACCAGGGTTACTCAGAATCAATCATGGCAGTTACAATTCAAGATGGCTGCAGTCAAGTTAAGCTAAACCCCTATAACATGATTCTTATGTCTTAGGAGAGCTTGCATAACTTAAAAAAATGCATAAAATACCTCTTTAATGGTTACCTCTTTAATGGTTTGGTTGCATATTTACTTCAAGGTTTAAGAATCAGAAATTTTAAAAAAATACTGCTTTGTCTTTTAGCATCCATTCTTGCTGATGAGAAATTTAATTAGTTTGATTCTCTACCTCTGGAAGCTTTTATAATGTTTTCTTTGTTCTAGGACTTCTGAAATTGCCTGAGCTTTTACAATGTGAAAATTCCCCTTACACTCTCACCCATGTTGCTAGATTTTTTAGTTTTCCTGAAATGTGTTATTTTTTAAGCTTGAGGAAATGTTTTTCTTGTTTAGTCTTGCTATGGAGCACTATCTCTTCTTTTACTATAACTTTTTTTTTGGTAAAACTATAATATTTTTTATAATAGCATATATAATTTTCTGAAAGTTTCTCTGTTTGCTTCCTTTTCCCAAAGACATTTTTTATTTTTATATTTTTATTTTAAGAAATAGTTTTTTATCTTTTTCTGGAAATACTTATTAGATTAATCAAAATTTTTCTTTCTTGATCAACTTTCATATTTCTATGGTCAGGTATTTTTTTCTTTTTTTAATTTTGGGCTTTCTTTTTCATCTTATATTTTTTTCTTTCACTATCTCGGGATCCTTTCTATGATCAGTTGGTTCTTTTTTGAATGACAATAGCAGACACTTTGTTTGTCCCTTGCCATGTCCAGTGACTCCCTTTGGGTTTTAGTTGCTCTGGTGAACAGGGCTGGAGGGAGAGTCCTGAATAAATGCCTCAGCCTTCCATATTCAAAGGGGACAATCATGTTGTTTATTACATGGTTCATCCCAGCAGGATGGAGTCCTTGTTGCCTATAATGGCAACCTCAATTCTCCCCTTCTTTATTGAATTGTATTGCTCCTGTCCTGTTCCACTCTCCCTATTCTTCACACCTGCTTTCTAGGACTACCTCCTATATAAACTACCTGGTACTCACGTTCTTCAGTCTAATTTTGTGGATACCTAGATGAAGACAGAGTAATTAGTACACCCAGGAGACTTGGATTTTCTGTGTAAATCCCTCTCTCCAACACCGTTTTTCCTTGGATGGGAGAACTGATTGACTTCCGTGTATTCAATGGAGTGTTTTAGTAAGCAACTTCCCTAGAAGGTGCCCAGGTACAGATCTTTGACAGATCTATGATTTGGGGACCACAATAACCCAAATAAGAAGATTTTTACTCTGGAGATCAGATTTTAAGTGTGTGTGTGTTTTAACTCTGATAGAAGCACTTCATATTTTTCTTCTGTTTCAGTGTAGTTCCTCAGTTGTGTATGTCTTTCCATACTTCTCTCACAAACTCCAGAAGTCATGCAAATTGTCTACTTTATTTAGAAGAAAGCTCATCCTGGTGTTATTGATATCTTCTTGCTGCACAGGCTCTTTAAACACGGAGTATGAGGGGCCTGAGAAGACCTTTGCTCTTCTGTCCAAGAAGCTACTTAATTATTCTGATTATTGGCTCAAGTATGTTTCCCCTTTGCTGTTTCTGAAGCATTTTTGAGGCTCTATTTTAAAGGTGTCTCTTACTTGTGGTGTTTTAAGTTGTGGTTTTCTCTCTTCCATTTGCCCCGTTAACATGTTTTATATGGTTTTTACCCACTGGAATTTTCTCTAATTTTCTGGTGCATTGATTGCATCCTTTCTTGTTTTCTATGTGAATATATTCCAGAACTATTTTCCATTTAAAAAGATACTGTAATAAGTAAACATAAATGTGCTGGGTCTGTCATCTTGAACAGATTCTCTTATTTTAGATGATGAAATTGAAGCTGACACAAGTGATTTGTCTGGTCACACTGACGTGGAGACTCAGAATCTAGACTTATAAACTCACTTCTGTGGATTCCAAATATTATGCTCTTCTGTTTCACAATTTTACTCAGCATTCTGATTGCAGGTGAGGCAACCTTTAGACAGTCAGGAAGCCACATTTTTAAAGAACACTGTATGGTATGAAGGGGACCTCAGAAGGGAAATCATAGGTATAAAGAAACAAAGTCCCTAATTGCAGAGGTCTTGGAGGAATGGATGGATTACCTCCTTATTCTTATTATTTTTTTAAAATAAAACTATTACTATCAGGAGACATTCTGAATGCATTTGACTTTGGTGGCAGCTTAAAGTCAAGAATCCCGGATTGTGTTAGTAGAATAGGACAACATAATAATATGGGTAGAGAATTACAAAATCAGGAAAATGTCACTCTTCTCATCTAATTGACTATGGCGATTTGGGAAGATTATTTTGTCCCTGAACCAGTCTTAATTTCCTTATCAATATATAATGTGACAAGAGAATCAATGACTTTTAATGTTTTCTGTTTCAAAATATAAACAATCTAGTGTGGGTCCTCCTTGCAGCCTGTGCTGCTGGCCCCTGTTTCCTCCCACCATGGGTGTTATGACAAAAGAGGGCCTCCCTTTTCTTGAAGAGACTTGTAATTCTTTGAGAGATCTAATGTCAAGCTTTTGTGTTTCTGTTTCATATTTGACCCACCAACAGTTTTTTTTTCTTTACTAAAAATCCTTTCTGTAAATCCCCAAGCAATCAAAATATAAGCAAAGAGAAAGAGGCAAATGGGAAGACAACTTATTGATTTATAAGGTTATCCTTGATAAAAAGCTGACACTGACACTTTACAAGTGGTGACACTTAGATATTCATTTTGACCCAGTAGAGTAGCTATAGTAAACATTATGGGTTATGTTAAGCTCTACAAGGGAATCTAGTTAAGGGTTGATCTTCATCGGTGCCCACTTGGGGAATGCAGATATACATAGAGGTAAACCATTCAGTTGAAGAGCAGCAGGCCTTGTCCCTAAGCAGAAATCAAAGACATTCTAGCAGCCAATTTTTCACTTTTCTTGAAGTTATCATCCATATGTCCCCATGGTTGTACTTTCAAAGAGAAGCTGTTATGATAGCCACTCAAACAGAACAACCTCAGCCTCAAGAGACACAACTTTATTATTTACCAAAGGACTGGGTTCAGAATATAGCCTGAGATTCTGGAGGAAACTTCAAGTTATTATAGACCATTGTGATGGTTGGCTTAGAAATGGATTCTGTCTTGGTTTTCCTGCATAGAACTTCTGACTCTTATTCATTTGATAACTCCCCAAAATTTCTATTCTGAGGGACTTAGTGTTAGCTGTGCACTTCAAAGGCAGAGCTCTGGGTCTTGATTGGAAGCCTGTATTTCAAGCCAACTATACTGATTTTTATTTTGTTAAAGGAGTTCAGCTAATTTATCTTGACCTTTGTTGGCTTCATCCTTCAGAGACTAGACGTGTTCAATCTCTATATTGGATTCTGCTGGGAATAGAGAGTTATCCAGAGCCATCATGTCATAGCAACCTTCATGCACTGATGTAGGATCTGGCCTCCCTCATCTAGCTATCTCCAACCATATTCCTGCTCATGCTTGTCTCAGCTACAACCCATAATTTTAACATCTCCAACCTTTGTCCCACTTATTTCTGGCTTCTCCACAGTCCCAACGACACCCATGCAAAGTATTGAACCTTCCTGTGTTCACTAGATGGATATTTATGTCTGCAGATCTCTTTTAAGAGGAAGGATGTACCTCTGTGAATCTAGTTAATGGGTATCTCCTATGTGCTGGGAATCTCTCAAAGCCCTACTCTTAAGATCCTTATCTGGATCTCTTTCCAGTGCCATTTCATACTCCAATGAGACTTCTATCAGAGAAGGAAGTTGTTACCACCTTTCACGTATCATTAAGAGAAGAAAACAGAAGAGTGGAAAGGCTGGCAGTCACAATGACAATAGATTATTATGAGCAGGTTGAGAGCCTTCCTCTTTATTATTTTCCTTACCCCCAATTGCTGTTCAAATAATCAAAAAGGGGTCCTCCCTGAAACTAATTTAATTCTCGGGTGGAATGAAAAGACATTTAAAGGGCAAGCCAACTTCATAAAATGACATTAAAAGGTTTTAAAATAGTATTTTGATTCTAAAGGGTGTTTGCAAATGTCAGAGGTAACATATTGATTATAGTCCCAGCAGTTCTTGCTCAGAGCTTAACTGTCTCTGGCTTAGCTAATGTTATTGACTCATGCACATAATATGAAATATCTTGACCACCTTACTTTGTTTGCTTAAATTTTTTTTTGACTCACTGGACTTTAGCCATGTATGAATAAAAGTGATGTTTGTAATTCTTATGCTATTTGACTTCTCATGTGAATTACATAGGGATAAGTCTTATTAATGGCTGTGGGACTTGGCATACAAACTCTTGAGATGTCCTACAAGCCATTAGACAATATTAAAAATTAATTGCTTCATCTTAGGGTAGGATTCTGAATGTGTAAACAAAGGAAAATCAGCTTGACAGGGGACACATAATCCCCTTTAAATCCAGATGAGGAATATAACCTTTCCCACATTTCTTGGCCTCTGATCTCCATGATGAAAATAGCTCTAATATTCTTATTTGTTGATTCCATTGTGGGAGCTAAGAACATTGAGGAAAAATTTGATACCATCATCATGAACCCAGTATTGGACAAGTCCCTTGCTTTCTCTGAATTTGTCTTCCTAATTTGTAAATAATGGAGATTATAATAATTGCTCTGGCTATAGGATTATACTAAGACTCCAAGGAAATGAAAATAATACACATGTGGGCGAAGATTTGCAGTTTACAAAGCTTTTCAATAATTGGTAAAGGTGAAATCAATGCTTTCTTTTCAAATTTTTTAAGACCTTCAGAATCTAGACATAAAATGTGTTCATGACATTTAATCTCATCAGACAGTAGATATGGCTCAATTTCATGGTCCATTCTTATGCATCAACTTTTATCAACATACCAACTGTAACCACGCCCTACAGAGCTTGCCCAATACCAAAGCCTGCCTAATGCATCAGTAAAGCAAAACAACTAGTAAAGAATAGCTATGGTTTTGCTTTACTGTTTTAAGAATTTTATACAGTTGAGTAAGACCTTACTTACACTTTTTGGGTGGGAGGAAGTAGAGACATTTTTATTATCACAGTGATAATATGCTCACAGTAAATAAATTTATAACAGTAATGAAATATGAAATGTGAAAATTAAAATTCTTTTCTGGACCCCTATCTCATTCTCCAGGGGAAATCACTGTAAATAATTTCTTGTATATTCTTCCCCAAACAGTGTATTATAACAAGAATAATGATTACCATCCATACTCTTCTGCACTCAAATTTATTTATTTACTTCTTTTTCCTCCCCCCATACATCATATATGACATTTTATTCCATCAATAGATAAAGATTTACTTCACATTTTCATGGCTACTTATATCATCACATGACTATGACATAATGGATTCTATTACTTTCCTGGTGAATTGTATGTAAGCTTTATAAAGTTTTCTTTTTGATATTAAAATGCTCTTGAACATAAAATTTATATTATTTTACAAATGGTATAAAAAGCCTACTTCCTTTTGCTCCCATTTAAAAATTTTCAAACCTACAATGAAGTTAAAAAAACACACAAAGAATCCCTAGATTTACTTTATCTGGAGTTACTGCTAGTGACTCTAATATTCACCACTGTCCCTTTTCTTTCTATAAATATATATCGATACTTATACATATTGCAAAATTGTTTGGATATAATTGAATACATCCCAATGCATAATCTCTAGGTAATTCAGCATATATCTTATGAGGACTAGACCACTTTCCTAATTAGCCACAATATCATTGGGTTACACAGAAAATTTAAAACTCACTCCATAATCTTTTCTAGTATGTGGGCAATATTCATGACTTCTCATTTGCCCCCAAAATGTTATATATAAATGTTACTCTTGGTGCCCATATCAGTTCCAAGCAAATAGCCATTGTATTTCATCAAGAAATCTTATTCTATTTTCCTCTATTCTAGTACAGTCTTGCCATTTCATACTGCTGTTGTGAAATTGACTTGATTTGAAATGTTTGGGTCAGTTATCTTATATAATGTTCCATCTCTGCCTTATCTCTTTGTCCTCTTGTAATTAGATTTCAGGTTAAACACTTGGTTAAAGAAATAAAAGATGCTTTGTATTTCCCATCCCATCCCATCAGAAGACTATGGGATTCAAGTTTGTTAGATTGCTGATGATTATTTAGTTAAGGTTGTTTCTTTATGGACCTTTCCATAGCAGTTTTATTTTCTTTTAATTAATATATTACTAAGGAGTCTGGTTACTTTGAAACAATATGACTACACCAATCTTTAATATGTTTTTAACAGTTACATTGGAATCCTTTTCTGTATTTTTATTATTGCATTGTAATTATACATAATGGTGGGATTCATTATTGCATATTTGTACATGCACACAATATAACAAGATAATTTAGCCAATATCATTCCCCAGTATTTCCCCTTTGCTCCCTGCCTCCCTCTCCCTGGTTCCTATACACTGTTCTATTGATCTCCCTTAGGTTTTCATGAGATCCCTCCCCTACCTTTTTTTCTCTTTTCCCCCTGTAGCTTCTACATATGCAAGAAAACATATGACCCTTGACTTTCTGACTATGGCTTATTTTGCTTAACACAATATTCTCTAAGTTCATCTGTTTTCCTGATAAATGACACAATTCCCTTCTTCTTTATGGCTAAGTAGAATTCCATTGTGTGTATATACCACATTTTCTTTATCAATCATTTATTAACAGACACCTAAGCTGGTTCCATAGTTTGGCTATTGTGAATTGTGCTGCTAAGAATATGCTTATGTATGTATTATTATAATATGCTGACTTAAATTTGTTAAGATAAATACTGAGTAGTAGTATAGTTGGGTCATATAGTGGTTCTATTCCTAGTCTTTTGAGAAAACCCATGCTGATTTTCAGAGTGGTTACACTAATTTACAATCTCATCAACACTGTAAAAGTGTTACCTTTCCCCCACATCCTCTCCAATATTTTTCATTGTTCATATTCTTGATGACTGCCATTCTGACTGCAGTGAGATGAAATATTAGTGAAATTTGGATTTTCATTTCTGTAATCACTAATGATGTTGAATATTTTTTCATATATTTGTTGGCCACTTATATTTTTTCTTTTAAGAAGGGTCTGTTTAGTACATTTTCCCATTTATTAATTGGATTATTTGTCTTTTTGGTGTTGAGTTTTTTTAGTTCTTTTTATATTCTTCTTATATATTCTGTTTGGTTCTTTTTCAATATCTCTATCTCCTTACTGAATTTCTCATTTATAACTGCACTTACTGACTTAGTTCATTCAGTTATTTTTCAGTGTTTTCTTGGCAATTCATTGATCATTTATATTATCATTCTTTTGAATTCTTCATCTGATATTTCAACCATTTCAATCAATATATTTGGAATCAATTTCTTTTGAATTAGGAACCTTAGGATGCCTAATATTACTTTGTTTTTTCATATTTAATGTATTGGAATTCATGCATCTGTTGTTATGAATTTATTTTTGTCCACTCTTATGATTGGGCTGTTTTAGTGCACAGCCTTCTCTTGCCAGAGAATCCCACAGCAATCTGGATTGAGACCCTTCATAGGTGTGATATCCACAACCTTTGTGTTAATTCTCTCTGTTTTTGCTGTTTGGAATTGATGTCCATGGAATAAGCCCCACTTCCACCATCCATTCCTACTTACTGCTTGTTCCTAATTTGGAGTTGTTATTTCTCCCATTCTTTGTATTTAAGTATAGCTGGTGTTTGTTGAGCAAGGTGCACTGTCTCTTGGCTGTTTAGCTGGGAAACAGAATCTTTACGTTGTGACTTGTAGTGTCTACTAGATTTCCCAGCACATTGCTGAGAAACGGTATTCTTGCTACATGAATTCCAAGCCATGGAGCAACTGAAAATGCAGTCTTCTTCTAATCTGCAGTCCTTCCAATCTCTGTAGGATAACATTTCTGAAACATATTCACTTTATACTTACGGGAGTTATGATTTTTCTTGGAAGATTATACTTGGCTTCCTCAACAAACTTAAATTAGTTGTTTGTTTGCTACTGATGATCACAGCCTGAATTAATAATCACATTTTAATAGTCAAATGGTAATTGTGTAATGCTACCATTTCTCTTTTGATTCTCCTTCTATGCTCCCCCGCCACCACCTTTCCAGTGTGTTATATCACTATGCTCAAATTGTACTAAATGTGGCTCTTTTGTCTGTCTTTGGTGATTTCTTTTTCTTTTTGAATGAGATATCTTCATGATTATCTCATGCTGTATAGGTCCTTGACCTGAATTTATTTCTCTAAAGAGGCTTGATGCTTTAAGGTATGAATAGTACTTAGAAACCAAGAACTGAGGGCTAAATATGCCCATTGCTACCGCTGTGTCTTTGCTTCTAGGCAGCAATTACTAATGATGTTGAATATTTTTTCATATATTTGTTGGCCACTTATATTTCTTCACCTAAAGACAATATCCTGCCTGTGGTTTGTTTTTGTACAGCTCAGCAAACAGAAATTATTTTAAAAAGTTTAATGGGTTGGTAAAAAAAAAACCCAACAATAATGAAAAACATGCAAGCAAACAAAAAATAAAATCTCCAAAGAGACAATTAATAAATAAACAAAACATCTACAAAGAATATGCAACAGAGACCATATATTGCAAACAAAGCCCTAAGTTTTTATAATGTGTCTTTTTGTTGAAAAAAAAAAGTTTATCAATCTCTATTCTAGGCTTTTATACAAAGGTAGGAAAAATATTTTGTGAATTATTTTGGTTTTATAAACATACCTAAAATTCAATTCTAATATCACAACTTTTTCCTGACCTTCTTCCATCCATTCCATGTTCATAACTCCATGCTCTGAATAATAACCAGGTTTGCTACAATGTATTATTTGTTTGATCCTATCTATAATACATTCCACTTTTAGAAATACTACATCAATACCAATGCTAAAAATTAGATGTTAATTCAAGGTCAAGATTTCTCTGTGATTTGTTATTGTTGTTTTTAGAATATATTCTACTGGAGTTGTAAATCAAGTTACTATGTTCAAAAGTTATTCAATTAATTATTTTCCCCATGCATTTATTTTTATTAATGTAATAGATATTAAGTTCATTGGTTTCTGTGTGTATTCAAATTTATTGTGCTCCTTTTTCATATTCTTAAATAAATTTTATTTTTGAATATGAAAAAAATATCTATGTGATTCAAGCATTAAGTATGTATCAGGTTAAAGTCAGAGTTATCCATTCCCAGAATCATCCTTTACAACCTATTCCCACATGTAACTGTTTTCATTAGATTTTGGGTTAGCCTTCTATGTTCACTTTTGAAAAAACTATAAAAGAGAATATACACATTCATATATGTAACATATATAATTTTAATTTTGTATTTTAATCAAATTTATATAATAAAGAATGAATATAAATCATATAAATAAATATGTTAATCAACTATATATCTTTTAAAAAATATTTTTAATTGTAGATAGACACAATACCTTTATTTCATTTATTTATTTTTATGTGGTGGTGAGGATTAGATCCAGTGCCTCACACATGCGAGGCAAGAGCTCTACCACTGAGCTATAATCCCAGACCCAATTATATACTTTTGAGTAAATGCTTATTTTTCCTTTGTCATGATTCTTAAACAAGATATAGTGTACTTTATGTATTTCTTTATACTTCAATCTTTTCACTTAAAAATAACACTGTGGATACAAACCCATATCAATTTCTAATGGTACTTTTCATTTTTAATGGCTGTGAAGTACTCCACTACTTGGGTGCATCATGATTTATTAAAACCAGTTTACTACGGATAGGTTGTTTTATTTTTGTTTGCTTCCCACATTTTAACTATTATGGTGAATTCCATCTTGTATATATTGTTATTGATTGTAGAGGTGAAACTTCAAGATAGAATTTCTAGAATTGGGATAACAGTGCCAAGGGGTAAATATAAAAGTTTTACAGTTTTACCCTTTTTGTACAGATATATGGCAAACATTGTCAATTTCCTCTTGAAACAACACTGAAGTTGTTGCATTTTTTTTTTTACAACCACCAGTGGTATGTGAATATATCCATTTCCCCAAGTCACCACCAACAAAATCACTTGTGCTTGTTAATTATTTGAATTTTTTGCCAGTTTGATAGGTGAGAATGATATCTCAGTTTTGGTTTGATTTTTTATTGTAAATTGGACAACTTTTTAGTTGTAGAAGGGAAAATTGTATTTCTTTTTTATGTAATGAGTGCCTCTGATTTTAACTTATTTTTCTACCAGATTTTAGGTAAGACAACTTACTTCTTAATTAATGACTACATGAGGAAGCTTAATTGAATCTGGCTCCATGCACTAAAATAAATACACGTTTTAATTACTCCTGGGCACCAGGCTCAGATGAAAACCAGTCTCCCTACAGCAAACAAATGATTACTCCAGCAGATAGAGTTTTGGCTCTGAGCCACTCATCTAAGACTCATAATGCACTTGATGGTGATTGTGAACTGGGTGCATGGTTGCTAAGTGGAGATCTTATCACAATACAAAATGAGACAATGGGAATGATCTCATGATCTGGAAAGCAGAATATGAGAATTTAGTTGTGAGAAATACTGGAAACTTAACTTGGGCCCCCAGTAGAGTAGGGCCAATGTTTCTGAGTCCCTTGAGGTTTGGCAGCTGCCCATTTCCTTTAGAAATGCCTCACTTCCAGTGGCAAATAACTGCAACTGAGCCTTACAGAATCCATTCACAATGCAGTGGAGGAAATACCCGAATGGACAAAGAGCTCAAAACCAGGCAAGAATAAAAGCAACCTATAAATTGTAACTAACAAGACAATAGAAAAATTGGGGTTAAAGTGTCTGAAAAATGCATTTAAAAGTGTTCTACCTTTTTAGTCATGTCAAAGAAAAATGGCATTAAATGGAGACAAATGGGCAGGACTTTTTTCAGGAGAATTGCAATGGGGGAGAGAGATTAAACTCAACTCCACTGAAACGGAAGACAGGGGAGTTTTTAGCACTGGGGTGAGCCAATGGAAAAGAATCAGAGAACCTAGAGGGAGAGGATGCCTGTGTGATTAGGCATTCCATGTGGGCTAAGCAGCAATCATAGAATTCAGGCTTCTACCTCCCACATAGACTGTGGAGTCTGTCCTTCTTGACCATTATAGTGTCAAGAATGGCCCTCAGGTTTTGGGGAAAGATATTTCTGGACTGTAAACCTGGAAAGAGACTGGAAGTAGATCTGAAGCGATAGAAATACTCCAAGCAATAGGAGTTCTGTGCTCTATCATCAGGAAGAAACCAGTCTACAGTTTAATCAAGCTTAGGGCCAAGTTAGAACATCTTGGTCAGTCTTCATGGGTTAAAACTGTAGCAAACTTTGCTATGATTCCACTGGAAAAAGTTAAAATTTATTTCACCAAATAAAAGGACTAAAAACATCAAGTGTTGTTTAGAATATGAAGTAACTGGAACACTCTTAAATTCTTGGCTAGACTGTAAGAAGATTTTTGCACTTTGGGAAAGTTCTTGAGGTATTTACTAAAGATTAGCATCCACATGTATATGAATCAGCAATTCCACTCCTGGGAGTATACACAGAAGCATGTGTGCATATGTCCCTTGAATAACACGTTTTTACAGTGGATTTATTCATAATAGCTGAGTACTTGAATAACCCATATATTTAACAATAGTAGAGTAGATAGATACACTCTGGTATATTGCTAGCAGGGAACGTAAGATAGGAATGCAAATGGACAAATTATCCATATATGGGTATTGAATGAAATAAATCAAGGGTCAGGAAAGTGAAATGCTGTATGAGTCCACTTAAATAAAGTTCACAGCACTTAAAATTAATCTATGGTGGAAGAATTAACAATAGTGGTTCACTTTAATGAGGATGAGAGGTCATGACAGATACTGGTCTCAGGGAGGGCTTTAAGTTGCTTCTAATACTCTTCTTGATCTGGCTGGTTTTTCTAATAGGCAAAAGTGTTTACAGTTTTTGAAAATTTACCCTTATGATTTGTGTAATTTTCCGTTCATAGGTGATACCACAAAAATGAAGCTAGAAAGAAGTGTAAACAAGCTACAGAAGATTGGTAAGAAGTTGCTGAGTCTTAAAGAATTCCGATTCCTACACTGGAAAAAAAAATGCATCTGGGCTAAAAGTAGAGAGGCCTGTCTTTAACTAGGGACATTCTGGTCCTGAATTTTATGTGAAAACAGCCAAAGGCTGTCAGCTCATTTTTATCACAAGCAGGCAGGCAATTTGTGCATAAAAAGCACAGTCCTTGAATAATCATCACATTTCCTTGTTTTACAAATGTGGAGCCATCACTCCAACAGTGCAGGTGATGACAGCAGTCACTTTTGTTGTTACTGTTGTTGTTTTATTGTAGGCATTCTAAAATTAGAGGCAAATAGCTTGGTGGAGTTAGTGTTTATTGAATTTTCCCACTTTATTTTAAGCTATAACATTACAGTGGGCATGGAGCACTTCCTAATTTTTCTTGCAAATGCCCCCAGAAAAATAGCACTGGAGATGTTTTCTGCTATTTGCAAAGAACGAACATTGGCTCAAAGTCAGACAGTTATAGGTTCAAATACACGTTTAACCTTTTTGCATGATCTTTAGTAACTATTGGAATATCTTGAACAATGGTTTCTTTACTAATATGGGAATAAAGGCATCTCTTTTTAAGATCAATGTGAATTTTAAAATAATACATTTTACCCATCATGGCCAGGACCCCATCTGTACTTTGGAAATGATGAATTGATTGGGGAGAAGAAAAAGGTGAGAGTAGCCTGGTATGGTAGCACATGCCTGTAATCCCAATGGCCTGGGAGGCTGAGGCAGGAGGGTTACAAGTTCAAGGACAGCTTCAGAAATTTAGCAAGGCCCTAAGCAACTTAGCAAGACCCTGTCTTAAAATTTTAAAAATATATAAATAAAAAGGTCTGGGGATGTAGTGCAGTGGTTGAGTACCTCTGGGTTTGATACCTGGTACCGCCCCCCCCCCAAAAAAAAAAAAAAAGAGAGAAAGGGTGGGAGTATTTTTTTTATTATCTTTACTAGATAAGATGTCCATTGCTAGATATGCCTTTTCAAATGTGTGCTTCATCATTATTCCAAATTGGTATTTATAATCCATGTGAATCTGTCATCCCAACTAAATCTCTGCTTTCCTTCTGCGCTGCACTTCAATCCACTTAATTTTTAATTTTTTTAACTTTCTTTTTCATACTACTGTTTGATTTAATGGCATCTCACCTTAGCTTATATTTTTTAAAGTTAATTCTAATTAAAAACAATTTTAAGGCTGGGAGTGTAGCTCAATGGTAGAGAACTTGCTTGTCATGAACAAGACCATGGGTTTGATCCAAGTACTGCATAAAAGAAAAGAAGAAAGAATAACATCATTTGAACGTTGAGCTATATCACAATATCCCAATTTGCAGAGATGATGACTGAAATCATGGGGTTAATTCAATGCAAGGCCAAGGACCAATAGCCTTTGGGTGACTATCCTAGGTGTTCAGTAGTTTCATGTATGACTAAAGGAATTACCCATGCCAACTCACCTCTGTGATGTCACCCTCCTGATGCCCTTTCTTGCTCTTCATTATTTTCCAGAGTATTGGCGTTCCTTTATTTTAACTGTTCCAAGGAAAAGTTTTCCCTTAGGAAATTCACTGTAGCTACTTTATTTAGCCCAAGAAAGTTCAGCTTTCTATACAAACCCAGTAGTTCAAATGTGTAGTTTCAATTTTCTTTGATTCTTTCTCTTCTCCCCGGTCAGATATCTTAAGGCAAACCTTTAGACCAGGTCCAGTGCAGCAAATGAGTCCTTTGTGGCATAGACTAGAAGGAACTGGATTCAGGAGTCTTATTTAACCCTAATTGAGATTTTATTTAACTAAAGAAATTGGAGATGGAGAAAGGAAGGTAGTAACTTGCCTTGTGTTTTTCTGCTTTTAAAATTGTGAGCTGCTCTTTTCTTTCCCTTTTCTTTACCCCTTGCCAGTGGCTCTTTTGCAATTCAGTGTAACCTCATGCTGCCCATTTCTGATGGGCTGCTCATTCCTTTCTGTCCAATAAATGACCAAAGAAAAGGCAGGGTCTGATGTTCTTGAAAACCTTAAGGTGCTGTTAGGGAAGAGTTCTTATTTAGAAAATCCCATTGAGTCATTCCATTTGTGTTCTCTTCATTTATTCCTTCCTTTCATTTTTTGCAAATGCTGGGTCAGGATTCCAGAAGTCAGAACTATCTAAGTGAATAATGGATTTTTTAGAGAACAGCACGATCCAGTGCCTTCAACGTGGAACAGAGGACCTCACTTCCTTGTACCTGATACCCTATAAGTATCTGAAGTAACTGGGTTATGAAGATAATCCTGAATGCCCTCATGTACTTTGATGTATGACCTGCCTTTCCTTAGGAGAAGGCACTCATGTCAAGCATTTATAAAGTATGTTTTCAACTCACTTAAAAGAGTTCTTATTTCTTGATTTTTCTGCCCCTTGTTGATTGTGTTTTTCATTTTACTTCCTACCCCATATTGCAGCTTCTGCTCCTCGTTTTGCAGAGGTGGGCCAAGGAAGAAGAAGCTCACACACAGTGAAAGGAGTCGGGGAAACTGCTTAGGAAATATTGGCCTAGATCACTATTCCATTCCTTCTGCACCACTGACAGGCACTAACAATACTGCAGAGGGAATATTTTGCTATGTGCAAAAATGGGGATTGCCTATAGAAAAGACCCATGGTATATAATCACCATTGTTAAAAACACTTAATCTGATGTTAATCTCCCCTCTCTACCTACCTCCCTGGCTCTCTTTCCTTGCCTTAATAGTTCTCTTCTATTTCCAGGTCACTTTTTTTTTTTTTTGGAAAAAAACAAGTGCCTACTTTCTAGAAATGAGTCTGTTGTTTCGAAGGAACAGAGGATGGCCAGGAAAATCATGCAAAATGGAATGGGAAACCGCATAACTGTCGAGCAATGATGCCTTGACACAGCCACATGTGGGTCATGAACTATTTACACCTGAGTGGGATGTTTTTGCAAAGGCAAAGAAACTATCCAACTATTGGATATTTAAGAAGACACCATGATTACTTTCTTTGAAAAAAATATTAGCATTAATGCATATTGATTGTACAAATTCATGGGTTTCACTGTGATACCTTCATAGATGTGAATTTCATACTTTGATCATTTCTACCTTCCCTAATACCCTCTCATACCCTCCTCTCTCTACCTACCTCCCTGGCTCCCTTTCCCTGCCTTAATAGTCCTCTTCTATTTCCAGGTCACCTTGTTTTCCCCACACATAATGTGAGAAAACATGCAATACTTGTATTTCTGTATCTGGTTTATTTTGTTTAACACAACACCCCAGTACTATCCACTTTCCTACAAATGACTCAATTTCGTCCACCATTATATCTGAGTAATACTTCACTTTGTATTTGTACTATATTTTCTTTACCCATTTTAATCTGTTTTTGGGGACCAGGCTGAATCCACATCTTGGCTGTTGTTATCAGTATTGCAGTAAACATGGCTATACAGGTAACTCTTGCATGCTGACTTCATTTTCTTTGTATAATTACCCAGGAGTTATGTAGCAGGATTATATGATTGTTCTATTCTTAGTGCTTTGAGGAACCTCTATGCTGTTTTCCATAGTTATAGTACTAATTTATATTCCTACCAAGGGTAGAGAGTACCTTTTTTTCCCACATCCTTGCTGGCATTTGTTAATTAATTAATTAATGTATAGTAGCAATTCTGAGGTGAGATGGCATCTCAATGTAGTTTTGACTTCCATTTCCCTGATGGGTACAGATACTGAGTATATTTCTTATAATTATTAGCATTCATATGTCTTTGATAATTAACTTATTTTTGGATTGGAATAGTGTTGGTCCAAACATGTGCGTTTTTTAAAAAGATCACTTTAGTAGTTTCTCATACTGTTGACTTGTAGATTTAGTCCATTATGATCTGAGAAAATGTAAGAAATTATTTCATATTTTTGAATTTAAGATTTGCTTTATAGCCTAACATATGATCTGTTTTGAAAAAAGTGCCATTTGCTGATGAAAAGGATAAGTATTCTGCAGCTGTTCGGTGGAATGTAGTGTAGATGTCTGTTAAGTCCATTTGATTGATAGTGTAACTTAACTCTGACATTTCTTTGTTGAATTTTGGTCTGCATGATCTATCTATTGGTGAGAGCAGGGTATTACAGTTGCCAACTATTATTATATTGGGGCAGTTCTCTCCCTTTTATGCCTAGTAGTATTTGTTTTATAAAATTGGTTGCTTCAATATTTGGGAATATATATATATATATATATATATATATATATATATATATATAAAATCATTATATCCTCTTAATGAATTATCCTATTTATTATTTTTTTTTGTTTTGCCAAATATAAGTATAGCTACTCCTGGTTGTTTTAAGATTCCATTTCCTTAGAGTATTATTTTCCCTCCTTTTGCATTCAGTCTGTGTATAGCTTTGCAGATGAAGTGAGTTTGTTTCTGTCAGAATATTTTTGGAACTTGTTTTTTTTTTTTAATTAGTCAGTCTGCATCTTTTAATTGGAGAATTAATTATTATTGAAAAGTATGCATTTGTTCCTGTCATTTATTGTTTTTCTTCTGTTTGCTTTGAATATTCTCTGTTCTTCTTTTATGGCTTTTTCTATTAATGATGTTTGATTTTTCCTAATCTCATTTGCTTATCTATTCTTCTACTGAACTCATGATTTTGTTGATCTTTTTTTTTCTTCTGAGTGTAGGATTCTCCTATGTACCTTATGTAATGTTGTTTCAGTAGTCATGAGTTCTCTTAGTTTATGCTAACCATAATAGTCTTTTATTTCTTCTTGAAGTCTAAAGGATTAATTTTGCTGGGAATGATCATCTTGGTTGGCAGTTAATGAGAAAAAAGAAGAAAAAAGATTGTTAAATATTAAAAGAACAAAACAGAAAGAAATAATGAGAAAAAATATATATCCAAGTGAAAAAACAGCAATAAGAAAAAGTATAAATTAAAAAAAAAAAGTAAAAACTCCTCTCTTCCAAGGTGCTTTATCATGTGGGCAAGAATAGAAGATCTGTCTTCTTGGGTCACATGTCCCGTCCCTTGGAGAGAATAAAAGTTGGAATTTCCCATTCCTTTCTTCTTTGCTTTATTGTGTTTGTAAACTACCAGAGGGAGAGGTTTGTAGCCAACTCTCAGCTGTCCTGCATGCCATAAATGAGGAAGGGTGGAATTCAAAGCTCCCTAGGCAAAAATTTACTGTGGAGACTTTTGGTCTGCACACTCTGAGAGCAGGGCAGGTGTGGAGGTTGCAGCATATTACCGAGGTAATGTGGAATTTGTTTGGAACAGGTTCTCTCTGATAACCTTTGTACTGCACACCCCAAGAGTAAGGCTAACATTAAGTGCTGCAGCATGTCAAGGACTCTGGCACATTTTCTGCTGCACACTCTGAGTTTGGAGAGAGGCTACAGAGATGTCACTATCTATGCTTGGGGGAGGGGTGGCTAGCCCCATGGCTGTGGTGTTCCAAGGGGTAACTCCCATGCAAAATCACATGTAACTGCTCATCCTCTCAGACTCCTGCCACTGGCTTCCCTAATAATCATTCTCAAGGGGAAGAATCCTCTGTTTCTGTATTCATAGCAGTCTGGTTTCCCACCACATATAATTCTCTGTGGGTTTGTGCTTTTCCATGGGAACCAAATTGCCTTTCATGGCAGTTGCCCACTAAACAATATTGCCATAGGGAGCTGTGGACAGGAAAATTTAGGGGTCTTTGACTCCCAGAACCACAAGGTCACAAAAGACCTTCTCAAGATTGCTCCCTTTTACAGTGTCATGAGGATATGCTGGGAAGTGCAGAGAACTTCTCTAAAGCCAGTTTGCTATGCAGGTCCCACGTCTATTATCTGGTTAGACTGTATTCCTGCAAGATGTCTAGTCTCGTGCCAGTGGCCCTCACTGGGAATCTTCTTTTTTATGTCTGTCCCTACCCTGTGCTGCACTAGTGCTGAGGTGCACAGTTTCACCCTCTGTTCCACTATTTAATGTCTCTGGGTTCCAAGTCTTTGTCTGCTCACTTCAGTATTTCACCACAATCATCCACCTTGGTATGAAGCTGCTCTTCAGTTATTTGGATTCTGTGTCCTGAAGCGGAGGTGCCAGTACCTGTCATTCATTATGTTTAATTCTTCCCTGATATATATTTTATAAGGAGGATATCATTTCACACTTGCAGATAGAGGATTAGTGAACAGACCCAATTTTTATCCAATGATTAACATACCCAGTTTTAATCCAGTGACTCATTCATTTCATTCCACACACATGTTTACATGGACCAGATATTTTGGGGGACATTTTGACCTGTTTAATTCACTAGATTTTGACTACCAACTGTAGAAATTCATCAATGGTTTTAAAGTAAAATAATAAAAATATGCTAAAAATTAGTGAAAATTTTGAGAAAGACCAAAATGCTATTAACATTCTGTTAGAAGAGAATGCTCAAAGAAATCTCTTGAGACAGAGTCTCATGTTTAGAAAGCAGAGTTTATTGATGGGTAAAGCTTACCAGGCTTCCCAGTAGAGTGGTGCATCAGCCAGAGTTATTTGAATAGTTTTTATATCTTTTTTTTTTTTTTAACCAAGGAACAAGAGCAATCTGGAAATGGCCTTCAGTGCAGTAAGCTAGAGTTGACCACAAGTGCAGATGGTCAAGTAACAACAGACTCCTGTATTTAGGAATCTTGTCGGGGGAGGGGCATGGGAACAGGTATCCCAGGTTTCTTTTTCTTGGCAGCTCATAAGCCCTGACCCTGGCCAAGATGTGGTTCCAGAACCAAAATGGAGTCACTAATGTCTAGGATATCCCATTACATTCCCTTTAACTTGATTAAACTTAAGGCAGATTTCTTCTAGACTGTTAGCCACAGAACTCCTCTGGCTTGGAGCATTGTCCTGTTTTTAGGTTTCACATCCTCTTCCAGTCTCATTCCAGTTTTACAACCCAGAAATGTCTTTCTCAAGGACCAGGGAGCCATCTTTTGCAATAGAATGATCGAGAAGGATAGATCCCAGTCACTGTTGGAGGTAGGAGTCTGACTTCCATAAATGCCGATTAGCAAACACGGATGGCCTAATCACACTCTCCCTCTAATATCCTCCAATTCTTTCCCACTAGCTCACCTCAGTGCTTACAACTCCCCTGTCTTCTTCAGTGAAGTTGAGTTTAATCTCTCTCCTCCACTGCAATAGACTTGAAAGAAGTCTTCCTTGCCTGTTTTTATCTCCTTCCAGTGTAACATTTCTTTGATATGACTGAAGAGGTGAAACACTTCTATAGTATGTACTGAACATACTTAGATATCTTCTTATTTTTAAAGTGCATTTTAAAAACTTTCCTCTTGGGCTGCAGTTGTGGCTCAATGGCAGAGCGCATGCCTCATACATGTGAGGCACTGGGTTCTATCCTTAGCACCACATAAAATGAATAAATAAAATAGTAATAAAAAACTTTCCTCTGTTTCTACTGTAGTTTGTCTTTTTATTATGATTTGTAAATGTTCTTCTTATTTCCTGGATTTTGATCCTTGTTGGATATTAAGCCCCACCTCCTAGCTTCATTGCAGAGTCACTTTTTACATTAATGAAGTGACCCTGTTGTGTGGTCTGTTTCTGATATCTCTTCTGTCTTCTATTCTTTTTTTTTTTTGGTACCGGGGATTGAACTCAGGGGCCCCTGAGCTGCATCCCTTGCCCTATTTTGTATTTTATTTAGAGACAGAGTTTCACTGAATTGCTTAGAGCCTTGCTTTTTGCTAAGGTTGGCTTTGAGCTCAAGATCCTCCTGTCTCAGCCTCCTGAGCTGGAATTATAGGCGGGCACCACCTTGCCCTCCTCTGTTCTGTACTTTTCAACTTGTCTATTCATATACCATAGCTGTTGTAGTCTAATTAGTCAAACTTCTTAAGACATGATGTTTGTTAGAGTCAGTTTTCTAAATTTGATTCTTTCCTCCAAGATTATCTTGGCTTTTCTGGGTCCTCTGCATTTCCATATAAATTTTGGAATTAGCATGTAAATTTATACAAGCACATGTGCTGAATTTTTTTATTGGATTGCATTAAATCTATAGGTCCATTTGGGGAGTTGTTACATATTCAAATATTTTACCTTCCAATTCATAAATATAGCATAATTCTCTTTTATTTTGGACATTTTCAATTTATTATAAAAGTGATTTAATTTTTCTATAGAAAGAGACTGAATGCATTTTTATAGCCTAGGCCTCAGATATTTGTTATTTTTGATCTTAAAAATTAAAAATTTTTAAATTTAATTTTTTTCTTTTCTAATCATCTACTGTTGGTATATATAAATATACATTTTATATTATTTCTGCAAACATTGACCTGGCTAACTACACTTACATATTTCCAAATTTGTTCATATAGATGTAAATATTTTCCATGCATATAAACGTATCATATTAAAATGGCAATTTTATTCAACACCCACATATATTTTGCCTTTTAGAATGTTGATTAGGACCTCCAGCAAAATATTGAATGGAAATAGTGATAAAAGATATTTTTTGTCTCTTCTCGATCAGAAGGAATTATTAGATATTTAAATAGCAAGCATAGTATCATTTTGATTGTTGTTGTTTTTTTGTAGATACCTCTTATCATTAAATAATTTCTTCCCCTTCCCTGGCTCTTTTGCTAAGAGGTTTTATTCTGAACTAATTCAAAGGCAAAGGCTTATTTCTGCAATTTGTTTTTGCTTTTGCGATATAAACACTTTATAAGCTCTGACTAAAATTCTGCAGCATGTACCAAGGCCTCTCTTCATGAACATGCCCTGAACTCCATTTTGTGAATGTTCTTGATGTTTTGAGACCATTGAAGACTATGCATAGTATCTCATCCATTTAACTGCAACAATCTTCTGGGCTTCTTAGATTCTTATTTTGTCAAGTAAGAATCACTAAAGGAGAATTCCTAGGGCAAACAGTGGAAAGAATTTTAGGCTCACAGTCATGGTTCCCTCCTTCAACCTGTTGACTCTTTCAAATCTTAGCCTCCACGATTATTCTCCTACCCCATTAATAAAGCTTTTATGCTCCCGTGGCTCAGTTGTTTGGAGGCTTGAGCTAGAAGCAAACTACACCATGGTATTTAATGGAGAGTTATATCTGTTTCTATTATAAATATACCACTGTGCTACAGTGAATATTTAAAGACTAAGAAATTCTTCCCTTCTCAGAGAAGAAAGTTATCACCAGTGGGGGTGTAAAAGACGTAAGAATACACATTATATGCCAATAGGAGAGATTATAGGATTGAGTCACCCTTCTGGGAGCATTTGTTGGGACATATGATTATTGCAATTATATTTCTTTGCACACTGGACAGTTATGGTTGCCTAGCTCAACGAATGTCCTGGGATAGAAACACAAATGCTGTGAGTCCTGATCATAAATCTCACAAAAGTAAGTTCTATGTTCATAAACAAATAGAATCACATACTATTAAGTGTAGTAAGAAAACAAATGACCATACTGAACAGTTCAGATGCAACAGATGGTCTCCTCATTAAAGTGTCAGAGAGACTGAAAGTGTTGCTGGGGTTCACATAGCTAGCTGGACAGGAGGGGTAGGAACCTGAACCCAGATTTAGCTTTCTTATGTTGTGTCACCTGAATATAACAGGTATGTGGAAACAATGATTGTGTGAATATCAAAGGGGAAATGCACATTTAAATGTGGGCTAAAGTTTTATGTTTTGGAATCTGTCAATTGATAGTCTCCAAAACATAATAGTCTTGCAAATTGAAGCACTTTAAAGCTGGTGTTGGATTGGAAAACAAAACAAAACAACAAAACAAAACAAAACTACACCCTGAAAGTAAAGTGTTTCCTCTAATTTAATTAAAAGCAAAACAAGATAAAAACACTTTTTCAGATTCCAATACCGTAAACACTTTCTTATAATTCTCCCTACCACCGTACTTGTTTCTCCAATTCCAGTCTCTTATTTTCAGTCACTTGTCATCTATATTATGAAATAAAATTTACATTTTAGTGAACCGTTTATGTGCACACACACAAACTTGCAATACATGCTGAAATGAACTTTTACAAAATAATATTTAAGACCATAATGTATGATTCAGTTTGATACATGCTATCTCATTCCATTCATTTAAAAATGATTCTGGTGAGAATCTATCTACTACATTGATCTGCTATAACTGTATATTTGCCTTCTTAAGCAGTTGGGGATCCATAGATTTTTTTTCTGATAAGCTCATGACCACAGCATTCTCAGGTGTTGCAAAGGTCTCTGTCCCTGTCCATATCTGCCATCTCATTCTGCATTCACTCTGTTGTCAAGTTATGTCAGATCCACCATTTGGAAACTACTGCTCTACTTTTTACCCAGTTATCTTTTCCAAATGTCAAACAGTAGGTCATCATCAGCTCTCAGTTAAGACTTCCACATTCCACCTCATCTTTCCAAATCATCATACACATTATAAAGTCAGAATCTTCTGGCACACCAGGTTTTGTATGATCTGGCTCCACCTCCCAAGCTATTTTTTGGAGGCAAAGCCACAAAACCTACATACTTTGATCAGTTTCCTTTTCCAATACCTGGTCCTCTTCATGGGTATTCTCCTCATGTTGGCTGCTATAACTGGATATTTGCCTTCTTAATGCAGTTGGGGATCCATAGATTTTTTTTCTCTGATAAGCTCATGACCACAGCATTCTCAGGTGTTGCAAAGGTCTCTGTCCCTGTTCATATCTGCCATCTCATTCTGCATTCACTCTGTTGTCAAGTTATGTCACAACATGAAGCCACTGACTCTTGGCTGTTATACTGTCTGCTTTATCATGTACCACCAGGAGTTTCTCAGGATTTGTGAACTGCATGAAAGCTACGGGAGGCCTCAAGACCTTGCAAGACCTTTCTTTTTTACACAGCTAGTTTATATATCTCAAAAATAGTTGCCCACTCCAGAGTTGAAAAGATATTTTCCTGTTTTTTTTTTTTTTGGTAGACATTTTAGAGTTTCAACATTTATATCTGGATCTGTGGTCTATTTCTTTCCTCCTGTCTTTCATAATTCTTCAAGCAAGAAAAGCCAGGTTTAGGGCTTCCCTCTTCTTCGACTTTCCTATCCTCTGTTTCCCTACTTGAAGAGAAAAAGAAAGAAAGGATATGTTGGAGACAAGTTATTGTATGTATTATAACAGGTATATTATTATATATTTTTGCTACCTTTAGCAAAACTTTTTATTATATTGTCCTCTAAGATGCTCTCTGAATATGTTTATAAGACAGATAAAGGAACATAGAAATTTCTTCTCTCTTGCAATAAAACCTGGGTATCCATTAATTCTGTTGCTATAAAATCTTATGCCTATGTTAGATAATAAAATCTGTTTTTAAATTATCTTTAAAAATGTCTTGGTGACTTGCTCATGCAATCATTTGTTCAGGGAAAAGATAATGTATACAAAATTTAAAAGAAATGTTCACAAAATTCAAATTTTATTTGTGTACCTGGAAAGGTACAATTTCCATCACACAGAGGTTCCCCAGCAGTTGTGTAACAAATGATGTGAAGGAGCATATGAAAACTTGGCTGTGCAGACCAGGGAGGGGATGGTAGGGTAGAAAAGTGTCTGTGTGAATGGAAACCTCATGGTGGAGGTGGAGACAACAGATGAGAGAATTACAGTTTCCTTGAAAGGAATGAGAAAAGATCAGTACTGATGGGTAGAAAATGGAAGATAACGGTTTAACGCTCATGTGATTATGACGTAGAAAAAGAACAGAATGAACCAAGATCAGAAAGCTTACTTGTTCTCTAAAACCAATCTAAATGACATTTTATATTCTTTTCTGATACACAAATATAGATGATATTGAATTTATAACTATTTATGCCTCATATTTATTTATACCTCTGCAGTATTATGACATAAAATAATTTATATTCATACCATTTACATTATTTATATCTCTGAATTATTATGACATAAAATAATTTATTTATTTATGAAGAAGATAAATTTATTAAGGTCTTAAACAACATAAAATAAAATTTAATTTTTCTTTATCAATTTTTTCCAGAGATACTTGTCTACTTATTGGGCACCTTATATGTGCTTGACCTGTGGGATATAAAGAGCAATAAGAAACTGTTTCTTACTTCAAAAAGTTTACAGTTTAGTGATGAGACCTGCAGCATAACTGGAGAAGAATTAAGTGCTACCCCAAGAGATAAGACAGATACATCTGCAGAATACTATAAAAGATTCCAGAAGGACAGTGTGAATGAGTAGAGTATTATAGAATGCCTGTGGGTACATGGGGCTTCTCCCCAAGGGCATTTGAGATGCTTGGTCTTCCTGTTCCTATGATCATGCAGCAGTTTGAATTCAGTTGTTGCTCTTTAGGTCTGAAATAGAGGAGCTTGGAAAGAGGGTGCAGATAAATAAACTTGTCTTCTTGGGGAAGAAATTCAGATACCTTATTTGGAAGTAAAGCTTAGGTAATTGGATTTTATTACTGCAATGAATTGAAATAGATGCTGACAAGTACACCATGAACTCCTTGGGGCAGGAGATGTTATGTGATAGGTATCCTAGAGTAATATATATATATAATAGAGTAATAAATAAATATATATGTATATTCTATGTTACTATTTCTATGTCTGTTAACATATATACAATAACTTATGCTCCGACATATCCTTTATTTCTGCTGTGTGTGTATGTGCGCACACGTGCGTGCATGTACATACACACATACTCATATAACGACTATACCAACACACTGTGGAATTCTGAGCCTGTGAGGAATGATAACTACAATGAAAGATACTATTCTCTGTGGATACCTTAAAATCAAATGGAGAATTAAATTTATTTCTTCATTTTTTTTTTTTGAATCGTGACAACAGAATTTCGTGGTGGTTCAGAAATATTTCAAAAGAACAATAAGAAAGAATTTAATTCCCAAGTGCTTGCTTACCAAGCACCATGCCAGTTAAGCACTGTTCTTATGTCGTTGTGTAGATCCCCAGTGGACCTGAAAAGAAACTTCTTAATTAGATTTCAATGGTCCTTGTTTGCCAAGGTGTCTTGTTCAGGGATATCTGGTGACTGGTTGACTAAGCATTTGTTCCAGTTTTTAACTCTTTTCTATAGGATTCTGCTGAGATGTGACTCTCTTGTTACTTTGCTGTTTCTTCTGACAACAGGTTAAGTTACTCTGCCCCTGTCATTTGTGGAACCTGACGGATATCTAGAGATAAGGTCGAATTAATTCAACAGGTGGCAGAAAACCCTGGGGAAAGAGAAGCCTGCTCCACGTGGATATGCTAATACAGTTTTCAGTGCATGATTATCATTCTGCAGTTCAGGAATAATTGAATTTGCATATCCCCAACGTTTAAGAATTGATTTCCTAAATGAGGAAATCTGGGGCATAATGACCATGTGCCTATGCATCACTACACATTATTTCAGGATCCAAAGGAATCTGCAGAGAGTAAATTACATAGTCCCCTTGGATAGATGGAATTTTCATGTTATCTTAGGAAAGCTGTGGGCATTTTTTTCTCTTAATCAAATGGAATCATTCTCTGTTCTAAACATAGGATCAGAAGTGCCTTAGAGGCTGCTGGGAGGGTAAATAATTATCTACCCTACTGCCTAGAGAAATAGCTTAGAGGTTTTTAGAGACAGCAGAAATGGACTGGGATATTATGCAAAATTAGTTTTGGTTAGACTTTAATTTATCTAATTTAATATAGTTATTGAGAAAAGCAAACTATGGACAGTTAGGAGCAAGGAATCAAGAGCCTGTGCAAAGGAGATGGGATATAATAGTCTTGCTAAAGAGATAATGACAATTAGGTATGACTGCATTTGGTGCATTCTTTTTATGCTGCATCTATAGAATTTGCCTCAGATCTACCTAGATGGGGCTTCAATTGTATCTTTATTATTCATTTAACTTCATCTTTAACAAGATCAAAATCCTATGAATAAAAATAAATTATTAGGTAAAGTTATCATACTTTTCCAGCAATAAGGCAAAATTTGATTTTGAAACTATTTTTTTTTTAATCTTCTGGCCATAGGCAGGAAATAACAAAACCAAGACCTCAAGACAAGACAGTTTTATGCTATAGAAAGACATACGTGGATAGAAATGTCAAAGGGATATTCATATTCATAAGCACTTTCTCCTCAAATCTGGTTCAGCTGACTCAACAGCAATGTAAATAAACAAGGTAAGAGACCAGGTGTGGTGCAGCACTCTTGTAATCCCAGTGGCTTGGGAGGCTGAGCCAGGAGAATCGCAAGTTGACAGCCAGTCTCAGCAATTCGGCCAGGCCCTAAGCAACTTAGCGAGA
The DNA here is from genome assembly GCF_047511675.1 of Marmota flaviventris. Taxonomy (NCBI): domain Eukaryota; kingdom Metazoa; phylum Chordata; class Mammalia; order Rodentia; family Sciuridae; genus Marmota; species Marmota flaviventris. The sequence continues at coordinate 193,678,306 of NC_092498.1, forward strand.
CCCTGTCTCATAATAAAAATTTTTTTTAAAAAAAGGGCTGGGAATATGACTCAGTGGTTAGGCCTCCCTGGGTTCAATCACTGGTACCAAGAAAATAAAAAAAGAAGAAACAAGGTAGGAGTTGGGTCTAGTGTACTCCTATAATCACAGTGACATGAGAGGACCACAATTTCAAGGCCAGCCTTAGCAAATTTGTAAGACCCTTAGCAGCTTAGTGAGACCCTGTCTTAAAATTAAAAATAAATAAATAAGTAAAATTTTAAAAAGCTGAAAATATGGGAATGTGACTCAGGGTTCAATCCCTAGTACCAAAAAACAACAACAACAACAAAAAACCCAAACAAGATAAGGTATATTATGGGCTGTGGTAGGATACTTAGGTCCATCTGGTGTCTCTGATAACTTTCAAATTTGTTAGGGAAGTTGAGTCAAAGGCCTCTGTTGTAAGAGCCATAGAAAGGTTTTGAATGAGATTGGAAATGATAAGGACTAACAGAGATGTAGCATATGATTTAGTCATAAGCGAGCAGAAAACGGCCCTTGAGACTAGCTCATGAGAAGGTAATTGAGGTTGGGTGAAGCTCTAATGGAGTTCAGTAATTAATATTTCAATTGAGCTTTAGTCACATCAGCACTGTCATCTGTCTTCTCTCTTATGAACCAGGAAAAGAAGTAGCAGAAGGACCCTGTCCGAGAGAGCTGTGGTCTGGCTGAGAGCCCAATATGTAGCAGGGCTTTATGGCCTAATCTTTTTCAAGGAGTTCAAACTGCCATCAAAGCTGATAGAACCTGATGAAGAGGCCAACTATCTTGGGAAAGGTGTGAAAGGGGTACAGAGTCTGAAGGCATGTCCAAGACACTTGAATGAGGAAAGAAAGATCTGGGAGTAGAGAAAGGCTAAAATTTTGACAAATGATCTGTAGGAGAAACTGGAAAATTCAACTCAGAATGACTGACTGCCTCAGTGTCTTAGAAAAGTTCCTCAAACAGCCCCACATGATAAATTCCATTCTTATTTGTCTTGCTTAGTATTTTTCAAGCCTGTATGAGAGGGGTGACACAAGTGAGTTATAACTAAAATCCTTTTTTGACTCTAGCCCCATCATTTTTCTGCTCTTCTTCCTACACAAATATCTAGAAAGAACAAGTAACTACACCTGATTCTCTGATACCCAATATGTTGGTCATATTATTCCAAATTGTTTGCTTCTGTCATGGCTCAACTGAAACTCATTTTGAACTCTGATTCCAAACCCCAAAGACCGTTTCTTGATTCTTATCTTAGTTGAAATTTAAGCCATATTTAATACAGTGGACTACAACTTGGTTGAGACACTTCCTTTAATTGGGATAACATGTTAAACTCATTTGAGCCTCACTACTTCTCTACCAACTATGACGTCTCAGAGCTTTCTGAATTCTCTCTTTCCAGGGGATTTGATTCATTCCCTGGATGATAATTCCTCTGATTGTTATCAATTCCCAATCATACACATTAAGCTTGGATGGATCATCTCAGTTTGAGACTTATGTACTTCAATTTCCATTGCATCTCCATTTGAATATTTTAAACGAATTTGAGACTTGAGATATACAACTTTGAATTCCTCTTAAAACCTATTTTATCAAATATGCAGTCATTTCAGTAAGTGACAACATTCATCTTGTCCAAGAGAGTTCCCTCCAATTCATCAGTGAATATCATCATTTGTCACCTGGCACAGTTGACCAAATGGCCATTCTTCTCTTCTTTGATCCATTCTCTTAAAGTAATAACATTGATCCTTCATAAAAATTATAACATGTAATATAATTATTCTATTAAAAATATCCTTAAAGCTTTCCTTTGCATTATATGTAAATTCCTACCTTATTGCTTTGGTGCACTCATGTCTGGTCTGCCTTTTGTCCTTTCATAGTTCTGCATCCTTGCAGGGAGCTTTTCTCTTCCTCATTCACTGTATTCTAGGCATAGTGGTCTTCCAGTTTGTAACTGAGCCAACAGATTTCTGATCTCAAATGACTTTGCACATGAAGTTTATTTTTCTCTGTGTAGACTGTTCTTTCCTCCACTTCTCACTTAGCTACCTACTTACTCCCCTTATATCCATGGCAGAGCTAAGTCATATGCTCCCTTACCTTTTCTCAATCCTATGCATCTAGGTAAAACAGGTGATACATCTTCATCTACAGAACACAATGGCAGTAATAAGTCACTTCTGATCTATAGGAGCTCAGAACCGGAATGTCTTCTCTGCATGCATGAATACAAAGAACCTGTGATATTGAAGTTTCATTATGGAAACCATATAGGTCTCCAAGTCATAATTTGGAAGAGAGCTTTAGAAAACTGCATAATAACATTGGCTAATATTTGTGAATACACAGGGAGAAAATGCATAAATAACGTATCTGGGTTCCACTGTATGTCTATTGCCAAAGAGGGAGGAAAATTGATATAATCTTTCAAGTAGGATGAAAATTTTACCTCTATATTTCTTTCCCATAACATGAGCAGGAATAAATTCATTTATTTTCCAAAATCTGTGTATTTAGTACTTTAGCATAGCTTGTTATTTTTTAATAACATAATATCTCACTTTAGTTACTTCTTTATCATTCCTTCTTATTCCATTCTCATTGAGCTTTGTATAACCAAAAATTGATGGCATGTAGCATGTACTCAATAAACATTTGTTGAATGAATAAATAACTCTAGATAGAGTACCACTATTTACAGATAGGTAATTCTTTCAAGTTAATCATAATGGACTTGAGATTATTTCTTATGAAATCCTGGTGTGCTTTCTTGATTCAATAATTACTGAAATTATCATCTGAATCCAGAGAGGAATGCATTGCCTTGGCCATGTGGATTGGAGCATATTGCCTATTTAAACCTTAATTGTTTTTTTTAAATTAATTAATTTATTTTTTAAATATACAACAACAGTGGAATGCATTACAATCCTTATTACACATATGGAGCACAATTTTTTGTATCTCTTAATCCTTAATTGTTAAACTAGGAATACTCTCAGACAACCTCTGCTGTAAGATTGACATATTGGGATAACCTATAGTTCTTTCTGAATCGTCTCATCCCTCTAGTTATGAGTCTTTGCTCATTCAGCAATCTTTGATTAAATGTTGACTTGATACTTAGATCTATCCATAAGAATAGAATGAACAGACTTTGCTGCATCTACTGCGAGAATGAACACCATTCTCAGCACTCAGACTGTTGACATTCCAGAACATGTTGATACTACTCTGAGGGGATGTACAGTTATTGTGAAGGGCCCAAGATGAAACTTCCAGAGGGATTTCAATCATATCAGTGTGGAACTCAGCCTCCTTGGAAAGAAAAAGAAAAGGCTATGGGTTGACAAATGGTGGGGAAATAGAAAGGAACTGGCCACTGTTCGCACCATCTGTAGTCATGCACAGAACATGATCAAGGGTGTTAAACTAGGCTTCCGTTACAAGATGAGGTCTGTGTATGCTCACTTCCCCATCAACATTGTTATTCAGGAGAATGAGTCTCTTGTTGAAATCCAAATTTTTTTGGGTGAAAAATATATCCGCATGGTTCAGATGAGGACAGGTGTTGCTTGTTCAATGTCTCAAGCTCAGAAAGATGAATTAATCCTTCAAGGAAATGATATCGAACTTGTTTCAAATTCAGCAAGCCACAACAGTGAAAAAACAAGGATATCAGATAATTTTTGGATGGTCTTTATGTTTCTGAAAAAAGAACTGTTCAGCAGGCTGATGAATAAGATCTAAGAGTTGTCTAGTCACAGAAACATGTCCTGGAGTCAATTTGATATTTCAATGGTGCAGTAAAAAATCTCTATTGACTTTGGACTTAATCCTTTCCAACAGATTGAATAAACTTTAGTGTTCTTTCAAAGGAATAGAATAGGAAAAAAAAAAAAGAATAGAATGAGCAGGCCATATAGAAATTGGACATTTTTGCTTAATTTGTTTAGCGAAAGGCTGATATTAATTTTATTCTAAGTGCATTTTAAATACTGTTGTTTTTGTCTATTAGGGTAAACTCAAGAGATGGGGGATTACAAGGGAAAACCTGGGCATGTAGGCCCACATTCTGGAGTATTCTTTGTGTGGTCATCAAATGCTTATGGATGTCAATTCTATTGTCTCCAAAGTAGAAAAAAATAGCATGGCAAAATGAACTGGTTGTCTGAGGTTTAAATCAGTGTCTTCTTTTGTTTGATCTGCTGTAATGTAATGCATTCATGCAGCATATAGTGCCATTTGGGTCAGTGATGAATTGCGTGTATGACAGTGGTTATTCCTTATAATTCTAGGTATGTAGTGGGCTATAACACTATGTTTGTGTAGGTGCAGTTGATGTTGTTCACATAATGATGAAATCACCTAATGATGCATTTTTTTAGCTGTATGCCCATTCTTCAGTGATGTATGACTGTTTTGTAGACTGGATGGCCTTATAGAAAATTACTTCAAATAATTCTAGACGCTAGGAAGTATCAATTAAGGTGTTAATGGATTTGGCTCCTGGTGAAAGATTTTGTTCTGGTTGCAAACTATTGCATTCTTTCTGTATCCTCATATGGTTAAGAGAAAGAGAGTAAGCTCTCTAGACTTTTTCCCCCCTTAAATAGGGATTCAAATCCCACCATTAGTAACATACCTTTGTGGAGTCATCAAAATTTAATAAGCTCTCCAAGTTCCCCTCTGTAAATAGCATTGCACTGGGGGTTAGAAACATATGCATTTTGGAGGGACACAAACATTCCACTCACAACAGCAGGGTAGCTCAGACACAGGAATGACACTGATAACCTGACAGCAAAACTGTTAGATGAAAATTAAAGAAAGTTTCCAGCTTCTTCATTTAGTTTGGGAATATTTCTTATTAGAGTGAGAGTTTGAGAAAGGGAGAAAAGTGTCAAAGAAAAGACACATGCCCAAAATTGCTTTAGGATTTGGGGTAGTTAGATTGAGAAGCCACCAAAAGCAGGCATTGTTTTTACTCTTATGAAACATACTTTCCTCCAGATAAATTAACCATTGCTGTTTCTCTATGTCTTTCTTCAACTTTAATCCAATTATTTATCTTTGTAATTCATATGTGTTGCACAGAGTGTGGATATTGCTGTTTCTATTTTATAACGTTGAAACAGATACAGAGAAAAGGTGCAAACAACTTATTTGGGCTTTAGTATATGTCTGTGACCAAGATGGGAGGAGAAGTGATACAGACTTGCAAGTAAGACATAGATTTTAACACTGTGTTTCTAACCCATAATCCTTGGCCATGACTGTCAATCATTGTTTCTGCAGTGGTATGTCCAGTGTGTCCAGTGTTTCACTTGCTTTATCCAGTACTCTGCACCTGGCTTCTCCCTGTGAGGATGAAAAAGCTTTCATTGTTTCTGTGTGATCTTGCATAAGAAATTGACTGCACTTAGCCTTAATTTCTTCATCTGCAAAGTTAATGAACTCATAATACTATTACTGGTGCCTGGTTTTCTATGTTGCTGAAAAAGAATGTGGGAGAGAACAAGTGTTATATGTTAAATTTATTATATGATAACATCAGTGGTTGACATTAATGTCAACATTTATGGCAATGATTTACATCAATAAAAATTCAATTGATACCTACTCTATGCAGAAGACTAGGAAGGCGAGAAGACTAAGTTAAATATATTGCCTCTCTAAATTAGGAAAATGCTGTTGCTTTTAACAGAGGTGCTGGCATTGCAACTCCTCCTTGAAGGACAAGTAGAGGACTCATTTCTAAAGACCATGGGTATTTCAGATTGAGGATGTAGTTTGAACAGAGACTTGGTTTAGGAAAGCTCCTGACATGTTAATGGACCATGGATGAAGGAAAAGAAAAAAATGACTGTTTTGAGGTGATTTCATAATTATAGAGAACAGGATCTGCTTCCCAGGTCTTCCCATCATGGTAAAAGTTTGAAGAGTTGTCCATGGGTGTGTTCCTCTCAAATTGGGACAAAAGTAACATGTGAGAGAATCTGGAAAACTGTAGTATCTACCAGTCACATTCTCTCAAAGAAGTAATTTTACTTCATGGTGAATAATTGAAAACACTATTTCCAAATGAAAAATAATGTTTTGGAGAAAAATACAAACTTTTGTGAGCTACTGTTGCAGTGTGGATGAAATGCCAAAATATTGTTGGAAATATCGGGAAATCAATTTAAGCTCTAGACTGAGAAATGCTGACCCAAATTCTTCCCTATCACTTGGGTAATTTTGATGAACATTATGGGAAGTTTGCCAGGACAACAGGAGATGATGGAGGATTTAGAAATGAATTTATTTCTTTATAAAAGGAAATGAATGTTGCATTATGGATGATCTGGGAGTGAAGGAATTTGCTGGCAACATAAAGACTATAAGTAGGTGCCATAGAATCTATGCAGAGGGCCTGAGAGTCTAGATTGGGTCCCAGAAATTCAGGTGGAGAAGGGAGGCTGGAAGTGTAGGATCACACAGAGGTGGGATTCATGAATTGACCAAACAGCTGGCTTTGGGGAATGGGGGAAGGGATATATAGGGATGAAAATGGCTTAGATGATGCTAGACTGTATGGTTGGCGGAACAGTTCATTGGGAAACTTGAGAGAGGAGAGCAATGGAAAGACTCAGAGTGACCTTCTTGTTAATTAAGACTCTCTTCATCAATGAGTTCTTGAGGCCAATTTATAAGCAATACATCTATATTCATTTTCCCCAAATCTCATCAGTCATCTTCCAACGTTGCTCCTTGCAAGGACATGACCATGGGGTCATAGATATATAGGGATCATTACTTCAGCAAATCTTTCCTCCAATCCAATTGGAAAATGAGTTGTAACAGTTAAACTTAGGTCTACAAGGAAAAGTTCCCAATGCTAAACTCTTTTGCATCCAGTCCATTGCTGCAGCTGATGTTACTTACAGCTGTCCACTTTCATATGTTGTAAGGCTAACATGCAGAATTTTCCATGAATTGATTTCCCCCCTTAAGTTATTATGAAAAAATGTATAACAACCTCAGCACTATTGATGTGTTAAGTTGGATAATTCTATGTTGTAGGGAAATTTTTCTGTGCATTTAGGATGTTTGTCAGAGACCTAGACCTTTACCCTCTAGATGTTGATAGCATACCTCCCCCGACTTGTAACAACAAAAAATGCCTCTGGACATTGCCACATGCTTTGCGGGGAGTAGAAAATGATCACTCCCAGTTGAAAACCCATTGAATTGTTGGTAGGGTGACAATGCACACTGATTTGGCTAGGACAGTACCATTTTAGGCCTATTATCCTAGCCTAATTTTTAGCTCAAAATGTCTCTGCTTGTATGATAAATCATTGTTGCTCTAGTCATAAGGGACTCCCCATGAGATCAAAAGTGTGGGTTGATAGTGGGATGGTGGTGCGCCAAGAGAAAACATGCTGTGTTCGTGAGCCATCTGCTCATGCAACTTTCTTCTGCTCTAGGAGCCGCTTGGGCCCAGTCCCATATACACTTATTCCATTTGATAAAGGTGTGCTGCTGTGTGCATCTGACTTTATGGTGTGGTGTTCCTAGGTAATTCAATCCATGATTTCTAACTCAGTTTGAATGGGCACATAGATAAATAACAACCAGGATATAGAATGAGGCAAGAGCATTTTCCAAAATGATATTTACTTTGCAAAGAATGCACAGGCTCTTATCCATAAACCTAAGAACTGTGATTTTTCCCATCAGGGTTGTCACAGCCTCCAAGCAGCATACTCATCCACCACAGATTTTAAGCATCACGGAATCAGCTGGGTTGTGAGAGCCAAGTGACAGAACTGCTGGCACTGCAACCTGGACCAGCTGGGTAACTTCCTCTTGTTCTTGAACTCACTTGAAGCTGAAAACATTTTTAATAACCTGATAAATAGATTGGAAAAACACAAGCAAATATGGTATAATTTGCCTGTAAAAATCCCCAAAGGCCACTTTGCATCTTTCTTAGGGAGAGAGTATAAGATCCAGGAATCTGTCTTTCATTTAGGAAAGGGTATGCCAACATGTTCCAGTTTACTGGATCCCCAGAATTTGGAAGCAGTCTGTTTTTGTAAGGGATTTATATCTTGATGTATTTGCTGCTTTTGAGCTCTTAGTCTTACTAACATAATGAACCAGTATGATGCATTTGGGGATGGTCAGATCATGGTCATTGAACACCAAATTCTAAAACACAAACAGAAACACTGAGATGGGGTAAGTCTATGTGGTAAAGTTGTATGGCTGTTTCTGTGAGGTGAAAGCAATGGGTTTTAGTGTCTCTTTGTGGGGGTGGGGTAAGGAAAACTTCTTGATAAGAAGAACAATCATCACTTTCTGCCAATTATTAATTTCCTCTAGTAAACAGATAAAATCTAGCAAACCTGCTGCAAATGGAATCATTATCTGAAACATATGACCATGAATTGTCATGTTCTTGAGGACTTTTCCATCTTCTCTACCAGCTTAACCGCTGAGTTAAATGGCTATGTGAGAAGAGTGAACATGCTGCAACTCTTGAGTCCAGAAGAGTGGAACCTAACTCTGAGATTTCCACAGGGATGACATTATATTTTAGTTCAGTGTTTGGGTACAGAAACGGAGTTCTAGAACCTTTTTCAACCAAAATAAAATTTACTCCCTGGAATAGGTTGCAGTTGTGATTGTGCTAGTTGCTGAGGATAGCTGATCTAAAATATACTTGTGAACTGAGGAAATATACATGATATATGTTTAAGAACCAACTGGGACACTATGAGAGAGACTCAAGACACAATCTATTTAAAAATACTTGACCTCTATAAAACTCTCATTATTTTCTATACACCGTGAAGACATTCTAGGTCCCAAGGGATAAGCTTTCATTTAAATTTAACTTTTAATAACTTTGCAATGTCTGGATGAATCTATTTGTCCAGTGCCTACTTAGCCTGATAAATGACCCCAAGTCCATTTGGGAAAGACAAGGAGAAATATTCATGGTAAGTATCTGTGATAATACTTCTGAGGCATTCGTCAAGGTTGTCTGGTTTTTCTTGGTTCAAAAGGGCCTGAATCTAGGAGGTAACTCAAATATAAAGGGGTCTGTCATGAAGGCTGAGGTATTGTCTCTGCTAGGCATAAAATGTTTGAGGTGAAAAAGTTCAAGCAGAATCTTAGTGAGCTTTGCATTATTTCCTGTCATGTAGAACTCCCTTATTAGCTACCAATAGCCATATATTGCAATGCCTAGGCATGTATTCCAGGGGACCACCACTGTGATCAGCATTTGAGCCATGTACAATTTTTCTTGGACAGTTAAGCATTGTTACATGGTCATGCCATCCTGGTATACAACAGCCCCACTGAAAACCAAGCGGTGGATTTCAAATTCAGCATCTTTTACCAACAACTCCAAGAATGTCCAGCAGTGATGTTGGTTCTCTCTGGTTTTCTTATATTTGATGAAGGGGCATTTCTTCTCATCCCTTTGGTAGAAAAGGGAATAGAAAAGGTTAGGAGTGAGTAGATAAAATTTATTCACTCCAGAATTCCTATATGACAAAATCTTTTTTAATCCTTGAACACCTAGATAATAAAATAAAGCTTATGAAAATAGTTAGATGTTTCCTGCATTGACTTCCATACTCTATATTCCGTCTCTTTTTAGAATCTGTGAGAAGGCTGATGAAGTAGACATGGGAAGGATGTAATGGAGGCAAAGCTCTACCACCACCCCTGAACAGGAATGTTCTGTTTACAAGGCCGTGTTGGACCCCTGGAGAGATATCATCACTAATGGAAGCACTATAGGGACTTCCTTGGTTCCAGAATTCATGCCCTGCTGAGTTCTGCTGATCTAAGATAATCACTGCCTTGCCATCTGACTTTCACCCACATATGGCAGTGTAGATGACTAATCACTGAAGGACCTTCTGTGCCTTTACATCCTATCCTGGAGATTCAGATTCACAGGCTAGAGCATTGGACAGGTTAGATTTAGACCATTTGTTCACCCTTCAGACACTAGATGTTGCTGAATAGGATATTAACTGCATTTTTTGGGTGGAGGACCCTGCCTTGAATTTATCTTAAGATTCTAGCTGCAAAGCAATAATGATGTATGGCCTCAGTAAGAAAATAACTGTCTTCCCCTCCTTTTTCCCAGAGTTGTAGAGTCAGACTCAGTTTTTCCCCTGAGCAGATGGAAATGTGAAGAAAATTTAATGAGAGTTGGTGGCCATTTGTCCCTTTCCTTTGTGCTATAGCATGAGTGTGAGTAGAAAGGATGTGGGATCATCATTCCTGAAATCCAAGCTATGTTGCAATCTTAGATTTAGAGTTGGGGTCTCAGTTTTTGGTGACAGTTTCATATTTCCTGCCTAGAACAACTTGATACTACTGACTTCAAACTTATATCCTGAGAGGAAATGGTTTTGCTTCTAGTTATCCACACTCTCTAAAGAAAGTCTCTGGCCAGGGCAGGTCTGAGATCAATGGCTGTGAACTGCCTGTGCAAAATTTGAAAACATTTTTGGCCTTAAATTACTTTATTCTCACCAAAATGTTGACCTCCTTCATGCAACTAGACCCAGGAAGGGAAGAATCTGGACTGGCTTTGTCTCCTGCTTCTATTATGCTCACCACTGAGGCAAATAAATAAACAAAAACAGCCGAGTGAGTCTAAGGGCTGTTTGACTTTAAACATTTTTTATTTTCTAATTGAATAAGAGTAAAAACAGTAGTTAAAATATACCCTTGGCTGTTGTCATGAAAATCACTGTAACAAATAAGACCCAAATAGCCAATTTTCTGTGGTTTCCAAGGATACAGCCACAATTAGAATTGTCATTTGCCAATCTTTTTTTTTTTTTTTTTTTTTTCATTTTAAGGGACATTAAAACAAGACAATGGGAAGGGAAGGGCCAGAGGGAAAGTTTTTCTTGCTAAATAAAGGTTAGAGGGAAAGAGGGGAAGGGCTCTAAAGGAGATTGTGTTGATTCTTTTCTGATAGGTTTAAAGCAAATGGCTGAACTGACTCTAGCTCCTTTGAAGTGCATTAATCGAAAACAAAACAGGATGGGTCATGTTTCTGGTCTGAAAGTTCAGGATGGCCAAGTCCTCTAAGCACCAGATGGTAAGATGTTCCTACCTGCCTTGTTTGAATTTAGCTTTCATTTACTAAGTGCTCTACTGAAAGTCTCTTATTTAATCTCCATAACAACCTTTTGAGGATGTGTGCTAGACACTTATGTTGGCCTACTAAATATGCATTCCACTGTTTTATGTCAATAGAACTGTGATATCTTTTTAGCAAATCACTTTTCCCCATCTTACTGTGTCCATTTAGTTGGTAAATTAAGATGCCCTAGCTATGGTGGGGATATGAAACAATCACACCATTTAGAGTTAATTTGGGGGGTCAATAAATCTTGAACTGAGCTTTAAAATTGCTGAAAATCATTGCCACTTATTTGCTTTGTGAAAGTCCTCTCTGAGATTATAATGGTCCTGCTTGCCCACGCATTTTCTTGATTCTCTGTTTTGCTTCTCTGTTAATCCTGCAAATTGCTAGAATTCTTTTTAACAAATGACCATTTTTGCTTATGTTAGCTAAATTAAAAAATAGTACAATAAATAATACCCAGTGTCATTCTTATTTTTTAAAATTTCTTTGCGGTAATGGCTATTGAACTCAGGGGTGCTCTATCCCAAGGCTGCAGCCCCAGAATTTTAATTCTTTTTTATTTTGACATAGAGTCTAAATTGCCCAGGCTTGCCTTGAACTTGTGATCTCCCTACCTCAGTCTCCTGAGTTTGCGGGATTGCTGAGGCACACTACCACATCCAGCAATTCCCAATTTTTAATTTAAGAAAACTGAAATTCAGTTAAAGTAAATCTTTTGTTCAGCATTAGTCAGTTAATGATGGAAACGGGATTCAAATTCGCACCTGTTTCCCACCCCATCTCTGCCTCCACCGTTTTCTTTTATGTGAATAAGTAAGTTGTCTTACTGGCTACACTCCAAGTCAGGGACACCCTTTTCAACAGTGGAATCAAAGGTTGATTCTGGCAGAGAAAAATCTCATTGTTCACACTTCCCCTTTTGTGATGTGGTAAGTCTTTTCATACATTTGATGATTTTTCTCTGTTTATTTTTTCCTCCTGAGTAGGAGAAGGTGACAATGGTTGTCAAGAAATGGGATCAGATACTCTTTCTTTCAGAATGTACCCCAATCCCTCCCCATCTTGCCCTTCTCTTTACTTCCTTTCTCCCAGTGTTCTTACTCAGGGTGTGATCCTCAGAAGAGAACTGAAATACAGATGCTTAAAAAGGTTACTAGAAAGAACCAGCTCTAAATTCTAGCACCACCAATTTTTAGCTTGTTATTGAGTGAGTTTTCTTTTCATTTTTGAAAATGGTAGATTGATGGTAATTTTTCGGTTGCCAGCTTAGAGATCCAGAAAGATAGCTGCATTTGGAGGAAGGCAGCTCAACTGTCCAACTGCTACATCTGTCTGTTTTGACATCTCAGAGCTCTCTGGGTCTCTTATTGCCTTTCCAAATGCCCTCTATAACTTGGAAAAAGCCAAATTCCAAAGTGTAGCCTCTTTTCTGCCTCAGGCAGCCTGTGAATAAACATAGAGAATACTGGAGGGTTTTTTTTTTTTTTTTTGGCCAAGTGAATCTTGACACCTAGATTGAAGGGTCTGAAGGATTCTAAATTGCCACAGTCACTTCTTTGTAGTTTCCAGGGTGCTGAGTCAAGAGTGTTAGTGTACATTTCTTGGGGTTCCATTATGCACATGTACTCACCTCCTTACCAGTGCCTGAATGAAAGTCTGGCAGAGAGATTCCCTTCTGCTTTTCATGCTAGCCACTTTCTGCTGAAATTCATTTAGGCTTTAGGTGAGTGGATAATGCCTTTTATTAATTCTGTAACAATATACAATATATTGGATTTATTTCAGGAGTTTTGGGAGTTGTGGGTTAAAAATTCAGGTTGGCATTACTTGTACTGATGGTGAACCCAATGTTCTCCTGTACTGAAGTTGCTGTCTTCAGTTATACCAGTGGATTATACACATTTGAAAGAAACCTCTCAATGAGTCCTAGTTTTTCTTCTTTTTATTTAGCTGACTTTCTGAGTACTTACTTCCTTCTTTGTTTCCCTTCTTTCCTGAACAATATTTAGATACCTTTACTCTGAGTTACATCTGGCTTCACTCCTGAAGAACTATGATCTATTGATTAAAATACAATTATAGTGTTCTAAAAACAGCTTTGCTGAAGAATAATTCATTACAATCAGTTTAATAAATAATAAATATTTAATTTGAATTAGGTTTAACATATGCCCAAACTCATGACACCAGCACCCTGTTCAAGATGGTTATATATATATATATATATATATATATCCAGAAGTTTCTTCCTGTCTCTTAGCAATAGCTCCCTAATGTTCTACCATCTCCAGATGATCACTGAGGTACTTTCTGTCACTGCTTATTAGTTTGAATTTTAAAAAATTTTATATAAATATACAGTGCAAACTTTGTTATATAAGGGAAGAGGAGGTGATATTTAATGATAAAAGAATCAATTCTCCAAGAACATACAACAATATTAAATGCACACACATCTCACAGTAGCGCTTTAATAATATGAAGTAGAATTTGATTGACCTGAAGGAATAAATAGATCTCTAGTTATGCTTGAAGACTTCAACACTCTTCTTTCGATAACTGAGGAAACAGCTAGACAGAAAAGTCATCAAGGATGTAGAATAATACTGCCAAACAACTTGACCAAACTCATATTTATAGAATCAAATAAATCAAAATATACATTTTTCTAATGTGCATATGGAACATTCCCATAGATAGAACATATCTTGGGTTATGAAACAATCTCACATTTAAGATAATTGTGGATACTATTTCCTTATTAGTGAGGACACTATGGCTGTGGAGTCAACAGCCTAGATAAAATGGATCAATTCCTCAAAAGACACAACATATTAAAACTCACACAAGAAGGCATAGATAACCTGAATAGTCCTATATACTTTAATGTAATTGGGCTCATAGTTGAAAACATTCCAACAAAGAAACTATAGGTCCAGGAAATTTCACTGGCATATTCTACCAAACATTAAAAAGATATATCAATTCTCCAAAATTTCTTTCAGGAAATTAAAAAAAGGAGAAGAATTCCCAATTCATTTTATAAGGTTAGAATTACCTTAAGAGTAAAAACAGAAAAAAATACATGCAGAAAATAAAACTGATGACCAATATCTGTTATGACATGAATACAAAAGTCCTCATCAACATATTATCAATTTGAATCAAGCAATTTATCAGGTAGAGTTCATTGTGAGAAGCAAAAGTTCTAATATTTACAAATCAATCACTCTAATCAACTGTATAAGTGATCTAAAAATAAGAACTAAATAATCATATCAATATATGCAATAAAAGGTCTTCAACAAAAGTTACATTTCTAAAATTATAAAACCTCTCAACAAACTAGAAATAGAGGAGGACTTCCTCATACTGATAAAGGATATCCACAAGAAGCTACCATCATCTTAATTAAATTTATCCTCATACTGAGTGTCATCTCTTGCCACTCTGATTCAACATTATACTGAAAATTCTAGGTTGTACAATAAATAAAGAAAATGAAGTAAAAGAGATATATTTGGAAATAAATAAATAAAACCATCTCTATTCTCAGAACATTATTTTCTGTGTAAAAAATGTCCAAGGCTCTGCAGAAAAGTCCCTAGAAGTAAGTAATAAGTCTAGCAAAGTCATAAATACATGGTCAGTACACAAAAATCAATAATTCTTTTATCTGATGGCAATGAACAAGTAGAAACTGAAATTTAAGAAGTAGTACTATATGTAATAGTTTTCTCCACAACTGAAACATCTAGGCATAAACTTAATGAAATATATACAGGATCTCTGTACTAAATTGTTAATAGCAAAGGAAAACAATCAAAGAAGATAATAAACCAATAGAAAGATATACTATTCATAGATTATAAAATTTAATATTTTTAAGGTGTCAATACTCTAAAAATTAATTTATAAATTCAATACAATACAGATAAAATACCAACAGTATAAAAGGATTCTAACATGTATATAGAGTGTAAAAGAAACTAGAATAGCCAAAACAAATTTACAAGAGAATTCAGAAAACTCATATTATCTTCTCTTAATATTTAATTTTAGTGTTTCTATAACCAAATCAGTTATATTTTCAAAAAGTTAGGTGCATAGTTTAATGGACCAGATTTTCAAAATCAGATATTGACTGACAAATACAGATCATTGATTTTTCACCAAGGTATGAAGGCAATTCAGTGGAGAAAGGATGGCATTTTCAACAAATGGTGATGGAATGATTAGATATCCTTATTAAAAAGAATAAATGTTGATCTATTCCTGACACCTTAGACAATAATTAAGTCAAAATGTATTATGGACTAAGTATATTCTAATGGTACTGAATTTTTTGTAAAAAAAATTTCATGATTGTTTGGCAAAAAGTTCTTAAGTCTTACACCAAAAAGCACAATGTCTACGTTTTGATAAATTGGGCCACATCAGAATTTTGAATATTTGCTGTATGAAAGACACTGTTAATGACACAAAAAGACCAGATGCAGGTAGGAAAACAATGCTCCCAAGTCAGTTACCTGAAATAGGATACGTTATATGACAAATTCTCAAAACTCTATAATGATAATAAAAAAATGAAAAGTACAGGCAATCATTTTTATAGGCATTCTATCAAAAAAATAGAAACATGGCAAATAAACATATGAAAAGAAACTCTCTTTTTTAGTCATTTGGAATTGCAAATCAAAGACAATGAGAGGTCATTGCACACCTATTCAAAAGGCAAAAAAGAAAATAATTAATCAATGAAACAAACAAAAACTGAAAAAGTATCATGTTGTTAAAGATATAAAGCAACTGGTACTTTCCTACATTTCAGATGGGAAAATAAAATGAGACAGCCATAATGGAAAACTATTTTTTTAAATTTATTAGTTCTAATCAATTATACATGACAGTAGAAAGCTCTTGGATTCAATGTACAAAGGGAGCAGAAGTTTTCACTTCTCCGTGGCACATGAAATAGGGTGACACCATTTGTGCAATCATACTGTAACTAGTTAATGATGTCCATCTCATTCCACCATCTTTCCTATTCCTTTGCCTTTTCTCCTCTACCCTTTGCCCCATCTAAAGTTCTTCCACTCATCCAATGCCCCACCTCTACATGGATTAGACATCTATTAAAAAGAGAAAACATCCGGCCCCTGTTTTTCTAGATGGCTTATTTTGCTTAGCATGATATTCTCCAACTCCATCCATTTACTTGCAAATGCCATAATTTTATTCTGTTTTAATGGAATGAAATATTTATTCTGTATATGTACCACAGTTTCTTCATCCATGCATCTATTGAAGGGCATCTAGGTTGCTTCCACAGTTTAACAATTGTGAATTTGCTGCTATAAACAATGATGTGGCTGCATCACTGTAGTATGCAATTTTTAAGTCTTTAGAGTATTTTATAATTCTTATGAAGGAAAATACATATTTACTATATAATTCCACTTCTAGCTATTCACTCTAGAGACATAAATATTTGAATTCACATTATAAAAATGATTGTTTGGAGCTATGTTTCATAATCTTCCAAACTGAAAATAACCCATGTTTCTTTCAGTGGGTAACTAGCCAAACATTCTATGGTACATGGCCTATCCATACAACAGGACACTGTTCAGCAAAACAAACAAACAAACAAAAAACTGATATACACCACAAAATAAACAAACCTAAAGTGCATTATGTCAACTCAAAGTTATATGTTGCATAGTTTTGTTAAATGATACCTAAAAAAGACAAAACTATCAGGGGAAAAAAAAAACACAACAGTGGTTGTACAATTGAGGTAGAAGGAGGGTATGACATCAAATGAGTACCCTGAAGAAATTTTGGTCTGAGAATTAGTCTGTCTCCTGATTGTGGAGATGGTTATAGAATTCTATGAACTCTATATACTTGTTAAAACTCAGTACTGTGCAACTACCACATCAAAATGAACTTAACAGCATATCACTAAAACATTTTTTTTTTAATTTTCAGAACTGGATCTTGTATAGTAGATTCCTTAAAGGGATTTTTATTTTAAGAGCAAGCTTCCACCTCATTGGATGTTAGAATGTTAGAAGAGTTATTACCCAGTGAGTTACATATTGCTTCCAACAGTCATGGGGGCCTCTACCCATTCTAATTTCCTTCAAATGTAGACAAGACTCACCAATGTGATAATTAGAAAAGAATAGATGCTTCTTTGTTAGAGAAGGATCTCCCCCCTGAAAACTGATGGCCACAGTCTGCCCTTTCAGGCCATAAGCACAGTTTAGCAGGAGAATAATAATTTGTACTGAGAGATCAAGTAAACTTAAATAACAGAAACCCACCTAATGCCCATAAACATGTCATAATCAGAGGACATTCAAGGAATAGTGGGAGTAGCTGGGCGTTTGGGACCTGCTGGCAACAGCATGTTGGGGCTATTAAATCTAGCTTTGCAGCCCTGATGGAGCTCATTAGCTGCATTACTGGAGATTGGTATGTTTTATTTTTCCTAAAGCTATCAGCAATGTTCAGTCCAAAAGTTAATATGTGTATTATTGCTTTGCTGGATTTCAAGCCCTTTCTCATTAGAAGCATTGATATGGATTAAAAGTTGTTCTCCAAATATCAGGTCCCGTTGCCATGGAATAATTCTTGGCCTCTCTACTGGTAACTAAAGAGTCCAAGACTATCACTCAGATTAATTGGAGTAATATGGAATGGAAAAGTTAATGGGGAAGCCAGGTTGTTTGAGGTGTTAAAGTAAGCTATTATCACCATTCTGTTTTCCTTCCTGACTCTTCTTCCCTCCAGAAAAGGCAGTGACTACAAGCAGAAGTGATAAATACTCCCTGAGGCTGGCTAGTGCATAGATTATTTCCATGAATCACGACCTCTGCCCACCTACACCTCATTTTTAAGTTAGAAGAAAAGCGGCCAAATGTGCTCAGGCTGGTGCTGCCAATGGTATTTTCAGTACATTGGCTCTGCTTCAGCCTCGATGTGGCACAGACTTTGTTGCCACTAAAATTGAACCTGAGGTGTACTCTCTCTTCAAGGAGAATTCTAGATAGTTACTCTCTTTCCCTGGCTTCTGATTCTTGTCTATTTTGTGATTAGGGTTCAGTCCCACCATGTACCCTTCTGTCTTCTTATGATGCCTAGCCTACCAATCTTATGTGATCTTAGAATCATTTTCTGTTTTCATCCAGTAAGGCTTCTCCTACTCTGTCTCATGCACAATTTGTCTTTTTCAGGAATAATGAAAATATTATCTGGTTTCTAGTCCATGCGCTTACATGTACCCAAGAGGGTTCTGCTAAGGCTGCCTGCTGTTTGGGCCAACTTGAAGAATCCCTAAAAATGGTCTTTGGAGGAGGAGAGAGAGACATATGCCATTTCATTTACTTAAGGGTTGCCACGAGAATCATATGCAAGGTCTTCCAAGGCTTTCAGTGGAGGACATTTTGATTTCTCATGGGGGATGTGATCTGGAAAAGTACCAGGTCCTCTAAGTAGGAAAAGTACCAAATCCTCCAGCTGTGTGAATGTTGGCTACTATCAACTCACAGCTCTGCTTTCTCGGTGGACAGTTACTAATGGCAGATGGAAAGTTACGTTACCGCTGAAGGTTGGCTGCTGCCCTCCGATGCCAAGTCAGCTAGTGAGCAAGGACTGAGTGATAATGGGGGTGCACAAGCCAAGTCCATTGATCTCAGGTGTGAGTAACTCTGTCTTGAGATATATGTTCCAGACCCTTTGTGGATAAGATTTTTTTACCTGAGAACACCGTGTGATGATCCATTTTACACGTCAATTTGTTAGACATTCTTTCTGGGTGTGTCTGTGGACCATTTGCAGAAGAGAATAGCATTTCAACTTGTCGATTGAGCAAAACAGAAGTCCTTCCTCTTTATGGGTGAGCATCTTTCAATCTATTGAGCCTTTGTACGAAACAAGAAGGCAGAGGAAGGTTGAGTTCACTGTTTACCTGACTGTCGGGATGTGTCGTTGTCTTCTCCTGCCTTTGGCACTCCCAGTTCTCAGGCCTTGGATTGAAATCTGTACCTTTGACTCTTTGGTCTTCAAGTCACACCACTCACTAGCCTTCTTGGATCTCTAGCTGGCAGATGGTAGATCATGGGACCTCAGCCTGCATGAACTCATGAGCTAATAACATAATTAATCTCTAGACATAGATGACATATATGTCTTTATATTTGCCTATATCTTCATATATATGTAACTAATTCTAATCTATCATCTCTCTCTCTCTCTCTCTCCCTACACACATGCATGCACACATACAAGTGCACCCCCCCCACACACACCCTTATTGCTTCTGTTTATCTGGAGAACCCGAATAATTTTTTTCGTCTCATAGTTCTTCTTCTATGACTTTATTACAGGGTTATCCTGAAGAATACTCCCTTAATAAGTCCTGTACATTCAATTTTTTAAAAAAAATCTCAGGCTCTGCTTTCCGAACAGCTTGCTTAATGCCCAGCTTTTTGGAACTGTTGGTATTTATCTGGCTCTGACTCTCACCTCTCTTCTTCTAGGCTAGTCTTTAGCATCTCCTTACTCCTAGAGGTGGTCTGAGAGTTGTGGTCTGTTCATTTCTGTTAGATGGAGTCTGTTCAGTTGACTTGGACTGACTCAAACTCATGTACAAGGCAATGTGCACAGGCAACATGGACTGTTCAGGAAAGAGATGAAGGAGGCATTCTTGGAATAAGAAATGCAGCAATTTATTTTGATAAATAAATCGAGAGAACAATTAATGCAAGTAGGAGCTGTCCTGGAATATGACAGTTCTCAGAGTATAAGAGCCTGAAGTGATTTCTAGTGAAAGGCACTTTATAGGCAAGGAAGAGGTATAGCTTCATACAGACAGAATTACATAAGAATTAATTTTACACAGGGTAGCCAAGGTAATTCTTTGTTATTATTTGTTGTGGATCCTTTTATGTCTCCACACATTAGCTCAGATGTTTTCAGATAGACAGACCTCTCTATTAGATTTTTATTTATCACTCTCCTTTGTCTTTCTTTGCTTCAGAAAAAAATAAGTGCTCATTTTTATCCTTTGCATCTTGAATGTGGCATTTTAAGCCCTTTCTACAATATTATTTGAGTCCCATCTCCCCTGCCTTTGTATTTATTTGAACATTTCTGAATGTGTTGTATTGACAAGCAGTATTCAAAAACTTTTGGGCTAATTTTAACTCAAGAGGTCATTGGGAATCTACTTAATGAATCATACATGACAGTAAGAGCACAAGTTAGCCCAGAATTCTTAGGCCTATCTGCATGAAATCTTGTCTATTAGAGGACAGTGGGAAGAACAGGGTAAAATTGTATGAGAAAAGTGCTATCTCTGGAGGACAGTACATACATGGTACAGGAAAAGAAGGCAGAGGTTCAGATCCTGGAAGACTAGCAAGCAGCAATCAGAAAGATCTCAGTGGTTACTTAGCCCAGTGACCAATACCCAACAACTAAAATAAATGCATTGTTCTAAGTTTTCTTTTTCTAACTGCTAACATGGTGTCTAGACCACATTTTATCATTTGCCCTTCACAGTCAACACGATTGTGGATGTATAAGTATGATTTTATGATCATCAAGCCTTCACAATACTTTTAGAATTACTCAAATCACTTTAACTTTCAGAAGATTGACAAATGTCACAGTGTTATTCCTGCAAAATTATTCAAAATGATTTCATTGCATTATTAAACAGGTGTCCCAATTTCAAAAGCACAGAAATGCTTAGGATGCAGTACCAGGCATCTCTGGGGGCCTTCCTAACTCTTGGAATTATCTCTGATTTCAGATGTCTTCTAGTGGCTAGTCCTTTGGAACTGTATGTGTGTGTGTGCACATGCAAATGTACACACACATGTGCACTCACTGGGGATTTAATCCAGGGTCTTGCTTTTGCTAGACAAGTGCTCTACTACTAAGGTACACCCCAGCCCCTCCTTTTGGACTTTGATGGACTGCATTTGAGCATTTCACCCTTCAGCCTAGGCCCCCTGTCTTCCCCTTTGTGTTAGATTTCTCTAACACTTTCAGGAACCTGTGAGACAGGCATGGGTGCATACTCTTAAAAAGAAGGGAGTTCGTAATCCTAGGGGCTGTCCTCCACAAATAGGTAATGGAATGGGCTGATGGTTGAGCACTTCTGGTCAATTCTCATGGTGAAAATTATTACAGGTGAGCTCTATATGTTTCTTAGAAGGTTACAGAGAGATTCTTGCCCATTACTATCAGGAGTAGTCTTCAGAGTATGTCTTTATATTAAAGCATTCTCTTTCCCTCTGACTCTTGGGTTCCTCATTCCTGCATCCCAGAATAACGCTAAAATTAAAAACTTGCCCACAGATCTTTGCCTCTGACTCTGCTTTTTGCGGGGAACCCACATTAAGATAGCATTAGGTGTGGCCTTAGAAACCAAATGCTCACAATGGATTGAGCCCAGATGCCCACAGCAGTGAACTAGACAACACAACCTTTTGTTGCTTTTTCCTCTTTCCTTTACTCTCTCCTTTTTTCTCCTCCTTCTTAGATCACCTCCCAAGTAAATTCAAGTTAACAGTTCTTGCTCAGGTCCTACCACTGGGAGAACCAAACCATAGACAGAATAGAGCAGAAGTGATAAGAGAAATGGCAAGAATGTTTTAAAGAAGCCAAAGGGTAGAGAAACTTCAAGAATAGGGATCAATACCATCAAGAGCTACAGAAAGGTCAAATAAGATGAAAATCGAAAAGTAAAGAAAAAAAGAAATTTAGAATTGGAAGGATATAGGCAACCTTAGAATAGAGCTGTCAATGCAATAAAGAAAGTAGATTTCCCCCTATATTGTTAAAATTATTTCAGAGCCTATTTCTCTGGTTTTGAGCTTCAAACTTCTTCATCTTCTTGAATATCCAGGCTGTAAACTTTATCCTTTCCAATCTACCAGGAGAAATAATCTGTGCTAAAACATACAATTTAGCACTGTCCCTTTTGTCTCTTCCAATTTGCTTTGCATTATATTTTTATGACAAAAAAAGTATTACCACTTTCTTTGGATTTGCACCAGTCCAATTTGCTGACCTTTTCTTATACTTCTTTGCCTGCCATTTTCATTTGTCTGTCACCCCCCTAATTGTTTGGTTTCCCTAATTTACATGATTGTCAATGATTCACTTCCTTCTTCATCAAATTGGTCTTTATGCCTTTAGACTTGTGAATCAGACTTATCTTTAAACTCTTATCATTAAGAGTCTCTAAGCTCTGGAGTTTGTATGTTAGAGGGATATTAAAGAAAAATACATTGTTAAGTGTTTTGGCTCATTTTTGATACGAAGTAACAAGGATGAGAATATTCTTGCTATTCATTAAAGAAGAGGATTCAGAAATGGCACATTTAGTGATAATGAAAATTACCTTGCAGAGCTGAGGAAAGCAGTTTCTTCAGAATTTTATTTTAATCTTTAATTTGATATAGTTTCTTTCATCTCAATGTTTCACACATTTTTGTCAATGTCTAATTCATCTATACTTCTCTACTGTACACTGCACACCATCCTTTGTGTGCACAAAATCAATTCTACCGGCAATATGAGTAATTGTTCTGATTATTGTAAGTGGATATGCTTAATCAGCAATTATGCAGCACTGAACATTTTCTGTGCACACTGGGAACAAATAGGCTAAGAAGTTCTGCAAGGAATCCATGCTTAGGGTTTCAAAGGTCAGGATAATCTTTAACCTTGCAGAAGTGGGTGATTGGGAATGAATGAGGGAATTTCTGGTTTCTTGTTAATGTTCTGTTTCCTGATGTGGATGTTGACTACACAGGTGTATTCAATTTAGAAAATTCAATCAATTTTACATTTATGGTTTACATAAATATATGTATATATTTTATACTTCAATAAAAACTTCAAAAACAAACACAAAGATGAAACCACAAAGTTATTAGATGTGAACATAGAATAATTATTTTATAACTTCAGAATGGAAAAGTCCTCTATCTCTAAGACTCATAAATCAAAAATCAACACAGAAATGACTCACTAAATTGGCTATAAAAGAGAAAACATTCCAAACAAGGTCAAATGATAAATGTCAAATTAGGAAATATATTTGCAGCTCACATTACCACAAAGGGCTAAATCTCCTCGTATACAAACAGCTTCTAGAAATCAGTAAGTAAAAGAACTACCTAATTGAAAGTGCATTTGAATAAATCTTTCATATTACCCAAATGAGATAGAAATGGCTCTTAAATATAGGCTAAGATGCTCAGCATCTGTTACAGTAAGAGAAATGCAAATGAAAACTCCAAGAAAATATCACTTTTAACTCATTATATCAGAAAAGATGTTCAAAGAAGTTTGGTAACTTTACAAAAACAAATGATCCTATCCATTGCTGGTGAAATTACCTTTCTTGTACATGTGTCAATTGACTTAGGTACAAGGGTATTGAGGTAAGAAGTGCTCATAATAGCAAAAATATTGTAAATAGAGGTAAATTTGTTTTTATTTCTGTGTGTATAAACATCTTTCAAGATGTACACAATCTGAAAGAGTTCTTTGAGAATTAAATGGCTAAAGGATGAAGGGAAAGATGTCACTATCTACATTAAAGTTTAGTTGAAAATTTCTCCATGGAAAATTAATTAATAGAAGAGTTAAACTAAACTACAATAAGAACAAAACAAAACTGAAATCCAACATAAATTACATTAAATGGCAGATAATAATCTTGTAAATGTATTAATTACATATGCTAAATACATATGTAATTAATACATATGATAAATTACATACGATAAATACCACTAATTCCAGGAGGGCATGGCAATAGTTATAAAATTATAAAAATATAACATATACAATAGAAAAACAGAAGAATTTAAAAAATAGGCTACCACTATATGTCGTCTATCCTTGGCAAGAGTTTAGGAAAATGTCTATTCTAATGTACCATGCTTGTTGGTCTGTGAATTGACACACTATTTACAGACAATTTGGCTGTAGGTATCAACAGATGAAGTTATTCTACTTTAAGCAATTTATCTCTAGAATATAGTGGAAAAGTCACATACTAGTATGAACAACACTATTACTTACACTGTTATTTTATTAGTATTAAACAATAAGTAATCAACAAGGAAGTGAAAGTAAATTAGCATATATTTATATGGTGAACTATGACAAAGTTATTGAAAAAAATCCTGCTCATAGAAGCTACTTAAAGGCATGAACATACACTTAAATATATGGTAATTATTTAAAAGATATCAAATATTACATCATATAATCACAATTTGGTAAACCTTTGTAGAAAGTCCTGGAAGCAAATATCTTTAATTGGTGGAAAGATAAGCAATTTTCATTTTCTTTAAGTGTTTTAAAAATGTTGCATATTGGGCACATTTTACATTGTAATCAGGAAGAAGAACAAAACAAACATGGAATATTTCAATGTCTGGACAGACCACAGTCATTCGATGTCTTTCATTGGTGCTGGCTTCCTGCAGGTAATATGTGGACCATTTTGGATCGACAGCTTTGTTCCATTCTGAAGGGTCCCTGGTAGTCATTCTCATGGAGAGAAATGTTGAAAGATCTATTTTGGAAAAGCTTTTTTGTCATCTGTCCAGTGGAGCACTTAGATTGATTCTTGGCTCAGTTTCCAGGAGGGCAGAAGCAAATTGCTTCTTCTGATATTTCCCAAACTTACTCACAAGTGCAGTTGGTAAAAGCAGCTGGTCTCAGGAATGCAGGAAGTTACTTGCTGTCCTAGGGTCATGTTGGCTGAACAGATCCCACCCTGGCATTTGGGCCCCTCCTTCAAGCTGATCCTGAGAGAGGTGTGTAGTGTTTCCTCCCATGAGTCAAATGCTGCAATAGACATCTCCCAGAAAATGGCCTAGTTTAATTTATAGAAAACTGTATAGAGTTTCAACAAAGTACTTATATGTATCTACTAGTGGACTGATATAGGAATGATGTTCTATTCTTCAATAAAAAGAGGAAAAACTTTGAAGGTAGAAGGGCCTATCAGTGAATTTTTATTCTGTGCCCTGCACATTATTCAACCTAGCTCATCTTCCTTCCTTCCTTCCTTCCTTCCTTCCTTCCTTTCCTTCTTTCCTTCCTTCCTTCCTTCCTTCCTTTCTTTCTTTCTTTCTTTTTCAGTGAGGGTTACCAGGGATTGAACTCAGGGGCACTCGGCCACTGAGCCACATCCCCAGCCCTATTTTTGTATTTTATTTAGAGACAGGGTCTCACTGAGTTGCTTAGCGTCTTGCTTTTGTTGAGGCTGGCTTTGAACTCTCAATCCTCCTGCCTCAGCCTCCTGGGCCTCTTGGGTTACAGGTATGTACCACCATGCTGGCCCTAGTTCATCTTTCTGAGCCTCCATTTCTTCATTTGTAAAAACAGATCATCAGTATCTAGCATGCTGGGTTGTCTTCCTTCCTTCCTTCCTTCCTTCCTTCCTTCCTTCCTTCCTGTAATGGGGATTGAATGCAGGGTGGTCTACCACTGAGATACATCCCCAGCCCGTTTTTTATTTATTTTATTTTTTATCTTTTATTTTGAGACAGGGTCTTGCTAAGTTTCCAAGGCTGGCTTTGAACCCTCCTGCCTTAGCCTCCTGAGTCATTGGGATTACAGGCAAGTGCTGCTATGTCCAGTTGGTTCATATTTTTTTTTTCATTTGATAATCACTTCCCGAACATCTTCCATACCACTGCATCTTAATCTTAGACATTAATTTTTCTAAAGTTATCAATTTGATGAAAAATTGATTTGTATTGTAGAGAAAGATGAGAATAAAATCCTCAAGGTTAAGTGTTGACAAGCTAAGACATAATTTAGTAATACATTAAAATTCAAAAGACAGTAATTAACTTAAAATAATTTTTGAAATGACATAAAATAAATACATATATATGTTTATATTTCAGTATTACTTTTAAGTTAACTTATAGAAAAATCAACTTTTGGTTTAGAGTTCTATGAACAGTTAAACATTCAAATATTTGAATAACCTACCATCAGGGTTATAGGATGGTTTCATCTTACTTGAATAATTCCCTGTGCTGTTCTTTTGGAGTCAAAATGTCTCCCCAACCTTAACCTATGATAACCATCGATCTATTATTCATCATATGTAACCGTGGTTTGGGCTTTTTCAAGAACATCATATAAGTGGAATTGTACAGTATGCAACATCTTGAGATGGGCTATTACAAGATCCATATAAATTGTTGCAATGGTTTCTTATTTATTTTTGAATTGTATTCCACCATGTGTTTGTGCGATGGTCTCTTCAGTCACTTATCTGTTAAGGGACATCAGGACTGTGTACAGGTTTGGGTACTTATGACTAGAGCTGCAGTAAGCCGTCATGATCAGGCAATGGTTTTATTTTATCATTTCTAAAATTTCAATTTCATTTAGCCTGACAATATGTTATTTTTTAAGGTACATGCCTACGATCGGGATTGCTGGATCACATACTAAGTGTATATTTAATTTTACATGAAACTTCCAAACTATTTTCTGGAGTGGCTGTCTCATTTTTCATTGCTGTCAGCAATAGGAAAGATCTGATTATTTCTCACCCTTACCTGCACCCAGTATTTGTATTTTTTTTTGTCTTTGTTCTGTGTGTTTACAAACATATAAAGAAAATTCAACAGAGAAGGGAGATATGTTTTAAAGGTCCGTATACATATACTTTTAGGATTGTTATAGTTTTGTGGTCAATTAAAACTTTTATCATTATGTAATAAATATCTTTACACCTGGTAAATGTTTATGCTCTGATACTTCCTTGTCTGAGATTGATATAGCCGTCCCAGCTTTGTTTGGATACACGTTTGAACCGTGTGTGTGTGTGTGTGTGTGTGTGTGTTTTGAGAGATCATTTACTTAAGGCCTGTCATTTTACTCTCTCCAGCAATCTCTTGTTTTTGTGTTGGACCATTTATATTTACTATACTTATTGATATTTAGAGTGACCATTTTGTTCTTTGATTTCTGCATATGACTTTTTTTATATCTCTGCTTCCCCCCTCCCCTGTTTTCTTTTGGATTATTTGAACAACACTTTTTGTTAATAAATTTTCATTCATCTATTGCAGTTATTTCCAGGTCTTTTTGTATTGGTTTTGCTTTTGAATTTTTTCTTGCTAGCCCTGAGAATTACAAGATACACACTTAATTTTACACAGTCTACTTAGAGTCAATATACATTACTTCAGGTGGAGGGTAGAAATCTTACAACTACATAGTCCTTTCACCTTTCACTCTTTAGAGTTTTGTTTCCATTTTAAACCCTGTAAGACAGTGCCATTTAAAAAAAAATTTCAACTGCCATATATCTTTTAAAGAACCACAGGAGAGTTGTTTACTACATTTACTCAGATACTTACTATTTTATTAATGATGTTCCTAGCCTCCTTCTGATGTCATTTCATTTCTGTTTCATGAAATACCTTTAATCTTTCCTTGAGGCTATGTCTACAGCAATAACTTATGTTGTTTTTTTTTCCTTTCATCTAGGACTGTATTTTTATGAATTTGATTCCTGAAGGATATTTTTCTGGCATATAGAACTGTGGATTGGCAATTCTTCTCTTTTACTACCTTAAAATATTATTTAACTTTGTTCTTGACTGCATCATTTAATAAGAATTCTGCTGTAACTTGAATAAATATTCCTCTATAAAAGAGACCTAATTTTTTTCTGGCATATTTCATGACTTTTTCATTGTCTCAGGCATTTGTTGATGATATGCCTGGGTCTGAATTTCTTTCTATTTCTCCTATTTGAATTTTGCTATGCTTCTTGAATCTGTAGGTTTATATCTTTCAAAAATTGGGAGGTTTTAATCATTATTTCTTCAAACAGTTTTTAGTTCTCCCCTTTTGGGCTAACAGTGATATGAATGCTTAATCAATGAATAAAGGTTCCTAAGAATCTGTTCAGTTTTTTCAAACTTTGTTTTTATCATTTGTTTATATGGAATAACTCTTTTACATGTCTTCAAATTTACTGGTTATTTTCTCTTTCATTTCTTTTTTTAAAAAATACTTATTTTTTAATTTTAGGTGGACACAATATCTCTATTTTATTTCTATGTGGTGCTGAGAATCGAACCCAGTGCCTCACACATGCTAGGCGAACACACTACCACTTGAGCCACATCCCCAGCCCCATCTTTCATTTTTTTTTTTTTTATATTGTTGAGTCCATTCAGCAAGTTTCAATTTTAGGCCATGGCTTTATTTTATCATTTCTAATATTTCAATTTCATTATGCTTTATGCATTTTATTTCTGAGATTTTCTAAATTTCTATTTGTTTAAAGAGAACTTACTGATGTTTATTTGGGAATTTGTGTGATAGTGTTTCAATGTTTTTGTTGAATGATTTCAATATCTAGTCATTTTCTTGATTTTACATTGATTGACTTTTCCCAAACAAGTTAAATTTTCTTCTCTTGATTCTTCCCATGGAAAATAATTTTGAACTGTATTCTGTACCTTTGGAATATTGTATTGTAAAACTAGGAGTCTAATTGAAATTCTATGAAAAAAAATTGTGTATATCTTTAAGAGGTAATTTATCTGGATGGATTCAAACAACAAATTTTAATCAAACTTATTAAGTTAGTTCCCTTTGCAGAGAGCTCCTTTCATCTACCTCATATCTGTGCCCCCATCTGCCAGTCAGGAACTTAGTTGGCAACTGCTATCTTTGTTCGGTTTTCGAAGTCTTTGGTTTGTTTCTTTAGAATTAGATCCATACATTTGTAGTTTGGAAGTGGGTCCAAGAGTTTTTAGCACCATAGTTTGCTTTCTTTAAGCTCCTGCCTTGCTGTGATCTTTTCCTGGATGTTTTCTGGTCTTCTGGGGCTCTCTTCTTCAGTTCTTCAGCCAGAAATCTGGGTATACAGTTAGCCTGCCGTGTCATGAATTTCCCATGCTGGAACCATTCCATAACCAGAAGGTGGGAGGTGAGAGAGGAGGTGGGGAAAGGAATGGCTGTTTTCCTCATTTTCTTGAGATCACAGATTCTCTTATTGCCAAGGAAGTTTCCTCTCCTTGACAGTGTTAGGTGCTTGCTGTCCCACACTGTGTCATGTCTTAAATCCTGGTTAAGTGTCATTGCTTTGTCTTACCTGGAATTGACATTAATCAGACTCTCTAAAATGTATCCCATTTCCCTTCTTGAGCCATGATTCTTTCTTCAAAGCATACCATGAACAAAGTTCTCCTTCCTTCTTTTTTTTGTAAATGGATACACACACATACTCCAAATTCTTAAAGTTGAATTTCCAAGGACTTGTCAAAATGTTCATTCCATAACATCAACTTTCAGCTGTTCTTACACATGCTTGGAATCCATGAGACTCAAACTCTTTGGGATCTATCTGTCACTTCTTTATTTATAAAACAGTCATATAGAGAAAGAGAATCAATCCTGTCTGAGGGGTTGCTCACTTACATGCCTTGTCTCACAAAATTGTTCTTACCTGCTTACCTGAGCTGTGTCTATGTCAGAGGAAATGTCACAGGAGGTATATTATTAAGTGCTATAGGATGAAGAATCTCTCCTTTATACACACTTAGTGAAGTTATCTTATGCAATATGGTGTGCTAAGGGATTTATCCAAGGGTTTCCAAAACCAGAAAACAAGAACAAGTTGGAGAAGAGAAAATCAACTTTCCCTACTTCATACTCAAACAGAATTGCAATTTTCCCTCTTATAAAGATAATTACACATATAATTGGGTTTGTCTTCCCCTTCTGACTCACATATATTATAAATACAATACAAAGTCTTCATCTGCCCTTCATCTATGCCCTTACTTAGTGACATTATAACTCCTCACAAGATGGAGTCTGTTTCCCACTCTCTAAATCTGGACTGGCTCTGGGACTTGCTTTGGCCATTAGAATGTGGTAGACAGGATGCTGTGTCTGGTCCAAATCTAAGCCAAGAAGCCTTATGTACTTCTGTTCACTCCCCAGAGACCCTGATGGGCCACCAGGCACTAAGCTCGGGGTTGCCGCGGGAGGATGGAAGACCATATGGACCACAGATGAGCCCTCTGAGCTGAGCCCAGTCTCCCCGCTACCCACTCTGTTTCTGCAAAATAGAGTGCACCTAGTTTAGATATCTGAGCCAGACCCAGATTTGCAGAATTATCCAGATAAAAGAGCATTGATAAAATATTGTTTGAAGCCAACACATTTTGAGCACTCTGTTATGCAGGAAAATCTGACACATGAAATAAAAATGATTTTATCTACTGACAAATCCTTCCCTTCCTCCCCTGTATCCCCTGCCACCACACACACACACACACACACACACACACACACACACACACACACTGGGAGGGAGAGAAGGAGAGGGAGAGAGAAGACAGAACATCTCTAACTGAGATGCATGTAGAAACCCCACTCAGAAGTTCCTGGGTGATAGTTCCAGCACCTTTAAGAACCTGACAGTCACCATCAGCACAGCTCTAGGAAGCTGACAAATTTTTTTTTCCAAACATTTCATGGTCCACTTTCTGCTACTTCAGCCATCATTGCCATCAGAATGCCACAGTGCATGGATCACCATCTTTTGCATCTATTTTCCTTCTGAGAAGCAAATGAGATTGACTTGCACAGAATGACTCTGTTTCTGATTTGAAGGAAAAAAGGAAGGCTGTAATTGAGACTCTGCAGACAGTGCCGTCCAGACTCACATTTTATATTCTCAGCTCTAATTAGCTCTTTTGGAGCAGATTGTTTGCAATGAGCTCCAGAAAATTGAGTATGATTTACTCAAGGCAAACAGGGTTCAGTTGTTAACCTTTCAGTATTTAATGAGGCAACATCTTAAGGATGAACAACAGTAAACAAGGAATCTCGTCAATAAGAATCAAGACTGTGCCAGAATCCAATTTTATACCAAAAAAGAAAAAAAAATTAAGTCTCTGGAGAAAAATAACTTCTCTGGCATGACGTGATTCTGTGGGAAGTGCTATAAAAGAGGTTCATCCTAACTTTAATTTGGGGGTGTCTACTATTCAGAGGCAAATATAAAGCAGGCAATGTTTCCATTCTGTGGTAGAAGGTAAAGAAAAAATGGTAAATAGAAAAAAAATGTGACTTCATAGTAATATAATAGTGTTCCACAAGAATGAAATTTTGTAATTTTTTTCTCTTCTGCTTTTTTTTTTTAATTTTGTGCCAGAGATTGAGCCCAGGGCTACTTAACCACTGAGTTATATCACCATCCCTTTTTATTTATTCAATTTTTATTTTGAGACAGTCTCACTAAGTTGCTTAGGGCCTTGCTAAGTTGCTAAAGCCAGCCTTGAACTTTCAATTCTCCTGCCTCAATTTCCCAAGCTGCTGGGATTACAGGCATATGCCATCCTACCTGGATCTTTCCACATGTTTTATTGGTGCATTATACCTGTACATAATGGTGAGATTTGTTGTTACATATTTGTACATGTATACAATATAACAATAAAATTTAGCCAATATCACTCCCCAGAATTTCTCAGGAATTATGAGTTTTAAATATAGTCTTAGACATTAATTATGTCACTAATAAAACAGAGATCAAAGGGAACTGTGGGAGCCTAATTGCATGCTTTTGCATATAGTGAGTAGATTCCCGTGCTTTGGCCCATATAAGAATCTACAGCCAACTGAATCCTCACAACTCCTTCCACTCTTCAAACTGAGTCCTGCACAGAGGAAACTTACACTTTGCAGAGCATGCTTTGTATTGCCCTGCTTCCTTTTCTTTAATCATTCTGTCCTCTCTACCTGGACTAACTTTCCTGATGTTTGTAGCCTGACAGGTTTCTGTTGATCTTTAAACTCCTAAATAAATCATCTCCTTATCAAAGGTGAAAAAAAATCCTTCATTTGTGTTTCTTAGACATATTTTACATCTGGGCTTCCTAATAGACTCTGAACCACTAAAAAGCAAAAACAGAACTGTTGTTTCTACATCTTGAAATTCAAGGTTATGGTTGTTTGGAAAAAAATAAGTGGATTGAAAAACTTATGAAAATCTCAGAATATTTTTTTTACATAGGTACATAGAAATTTTCACAGAGAACATGTAGATAAAGTAAACAAGGAACAATGATGGGATTTTTATCGCAGTTCTTAGGACACTTTTGGATCCAGAATGTAAGTTCAGTTTCTGCTTCTTGATTGACTAAGAAAATAGGGTAGTAGATTGCTTGAAAAAATGACTAGGGTTATTTTTCTTCTATATCAACATCACTTTGTAGTGTTATTTTTCAGCTTCTCTCAGCAAGAGGTAAAGTCTATGTCCTAATACTTTGAATGTGGGCTGACCTTGGAACTTGCTTTGCCAAAAAATGCAGTAGAAGTCAGGCTGTGCCAGTTCCAAATTTTAAGAAGCCTTGAGGTGTTCTTGTTTTCTTGGGAAGTCGCCCGGGTACGTGAAATGTCTTGTGCTAGCCTTCTGGAAGATGAGAGATCACATAGAACAGAAACAAGTCATCGTGGCTGGGACCACTTTAACCCAATTTGATCTGACATCTGACCACAGATGCATGAATTAATGTCAATAAAATCAGAGAAACCATCTAGCTAAACCCAGTCCAAATTGCTAATCCACAAATTATGAATTAAATAAATGATTGTTGTAAGTTGGCATGTTTTGAGAAGGCTTATATTCAGGAAAAAAAATTAACTGATAAGATAGTTAAATGCACAAATATAGGTAGCGTCCTACATAAAGATTGGCCCTGAGGATTTTTCTTCTCAATTCTTTGTCTATTCAAACATCTTCCCAGATCCTAGACTTTCTAAAATTTTCTCTCATTCTTTCTCTCCCAGAGGACATTTGGTCTCTTAAACCCCTCAGCTGCTTTCCTACTCTTCCTCCTACACCATTTCTCCTTAGACCTAGCTTAGATCCTCTATTGTGTTTTGAATTCTTGATTTGTTTTTCTCTTTGTACATTGTCATTAAACATTTCTAATTTTTTAGAATATAGGAGAGGGATAAATGAAAACTGTTTATACTAAACCAAAAATAATCATGTGACTATCTTTTCTACTACTTGAATATTTTATGCTGAAAACAAACAAAACCTAAAAAAAAAAAAACCCAACAACAACAACTTCTCAATTCTTGGTTTTCACATTGCAACTCTTATTCTGGCTTCATTTCTGTATTTTTGCTGCAGCAGGGAATTATGGAATATGCTTGGAATAACGCAACAGATGGTGATGAGGCAAAAGATAAACAAAAATAATACCTGCAACATTCCAACCCCAGTAAAACATTCTGAGCCCCTGAAAGAGAGTATTTTTTCATTTAATAGTATCCCTCTTCTTTGCTACCCTCAAAACCAACCAGTATGTTGGAAGAGGTTTTGTTGAACCACTGAACTTTCCACTCAGGGCTATGCTTGGTATGCAGTAGCATGGTATGTTTCAGGTTCTAAAAATCCATTGGAAAAAAGGAAGAAAAATACATTAGTCTATCCACAAGTATTTCAAATTGTAATCCTACCAGTTTTTTTTTCCAAGAAGTATAATTTTACTTCCCATGTGTAAGTATTAATATTCTTGTCTAACTAAAGCATTATTTCTATTGTCATGTGTTTGTTGCTATTTTAACTCTTTTACATGTATAGTTCAATGGCATTAGTATATGCAAAATGTTGTTCAACTATTATGATTATCTGTTTCCAAAAATTTTTATCAAGCCAAAGAGAAACTTTAACCCTTAAGCAATAACCTCCATTCCTACCTCATCTTGCTCCCATAACCTCTTATCTACTTTCTTGTGATTTTGTGTATTTTAGCTAATTCGTATATGTAGATTATACAATATTTGGAAAATAAAATTTGGAGTTGAGCATTTTTCACTTGGCATGACATTCTCAGGATTCCTTGATGTTGTAACATGTATGACAACTTTATGTCTCAATAATATTCTGCAGTGTTTATATATAAAATTTTGTTCATTTATTGATGGACTCTTAGGTATTTTGGTTTATGGCTATTGTAAATAGCATTACAATGAATTCACATGCTGTTTGAATATCTAATTTCAATTTGGGGGGTATATACTTGGGAGTGAAATTTCTGGATTAAATACTAATACAATGTTTAACTTTTTAAGAAATTACCAAACTATTTTCTGCAGTAGTTGATCTATTTTGCTTTCCTTTCAGCAATGTGCACAGGTTCTAATTCCTCTGTATCCTAATATAAGTTACTTTCTGTTTTTTTCTTTTTTTGTGGGGTGTGTGTATGTATGTGTGTGTGTGTGTGTAGTCATTCTAGTGGGTGTGAATTGGTGTGTCATTATGGTTTTGATTTGTATTTCCCTAATGACTAATGGTTTGGAACGTCTTTTCATGTTCCATTTGTAAAAGTTCTTTGGAGAAATATTTATTCATGTTCTTTGCCTACTTTTTAATTGGTTTGTTTCATTGTCTTTTTGTTACTGAGTTTTGTTTTGTTCTTTATATATTCTGAATAATAAGTCCTTACCAGATCTATGACTGGCAAATATTGTCTCTCAATCTGTAGGTTGGTTTTCACTTTCTTGACAACATTCTTTGTGAGGAAAGTTTTAAATTTTGATGAAGTCTTAAATTGGACTATCATCTACCTATCTACCTTTGTTGTTGTTGCTTTTACTCTTGGTAACTGTATTCAAGAATCCATTGCCAAATCCATGATGATTTAACCCTGTTTCATCTACTTTTTTTAATTCTAATATTTTAAATTTTAATATTTAAATGCTAAACTTGTTAAGTTATTTTAAGTAAATTTTATATATGGTATGAGATAATGGTTCAACTTTAATATATTTGCTCCCACATCCCACATCATTTGTTGAAAACACTCTTCTTTTCCCATTAAAATGCTTTGTCACTCTTGCTGAAAATCAATTGGCCATAGGTATATGAGTTTCTTACTAGACTCTTGATTTTTTTTAACCAGCCTACATAACTCTCCTTAATGGCAGTACCACCCTGTTTTAACTGTTGTAGCTTTGTGATGACTTTTAAAGTTGGGAAGTGTTAATCTCCCAACTTTGTTCTTCCTTTTCAAGATTGTTTTAGATACTTTTGATCCCTAGCCATTTCATACAAATGTCACAACTGATTTTTCCATTTCTGTAAAAAAAAGACTATTGAAATTTTGAGTGATATTGCATTGAATTGATAGATCACTCAGGTAGTACTGGCTTCATATATTTTGGAATTTTGTTGCAGGGTATGTATATGTTTATAATTGTCACATCTTCTTGATGAATTGATCCTTTTAATAATGTTTAATATAGTTCTATCTTGCCTCAGTTTAATTTAGTTTATTTTGTCTGATATTGGTACAGTCACCCTAGCTCTTTTTTTTTATTACTACTTGTGTAAAATACCTTTTTCTACTTTCAATCATATTTGTGTCTTTGCATATAAAGTCAGTTTCTTGTAGATAGCACATAGATGGATCTCCCCCCCCCCCCATCTCTGTGTGTTAGCTGGGAAGTTTAATGTACTTCTATTTAAAAAATTGCTAGTAATGAAGGATTTCTGCCATTTTTCTATTTCTTGTAATTTTTTGCCTTTTATTTTCTCTGTTACTGCTTTGTTTGTGTTTAATTGTTCTTAGTGAATTTTAAATATAATCTATTTTTGTTTGGCATCGATTTTACATAGTTTTTCTTTCATGGTGATCATATGAGTTACATTTAATATGCTAAGTTTATAATCATCTAGTTTACATATACTGATGTAAGTTCTATGGTACATGAAAGCACTGCTCCTATACAATTCTGCCTCTTCTTTGTTATGTTTTAGTTTCAAAAATTACATATTATTCACTGTGTGCCAAACAATACAGATTTATCATTATTTTATGCATGTACATTTTAAATCATTTAGAAAATAAAAGTAGGACTATAAAATACAACAATGCTGGCTTTTATATGTTCCCCTTTCGTTACCATTTTTTGAGCTTCTTGATTTCTTCAAACAGAATCAAGTTATGTTCAAGAGTTCTTTCATTTGAACCTGAAGAATTACTTTCATAATTTCTTTCCCAGCTCTTGTTTTTCTGGGAAGATCTTTATTTCCCCCTGGTTTTTAAAGGAAAACTTCAATTAATACAGAATTCTTTATTGATCACTTTCTGTTTCTTTTTGCACCTTAAACATGTCATCCCCCTGCCTCTATATTCCATGATTTCTGCTGGGAAATCAACTTTTAATATTATGGAGGATCCCTTGTATGTGACCAAGTCAATTCTCCCTTGCTGTTTTCAAGAATTTCGTTGTGTCATAGTATGGATATTTTTAAGTTCATTACTCTTACAGTGACTTGAATTTATAGATTCATGTCTTTTATCAAAATTGGAAAGTTTGTGGCCATTCCTTCAAATAGTCATTCTGTGTCTTTTTCCTTCTCTTCTATTTTGCAGATATTAGTCTGCTTGGTGAATGCCCCATAGGTCTCTTCACTTTTCTTCTTTCTTTTCTCTTTTTGTTTCTTAGATGGTATCAATTAATTATCCTATTTTCAAGTTCATGATTATTTCTGTAGACTGCTCAAATCTACCTGTTTGAATTATCTCATTTTGGTTATAATAATTTTCAGTTCCAATATTTCTCACTTTTCTTTTAATGGTTAGCTCCTTATTGACATTCTCATTTCAATACATCTCTTTTTTTCTGATTTCCTTTAGTTTTTGTCTGTATCCTTTCTACTTAGCTCTTTGAATATAATTTAAGATAGTCAATTAAAAGTCTTTATGTGTTAATCTCAATATCTTTGTTTTCTCAGGGCCAATTCTTGTCCTTTGAAGAGGTTATTACTCTCTGTTTCTTTGTATAACTGGCGATCTTTTTGCTGTTTGACTATTACAACGTGGTAGCTTGGGAAACCATATGTTTTACCTTCTTCAAGCCTTGCAGAATGGGGATATTTGATGACCATAATTGTGGGAAGCCACTCTGAATGAACACAACTTCAAGTCCTGACACAGGGGGTTCTGACCAATCACTAAGTTTCCTAATGACTTGGGTGTTGTTCCAGCTTAAAAAGCAAGGCATGGCTTCAGGTGTAAGTGTACCCCCTAGGGTTGAATTACACGCACCTGTTCCCTTGTAATCCTACCCCTTCTGCATTTTTTTTTGGATAGAATATTCTAAGAAACAGCATCCCCCCAAATAAAAGCCCACTGCCAAACATGCTGTGTTCTCATGCTCTCTCTCTCTCTCTTTCTCCCTTGCCAGCCTCTTATGACTTTCTGTTGCTCTCCTTTTTTTGGGAGCTTGAGGATGGGAGCTGGGGAAAGCCATCCTGAAGCTTGTGTAAAGGTATTTTGTGTCTGTGTTTTATTTTGCATCATTCCAAATTCACATGAGTGACTACTTAGTTTAGCCGCCCGTGCTTGATGGGGGTGGCATGTAGGCATTCATTTCGTGATTGGTTTTGCCAAACTTTTTTTTTTTTCAGTTCTGTGTATCCAATGCAGGGGTCTTGTGCATACTAGGCAAATGCTCTACCACTGAGCTACATCCCAACCCTACTAAACTATGTTTGCAAAGACAACATTCTTTGTCATTTGGAGATTACTGATGTCTCCATTATGTTAGCTAGTGTTTGCGTAGTGTTTTGACAGAGACATCCTTGAACAGGAGAATCCAAATAAATAGAAATACTCCTAGTCTTTGTAGATTGACTGCACGGGGCACTCTTCTGAACTTATTCAGGCTTACACTGAACTTATATAACAGCCAGAGTTGAAAGCTTAGGATTTTTCAGGTCATGAGGTCTCATCCTGAATATGTCTGTGGCTTTTTAAAATTCCTCTGTGTACCCAGGTGTTTTTCAGTGCCTGAACGTTTCAAACCTTTCTTCTCATATTTTTGATAATCTATCATTTGTCCCAACTATATCTTTTGCCCCAGGCCACAGCTACTTATTCATGAGCCCTATAGTGTTTCCAAACAATGCCCACTACTGTTTCTCTCAGAGGGACACCTTAGACAAAAAGAGATGATGACTTTGGACAGTTCTTTCTGAATCTCCCCAGACAAGTTTAGAACAGACACAATAATCAAGTTGAATAAGGTCTTATCTGCTCTCTCTGGAACCATGAACCAAGATTCTCCCAATGGGAATGTGAGATCTAGTCTTCAAATCCACTGCTGAGCTGGAGAGGGCATAGAGCAAGAATAAGTAAGAATGCACAAAGTTTTCCTAATAATCTAAAAATGCATTTATTTAGCATTAGATTAGTTGCTATAAACATTTGTTTCATAGAGTTCTAACAAAATTAATTTTGATAATGTGTTTGATTTTCAGGGTTTCTTTGAGAGATAGGAACTTTGAGTTGCCTACTCTGACATGTGTTAATGTTAACTTTGAATATATTTTCCCCTATCCATTTGTGATTGTTGCTAGCATATAGGGTCAAAAATATTTTTTTCTCTCTATTAATATTTTTCCCCTGATAATTTATGAGTGAGTATCTATCTTAAGTTTCTTAGGCACTTTTCTAGAGATTTAGCTTTTGTTTTTATTTCTTATTGATATATTGAATTTCATAGATAGGTAACAGATACCATAAGTGGGAATAAAAAGTTAAGAGGGAATTCTATAAACTGGGCCAGCTATGCTGAACCGCACATACTGTCTTCTCAAAAAACAATTTACTGCAGCCCTCTCTGGCTTAAGTCAATGCTATATGCTATATTACTCAGCAAAAAGAAAAAAAAAACCTGTTATCTGTAAGAGAAATGTAGGTCCTAAAGACTCCTCCTTGTCAATAAGAAGACGACAAGTTATCACAAAGTGGAAACTTTTGTGACCTTTATATGGACCAGATTTCTGAACTCAGGAGACAGGATAACTAGAAGCAAAGCCCCTTAACCATAAAATTTGGGAGAAAAAGTTCCAACTCAAAGTAGTCAGCATGGATCAAAGTGACATAGAGTTGTCTTGGATCTGTAGCATGCCATTATAATAGCAAAATTTCCCCTTTATTGCATAAGACCATATGTAGTGGGGACTTGGAAGTTAAATGCAATCCTACTGTCAGTAAAATGTCAAGAGGTGGACCTGGGTGGGACTGTATGGAGACTTCCTTGGTACCTTCATAAAACTGGAGGGCAGGAAAGACATGATGAACTCCTCTCTGAGAGGGCTGACCCTCTACCTTGAGAGTATTCCCTCTTCCCCTTTTCCTACCACTTCTGATAAAACTCATGCCTGCTACTCAGAGTACCTTATCTAAAATCTTTCTAGTAGGTCACAAGAACTGGGAACATGCATGGTCACTTTATCTCCACAACAAATTTCATTAGTCCTCATATAAATTGTTTTTCATCTATGTTGCAATTATTTTTCCCATATGTCAA
The DNA here is from genome assembly GCF_047511675.1 of Marmota flaviventris. Classification (NCBI taxonomy): domain Eukaryota; kingdom Metazoa; phylum Chordata; class Mammalia; order Rodentia; family Sciuridae; genus Marmota; species Marmota flaviventris. Next base: position 193,717,967 of record NC_092498.1, read on the forward strand.
TTTTATTTATTTATTTGTTTGTTTGGTACTGGGGATTCAACCCAGGGGTGCTTAAACACTGAGCCACATTGCTAGCCCATTTTTTTTTTTTTTAATTTTTGAGACAGGGTCTTACTAAGTTATTCAGGGTCTCACTAAGTTGTAGAGGCTGGCTTTGAACTTGAGATCCTCCTGCTTCAGCCTCCTGAGCTGCTGGGATTACACAGGTGTGTGTCTCTGGCCTGGCCTGCCAATTCCATTTTAATAATGTTTATGATGTCTATGTTAGAAAGAAACATGTAATTTTTAAGTAATTAAACTTAAGAACATTTTTCATTATGACATTTTTGTTTTATACCTTATTTAGTGAGACGTTTTAAAAATATTTTCTATTGTAAATTTAATGTCTGTGTATTAAATATTTATTTCTTATTAAATAGATGTTATTTAAATAACATTTATTTTTAAATACTTGAAAAATTTTAAGAAAAGATTTTATACCCATGCTTTGATTTTCTTTAATTATCATTTTGATTTTGATTCTTTTTCGGAAGCTTTGGCTTCATTTTAGCTTTCTTTCTGGGATTCTACTTCTCTCTGTACACCATGGCTTGCTTGCACTCATTGTGGAGACAGTGTAGGACAAGCAGCTTACCTGTGTGGTTCATAGTGGCTAGTGTTTGAGGGAGCATGTTCTCTGTTCCTTCTGATGTCATCACCACTTTGAAATTTCTTAGTCTCGCACCAAAATATAGAAGTTTCAATGGTGTGACTCTAATGCTACTAAAAGTCACTGTGATAGTTGTCAACTACCTCCTATTTCTTGCATCTTTGGCATTTGGAGAACCCCTAGAAATGTTCCTGCTTCAAGCAGCTTTCCTTCTCTTTATTGAAGGAAAATATGTGCATTGATCCGTGGCCTCTTGCCAAGCTGATTCTTTTCTGTATTTCCTCCAATGGATTCTTCAAGTTTGATTCACTGAAGAGAATATTTCTTGTTTACTGCTAATGTTGTAATTTTGTTTTCTCTAACGCAATTTTTTACATCTTCTCTAGGGAAGAAAAAGATGTAGGCACTTGTTGTCAGACTAATATCCTGATCTAATTTCTTATGTATGTTTTTATTCTTACCACACATTTTTGTAATAGAATTTGAGGCTCCTTGAAAGATTGCATTTAGTAAAATATGATAAAACATCCTTGAGGGAATGGGGAAACACAAATAGGTAAAAATGAAAAGAAAACAGCAAGACATTAGTTTCTTTGGCAGCCTTGGCACCTGTAGGAATTCAGACCTTCAGCAGATGATGGTGTCCTAGGAAATCTACCTTTGAATTGCCTAGAGGTATGTTTTCTGTGGTTGGTTTTTATAGTCAGTGGAATTTAGTGAGTAGGAAGGTGCTTAGCCAGAGTTTCCAGAATTTTATAAAATTAGCACTAGAATTGGAAAGTGGTGACTCTGTCAGAATCACAAGGATGGAATCATTAGCAATAGGTGTCTTGGAGAAGACTTTGGGAATCCTTGGAAACTTCTTTTCCAATTGGAGTGTACATCAAGATGTCCACATCAGTAGGTGTTTGTATCTTTTGCTGGCCAACAAAATGCACAGCCACAGTGGTCTACTGTCATCTGTCAGTATTTCTACTACTGTCTCAAGATCAGAGAAGCTAAGCCACTGGACATAAGACCCTTTGTCCTTTGCAATAGAAGAGTTGAAAATATTGATCTGGTTTTCCTTTCATTAAGAAAAATAAGTCCCATGATTATAAGTGTAAGATGTAAATAAACTAAAAAATTCCAAGTCTTGACATTTTCTGGTAAGCAAGCAAGCAAATAAACAAACAAATAAAAACTGGATGCTATGGAGGCAAAATCCAACCTTGCAGATAATTTTTGTAGTTGATAAAGTGCAAACAATTAGATGTCTTCCTGTATCTTGGTCCTGAGTCATGCCTGCCATTTTTGTTATGTCTCTACACACATTCCATGTTGGTAGCTCTATAGCTAGAGTCTCTGTATAACTTCAGTCTCCACGTCAGATGAAAGGTTCTATGAGAGAAGAACATGTGGCAAACTTTCTGTCAATTATTTGGGACCAGACTATAATAATGCCAGTGCTCAGGGACTGATCAATAAATAACCACTAATTTTCTTGCCAAAAAATGAGTGGCTGACTGTCATCTTTTGTGAGAATTGTGGTGATGTTTCCCAGCTGCCTATCTTTGCCCTAGGGATTTCGACCTGGCCTTTTATAAAAGCAGCCAAATGCAGTTTATCAGAAGCTGCAGAGGCCTGGAAAGATGGAGAGAGAACAAGAAAAATGCCCATGACAACCTCAGATTTGCAGTCTCCTCTTAGTAAGGCATGATAAAATGCAATCATCAACCAAGGAATTAAAGAATCCTTCAATTAGGAATTATCAATTTTAATTGTAGCTTTAGTTATCCTCTGAATAGCTCCTGGAAAATTTAATTATGCTTTTATTTATTCATCTATAGAAGGGAGTGAAAGAAGATGCTAATGTTTCCTTTAATAGGGTTAAGAAGAGTTAAGGGAAAAATCAGAGGCTAAATGGAACTTTTGAAATGGCAATTAATTCAGATGCAAGTCTTGACATATTCGTGTTCATTTTAACAGTCGTTCATCCTGTTCCAATCTCAATCTACTTTCAAGTGCGGCTCTGTTTCCAAGACTCGGTAGCTTTATCATTTATTTTTTTTTCTAAGTTCTAATCCACATCATATCCCTGAGTTATTTCTAAGCAACGTCTTTTCTGTTCTGTACTTCAATAAATCCCGCCACAGAATTGGGTTTGCAGTAGAAACTGCTTGAAAGAAGAAATGAGTTCAAAACTTGAATTAAGTTTCCTCAGGTAAAAACAAGTTATTTCTTCCCCAAAGAACCTTGTTGAGCATCTGCCCACTCTTAAGGAAAATAGTTTGGACTTGAAAATAATTGACCCAGCTGTACATGAGGAACAGCCTAGCCCCCAGAGGGATATCAGTTTGGTGGTTGTGTGAGGCTGTTTTGTAGGGTGTGGAGGGGACTTCCTAAATCATGGTGGGAGATCAATTTTTTTGTTCATCACTTTTAGTGCTGACTCTTTGGAGTATGTACATTACATCTTCACCCTCCCTGAGCACAACTGATTGCTCCTTCTGCCACATCTATCCAGAATTTTGTGTAGCCCTGATTTCAAACTTCTTGAGATTTGAAGAGATGTAGCCATTGGCATGAGCTTTGGAGACTGAAGTGGTTTCAAGAACTGTCTGTTGCCCATTAACTATATAACTTAAAAAAATGTTGTCTTCTAAGTTTCTTCAGTACAATAGTGATGATAAGAACCTTCTCTTAGGCTTGGTGTGAAAATTCAATGTGATACCTAATGTAAATCTCTCAGTGCAGTGTCTGGCACCTGGTAGGCACACAAGCCATAGCAAAGGGTATTTCTGAAGTAGGATGGAACAGAGACATATTGGATATCAACTTCCATCTGTGTAGACTAGAAGTTTTGGACAAAAGTCATTAACATATTACTGTATTAGGCATAGGCAAACACATGGAATGGCACAGCCTCCCCCGAGCAATCTTTGAGAAGTGTAAGCCAGAAAAAGAATGCAAAACACCCAAAGTTTGGCAGGGATTGGTGATGCTCCTGATAATATTTTCACCCCATAAGCAATGCAAAGGGAAAGAAACTGGGCAAGACAAAACCTGAGAAATGTTCATTCAATGCTCTACATAAAAAGTAGTTAAAATGAAGAAGATGTCAAGGAGGACAATCATCATACCTCTGAAAGTCTGAGCCAGAGCAGTTACATGGGAGACAAGGAGAAAAAAGAACTATCAAAGTGAGAATGAAGGACATTAAATTATTGTTATTTGCAGATGATATGATTGTGTACCATTAGAACTCAGGAGAATTGTCTGAAAAACTATTAGAAATAAAAAAGAGAGTTCAGAAAATTCCCTGGTTGCAAAATTTATATAAAAATCATTAGTTTTCTTATATGCCAACTATAAACAGGAACTTTAATGAAGAAAACATCCCATTTACCATAGGAAGAAAAAAAGATGTTAAAAAAAGCTAGTAAGAAGAAATATTCAGGGTTTATGTGAAGTAAACTTTAAAACTCTTCTGAGGGTTATAAAGGAAGACTTGGAATAAAAGTCATAACTTACTCTTAGAAAGACTCAATATCATAAAGATGTTAGTTTTCAAAATTAATCTATGAAGCCTGTGCCATCTAAATTAGAATTCCAATGAGATGTTGGGGGAAAATATTACAGAAAATTTTCTGAAGAATATGTCTACAAAATAGCTATGATGATTCTGAAAAATAAGAAAAAAATAGTTGCAATGGAACAAAATCTAGACTCTAGAAAATGCTCATCCAGAAATATAGGTATTTTATTCAGTGTGGACAGGATTGTTAATTGAAAAATGGCATTGTGACAATTGATATTTATGAAGTAAACTTAGATGGCTACAGCTACTTCTGTCCCAAATTGAATTTGAGATGTCTTCATTGTGTAGATGTAAAAAATAAACAAAAAACTTTAAAGATATTACAAGAAAACAAGAATAATAAAAGTCACTGAGGTTACAAAAGAAATATTGTTAAATTTCTGAAAAATTTAAAAAATAGAGTATGGCATTAGCCTAGTAATAAATATGCAAAATCAAAACAAAGTATACAAAATATTTGTAATATATATGATGTTCTTGTAAAATTATAAATGAATACTGCACTTTTAAAAGGATAGTTATTTTATAGAAAATAAGGCAAAATACTGATAAGCATAAAAATCCTTGCTGCCACTATATTTTTTCCTCATTTTTATTGGTACATGAGAGCTGTACATAATGATGGGATTTGTTATTACATATTTGTATATGCATAGAGTATAACAATATAATGTAGTCAATAACACTCCCCTGCACTTCCCCCCTCCCTCCTTATATCTCATGCCTTATTCTCTTTCTTCTACTGATCTGCCTTTGGTTTTCATGAAATCTACTTGCACCTTTCTTTTCCTTTATCTGTTCTAGCTTCTGCATATGAGAGAAAACATGTGACTCTTGACCTTCTGAGTTTGATTTATTTTTGCCTAACGTAATAGTCTCTAGTTTCATCCATTTTCCTCCAAATATCATGATTTTATTTTTATTTATGGCTAACTAAAACTCCATTGTGTTTATATAACATATTTTCTTTATTCATTGATCTGTTGATGGACATCTAGGCTGGTGCTACAGTTTGGCTGTTGTGGTTTTTGCTGCTGTAAACATGGGTATACATGTAACACTATACTGTCATAACTTTAATTTTTCAGGATAAGTACCGAGGAGTGGTATAGCTAGGTAATACGTTGGTTCCATGCGGAGTCATTTGAGGAAACTCCATACTGTTTCCATAGTGGATGTACTAATTTACAATCCTATTAATGGTATAAAAGTGTTCCTTTTTCTCCACGTCCTTTTTAGCATTTATTATTGTTTGTATTCTTGATGACTACCATTCTGCCTGGTGTGAGATGGAATCTCACTCAGTATGGTTTTGATTTGTATTTCCATAATTGCTAAAGATGCTGAACATTTTTTTTTCATATATTTGTTGGTCATTTGTATTTCTTCTTTTGAGAAGTGTCCATTTAGTTAATTTCACATTTATTAATTAGGTTAGTTATTTTTTTGGTGTAAAAGTTTTTGAGTTCTTTATATATTCCAGATATTAATCCTTTGTTAGAAGAATAGTTAGCAAAGATTTTCTCCCATCCTGTAGATTCTCTCTTCATATTCCTAATAATTCCCTTTGCTGTGGAGAAGATGTTTAATTTGATGCCATCCCATATATTAACTCTTGGCATTATTTCCTGAGCTTTAGGTGTCCTACTGATACACTACATTTGAATAGACAAAAATAAAATGAAAAAGCATTTCCACCCACCTAATTGGTAAAATTGAATATAAATTATAATACTAACTCAACATTCTCATTTTTTTGAAATGTGAACTCATGCTACTTTGAAGAATAATTTGTTACAATTTAATAAGACTTCAAATGCACACATATACTTTCACTTGACAAATATAATACCAGAGTGTTGTTCTAACAATATTCTTGAAAAACCTCACAATAATATGGGATACAATTTTAATATTTTAGAAAATCCTAGTAAATATAATGTATGGGGAGTTATATAAAACAGAATATATTGTCCAAGCAAAATTAGACATTTTAAAAGGTGTGATATTTTGGTATTTACTGTTAAAATATATTAAATCTGCAAAATATATTATAAAAGAATAAAAGCCAGACATAATTTAATCACATTGACTAATTCCTTTTGCATAGATAAACTTATTATGCAGGTGTGTATATGTGTGTGTATCATGTTACTTGCATATTTTAACCAGAAGAGACAAACTTTTGGTACTCTTTGTTATTGGAGATTGGATAAATAAGAGACTAACTACTTCAAAAATGCAGACTTTATCTTTTGAAGAAGTTTTAGGTTAACAGCAAAACAGAGTGGATTATATCAAGGTGCCCCACATATTTGCTGTTCCCAAATATTCAGCTTCTTCCCCCATTCTCACCCTCTGTCAGAGTGATACATTTGTTAAAATAAGCCAGGGAACATTGACACATCATTATCCCACCAAAACCATAGTTCATATTCAATTTCATTCTTGGTGTTTGATGTTATATTGGTTTTTAAAATGTATAATCATAGTTATCCAAACCTCGTAGTATGATATAGAGTAGTTTCGGTACTCTACAAATACCTTGTTTTCTGCCCTGCCTGTTCTTTTAATCTTCCCAAAGTCCTTGGTGACCAATGATCTTTTTTTACTATCTCCATAGTTTTGCATCTTCCAGAATCCTATATTTGTGTAAGGGCACAACAGATAGCCTTTTAAAATGCATTTCTTTCACTTAACAATATTTAAGTTCCCCCATGTCTTTTCATGGTCTTGATGCTGCATTTCTTTTGAGCAATGAGCAATGCTTCACTGAACAGAACTCCATAGTTTGTGCATGCATCTATTAAAGAACATCTTGGTTGCTGCCAAGTTTTGACAATTTTGAATGAAGGTGCTATAAACACCTGTGTACTTGTTTTCATCAGGATATAAATTTTCAACTCATTTGGGTAAATAGCAAGGAGTAAAATTGCTCAATCATATAGTAGGAACAATTTTTTAGTTTGTGAGAAACTGCCAGACTGTCTTAAAATGTTAGCTGCACCATTTTCAATTCCCAGCAGGAGTGAAGGAGAAATTTTGTTGCTTTACCTTTATGCTAGCATTTGCTGTTTTTAGTGTTTTTGATTTTAGCTATTCTAATAGGTATGTAGTGGCAACTTCTTGTTTAAATTTGTGATTCCCTAATGGTGTATGATGTTGAATGCATTTTAATATGCTTATTTGTTATCTGTGCACCTTCTTTGGTAGCATCAGTACAGATTTTTAGCTCACTTTAAAATCAAGTTTTTTATTTTCTTACTTTTGAGTTTAAGAGTTTTTAAATTCATGTTAGATAACAGTCCTTTATTAAATATATCTTCTTTAAATACTTTTTTCCCCCAATCTGTAGTTTTTCCTCTGCATTCTATAGAGAGTCTATCACAGAGCATAACTTTCATATTTTATTTTATTTTTAATTAAAATTTATTTTTTAAATTTTTAAAAAATTATTTTAACTGATGTGTCAAAACATAAAATTGTGCACATTAATGGGATACCATATAACATTCTGACACATGATTACATTGTATAATGTCCAAATTAGGTTAAACTTATTTGTCTTATCAAACATCATTTCCTTATGGTACAAACTTTCAATGAATTCTTTATTCCACCTTTTGGGTTATAAAAATGAATTATTATTATCTATAGTAACTCTACTCTGCATTAGCATACTATAATGTTTTGTTGCTATATAACTGTATCTTAGTGCTCATTGGTCAATGTTTCTCAATCTTTCCTTCTCCTCTCTTCTCCTCAGCTTCTGGTAACCACTATTCTACACTCAACTTCTGCAAGATCAGCTTTTTTAGATTCTACATATATGCAGTACTTACCGTTCTGTGGCTGGCTTATTTCGTTTTATATAATGATCTCTAGTTTCACCCATGTTGTTGCAAATGGTAGGATTCCATTTTGTTTTGTGGGTGATTAGTATTCCATGGTGCATATGTACAATTTTTTATCAGTTCATCAGGAGATGGACACTTACGTTGTTTCCATTTCTTGGTTAATGTGAATAATGATGCAACAAACATGGGAGTGCTGATGTCTCTTTGATATACTAACTTCATTTCTTTGGCTTTGTACCCAGAAGTGGGATTGGGATCATATGGTAATTCCAGTTTTAATATTTTGAGTATTCTCCACACTGTTTTTCATAATTAAAATACTAATTTATATTCCTAATTGCAGCATATCCATTCTTTTTTCTCCATATTCTCACTAATACTTGTTCTCTTTAGTTTTCTTGATAATTGCCATTCAGTCCTCATTCTGGGATGATATGATATCTCATTGTGGCTTTAATTAGTATTTCCCTGATAATCAATGATATTAAGTTATTTTTTATATGCCAGATGGCCACTTATGTTTTTTTTTTTCTTTTAAACATATTCCTACCTATTCCCTATTTAGTTTCCTTTTTTCTTCTTTTTGTTTTTTAGATAAGTTTTTGGAGTTCCTTATATATTCTGAATATTAGTCCTTTGTCAGAAGAATAGTTCACAAGTATTTATCTCCCATTTCATAGGTTGTCTCTTCACCCTGTTATTTCCTTTGTTATGCAGAAGCTGTATTAGTATTGTGTAATCTCCTTTGTCTATTTTTGCATTTGAAAATGGTGAATGCATGTTACAGATCTTATAGATAAAACTTTCAGTTTCTCCTATTTAGTATAGTGTTAGCAGTTGGCTTACTACAGATGGCCTTCATTATATTGAGATACAGTCCTCCTATATTTGTTCAGCATTTTTATCATGAAGTATGTTGAATTTTATCAGATGCCTCTTCTGCATCTGTTAAGATAATCACATGGTTTTTGTCCTTCACTTATTTGACGAGGCATATTGTATTATTGTTTTGTGTACATGGGTCCATTCCTGCATCCCTGGGATAAATCCCAATTGAGCATGGTGAATAATAATTTTAATGTCCTATTAAATATTTTGTTGAAGATTTTTGCATCTGTGCCCATTAATGATACTTGCCTGTAATTTTCTTTTTATGTTGTATCCTTTTCTGGTTTGGGGATCAGGGTAATGTTGGCTTTGTAGAATGTGTTTGGAAGAATTCTTTCCTTTTCTATTTATTGAAATAACTTAGGAGGACTTGGTATTAGATCTTCTTTAAATGTTTGAGAGAATTCAGCAGAGAAGCCATCTGGTCTTGGGCTTTTCATTGATAGGAGGCTTTTTCTAGGTTATTAAATTTGTTGGCATGTTATCATTTGGATTAATCTATAGTGTCAGTTGTAATATCTCCTTTAACTTCTGAATTTATTTGTTTAATCTTCTTTCCTTTTCATAGTTAGTCTAGTTAAAAGTCTGTTTGTATTTGAAGAACCAGCTCTTTTATTGCTTTGAGCTTTTGTATTGTTTCTTAGTGTCTCATTTATGCTATAGGCTTTTTATTTCTTTAATTCTGCTAATTTTGATTTGTTCTTTTTTCTTCAGTTCCTTGAGATGCAGTGATAGATTATTTGAGGTCTTTCTGCTTTTTGATGCAGGGGTTGATTGCTGTGAACTTCACTCTTGGTTCTGCTTTTGCTGTATCCTGTAGGGTTTGGTATGCTTTGTTTCCATTCAGTCCTTCACTTTAATTAAATGCAACTTAACCTTTTTTATTTCATTTATCATGTTTTTGGTGTTGTGTCTAAGAGGTCATTGCCAAAACCAAGGGCAGCTATTTATGTTCATAATTTTGCACTTTACATTTAAATTTATGATCCAGTTTGGGTTAACTTTTGTAAAGGGAATAAAGTTTATATCTAGATTAATTATTATTATTTTTTGTATATGGGTTTTCAGTTGTTCCAGTATTCTCCTCCACCAAAAGACTGTATTTTCTGTTTTTGAATTGCCTTTGATCAAAGATTATTTTATTATTCCTATGTGTCTGTATTTGGGGGTTATTTTCTTCTATTAATCTATCTGTGTATTCTTTCTCAGTATCATGCTGCCTTGATTTAATTTTTAAATATATCTTGAAGTCAGGAAGAATCCCTCCTCTGACTTTGTTTTCCTCCTTCAATATTGTATAGGCTATTACATTTATTTGTTGTGGTTTTCATAATGAATTATGAGAAACTGGGTGGCTTAAGCCAGAGAAACTTATTTTTCCACTATTCTGGAGGCTGGAAGTTCCAGATCAAGGTGCTGAAAGAATTGGCTTCCACTGTGAAGATGATCACCCTCTGTGTTTTCCCTCCAGGCACACATATTCCTGGTATCTCTAAGTACATTTTGTTCTCTTCTTATACTGACACTAATGAGATTTGATAAAGGACTATCCCAGGCCTATTTTAACGTATACAATTTGTTAAATCTGTGTCTCCAAGTATCGTCACATTCTAAGGTACCGAAGGTTATTTCTGAGGTGCTGAGGGTTACAGCTTCAATATAAAAAAAATTTGGAACAGTACAATTCAGCTTATGAAAGCTATTCTGAGTCTTCTGCCTCTCCACAAACATAGAATCAATAGCCACAAAATAACTTGCTGACTTTTCCCTTTTTTTTTCTTTTTTGATTGGGTTAAATACCAAGTTGGGAAGAATTGACATCTGGACAATATTGAGACTTTCTTTCCACAAACATGGCACATCTATCCATTATTTAGTTCATTTGTATTTATTTATTTCTTTTTGATTAGAACATATTAGTTGTACACATTAATGGTGTTCAGTGTGATTTTTCCACATGTGTACAGCACACACTGATGAAGTCCAACTTCACTTTATTCATCCTTCTCAACCTCTATTAATCACTGTTTTATATTCAGGTCAACACATTTTAGCTTTTTACATATAAGAGACATACAATACTTGTCTTTGTGAGTCTGGCTTATTTTACTTAACATTATATTTTTTAGTTCCTTCCATTTTTCTGCAAATGATAGGATTTCATTCTTTAACAGATAAATACTATTTTATTGTATATTTATAACATATTTTCTTTATTCATCTGTTGATGGATACTTGGGCTGATTTCATAAGTTAGCTATTGTGAACAGTTTCACAATAAATACAGGCATGCAAATATCTCTTTTGTATACCGGTTTCAATTCCTTAAGCTTATATGGAGGAGTGAGGTATCTGAATCATATGTTAGAACTTGTTGTTCTAGGTTTCTGAGGAAGCTCCATAGTGTTTTCCATTAGTAATACATACTCCCACAAAACTGAATGTGTTACTTTTTCTCCACATACTTGCCAACATTATTTTTATCTTTCAGTCATTCTAACTGGTGTGAGATAGTTTCTCATTATGGTTTCAATTTGCAATTCTCTGAAAGTGATACTGAGCATTTTTCACGTGTTTGTTGAACATTTGTCTTTATTAGAATTTTGTAGTTCTTCTTATTTATATATTATATTATTTTGTTAGATTTATACCCAAATATTTCCTTTTTTGGTGGGAATATAAATGATATTATGTTTTTAACTTTAAGTTTCAATTTTTCATTGCTAGTTACATAGGAAAACAATTGATATATATATATATATATATATATATATATATATATATATATATATATATATAGTAACCTTCTGTTATAGATGGGATTGTGCCCCTTCCCCAAATTCATATGTTGAAACCCTGATTCTCAGAACCTAAGAATGTGACTTTTTTTTGGAGAAAAAGTCAATCAGTAGCAGCAACAGCTTTTCCAGGTTCTGTAGTCATTGGAACAAAACTGATATCCAGTACACTCCATTTAAAGTGGGGGTAGGGGTTAAAAAAACAAAAACAAAGCAAACACAAGAAAACATCAACATTTTTTGCTGTTGTGATCCCTGGCATCATTTCTTTTATCAACTTCTCAATCATCATCTGAAAAGAAAACATTCTACTGCATTACCAATGTGATCCTACAACATGTATAATCAGAAATATGAGAAATTATAACCCATTTAGGTATGGTAGGTCAAAGTGCTTAAATGCATTCTACTGTCCTGTATAACCAATTAGAACAAATAAAAAAATTATAAAGATAATTTAAAAAATCATTCTAGAGTTACTTCATTAAAAACAGCTCTGATAAAGCATGGTCACTACTATGTATCATAAAGCAGGTACAAGAGGTTTTACATTCACAGCATATGATACAGTACTATCCTACATCTATAATACTAGGGAGTACAATTAAAAAGATATTATTTGAGACTTGATTCTACTTTTCCAACAGAAAGTCTGAAGGATGGTAAGACACAGCTCTGTAAAGAAATGTACTTCTATAGGATTTCCATTTTGGCAGCAGAGTTCCAAGAACTCTCTTTATGAACATCAACTAAAAACTGTAATAAATAAATAAATAATAAGTAAATACCAGGAAAACAAAAACAAATACAAAACAACCATTGGATTCACACAAAGGTGTTCAAGGGGAGGCAAGCAAGACTCAACTGAAGTAGCATTGTAATAAATCTGTCATGTTTGAGTGACGAGCACTGCACGGAAGAAAGGAAATGCCAAGTAGTGCTTCAAAGCTTCCGACCAAAACCAAAACACTGCATCGTTTCCAACGGAAGCAGTTGCCAAACATTCCTCATGCAGATATGTTCAAGGATGCTGATACCCATATTTGATCATCTGCTCACTCATTGAGGAATAAAGGGAGATCTGTCACTATTCCACCTTGTGTTTGACTCAGTGGAGACAGGGTCTTAACAGGGTTGCTTAATTGAAAATGAGACTGTTAGGATTGGGCTCTAGTTTAATATGACTGGTATCCTTAGAAGAAGAGGAAAATAGAAGAAAGACTGTGAGGACACAGCCAGAAGGCAGCCCAATTAAAAAATTGATAAATAGTAGACGAAGTCAAAGAAAGAGGCCTCAGGAGAAACCAAGCTCCTGACACCTTCATCTTGCACTTCCAGCCTCCAGAACTAGAAAAACACTAATTTCTATTGTGTTAATCCATGAAACCTGTGGTATTTTTTTTTTGAAGTACTAGCAAACGAATGGACTTGAAATCTTTCAACCTTGATGTATTTTCTTATTAATTTAGGAGGTTTGGGGTGTGTGTGTGTGTGTGTGTGTGTGTGTGTGTGTGTGATAGAAGTTTTTGAATTTTCTACTTTTGCTTTGAATACATTCTGAATTACAAAATGAAAGAAAAATAATCTATTATATATTAAAAAATTGATAGCTATTAGACAATTATTTTGCTTCCCTAAATTTCAGTTATGTGTTTCCTTCTGGTAAATATGTTTATTTAGGCAGCATATGACTATGCCTTAGTCCAGTTCATGGGATGACACTGTGCATGCAGTAAGTTTAATGAACACATGAGGATTCAAATAAACTGCTTACTCCTATAGTTTTTTTAACAAGTTTTTAGGAAAAATGACCCCTATAGAGATGCCAAAGAATTGCTGAGATAGGAAGACAATCAAAGAATAAAAGGTATTTCACAGAAGACCCCATCTTCTGCCAGTTGATTCTGGAGAGGAATTCCTCCTGGCCCTCCATCTCTCAGCTAAAAGGCCTCTGTTGTATTGGACATAAAAATGGAGGCTCCACTTTATGACCCCAGATTTACTTTCTTAATCCTCTGTTTATCCAGTTTTCTAATGTGTTCCTAACCTGGGAGACTTCAGCTGAAGAGTGCAAGTGTCTGCAAGATTTCCTCTGTGGTCAAAGAGGAAAATGAAACTGTATGGGGTGCATACACAGTTAGAAGGTCATATTAGAGGTCTAACTCTTTTCTCACTTGGTTAAATTGTTTCTGTTAGAGCTAGATTATGTAGATCCTTATGCTCAAATACTAATCATTCATTGGAAAGTATGTGATACATAGTAGGAGATCAAAATGTATGAATTTACCTGAAAGTCGGTTGCCTAAAGCAGGAGCAATGCACAGTAGGTCTGCGCTTTTAAAAAATATTTTAAAGCCATTGTAGTTTTGTTGCCTCTAGGACTGAACTGTTTTAATCTGCTGATGTAGCGGACATCTCATAGTTTGTCATGGATGACTAAAATAAATGTCTGCCTTAATAAAAAGAGAAATTATTTATATGGCTAAAAATAATCTATAAGCTACTAAATTACTTCCTGGTGAAGAAAGACCTTATGAATCATTTTTAATTTGAAGTGTCTTTACTATATAGCCCCTTGCCTGCTTTTTAAGAGAACAAGAAAATAAAAAGAGTATGGCAGATTTAATGGCAGTCCTGAGCTAGTGGGCTGACAAATAGTGTTTCTGAAATATAATTCCCTACATTTTAAAGGTAATGCAAATAAAAAGAGAAGCTTGGTTGGAACTTTTCTTGATAAAGCAAATTGTAGCCATACAAAAGGAACATATGCAGAATACAGAAAATAGCACCATTCATTTATGTAGCCCCAGACATCTAAGTATATGCCTTTTAAGAGGCCAGGCCCAGGTGAACTCTCGAAGAGTTTGAGACTTTTTTTCTATGATCCATCCTCTTGTCTATCAATGTAATGTGAATATACACTTGAAATCTCTTATTAATGAAACTGAGTGCTAATGAGGTCCAAGTATCCTTACTAGGTATTTCTTTTTTTTTAAGAGAGAAGAGAGAGAGAGAGAGAATTTTTTTTTCTTTTTTTAAAATTTTTTATTGTTGGTTGTTCAAAACATTACATAGTTCTTGATATATCATATTTCACACTTTGATTCAAGTGGGTTATGAGCTCCCATTTTTACCCCATATACAGATTGCAGAATCACATCAGTTACACATCCATTGATTTACATATTGCCATACTAGTGTCTGTTGTGTTCTGCTGCCTTTCCTATCCTCTACTATCCCCCCTCCCCTCCCCTCCCCTCCCCTCCCCTCTTCTCTCTCTGCCCCCTCTACTGACATTCATTTGTCCCCCTTGTATTATTTTTCCCTTTCCCCTCACTTCCTCTTGTATGTACTTTTGTATAACTCTGAGGGTCTCCTTCCATTTCCATGCAATTTCCCTTCTCTCTCCCTTTCCCTCCCACCTCTCATCCCTGTTTAATGTTAATCTTCTTCTCATGCTCCTCGACCCTACTCTGTTCTTAGTTACTCTCCTTATATCAAAGAAGACATTTGGCATTTGTTTTTTAGGGATTGGCTAGCTTCACTTAGCATAATCTGCTCTAATGCCATCCATTTCCCTGTAAATTCTATGATTTTGTCATTTTTTAATGCAGAGTAATACTCCATTGTGTATAAATGCCACATTTTTTTTATCCATTCATCTATTGAAGGGCATCTAGGTTGGTTCCACAGTCTTGCTATTGTGAATTGTGCTGCTATGAACATCGATGTAGCAGTGTCCCTGTAGCATGCTCTTTTTAGGTCTTTAGGGAATAGACCGAGAAGGGGAATAGCTGGGTCAAATGGTGGCTCCATTCCCAGCTTTCCAAGAAATCTCCATACTGCTTTCCAAATTGGCTGCACCAATTTGAAGTCCCACCAACAATGTACAAGTGTACCCTTTTCCCCACATCCTCGCCAGCACTTGTTGTTGTTTGACTTCATAATGGCTGCCAATCTAACTGGAGTGAGATGGTATCTTAGGATGGTTTTGATTTGCATTTCTCTGACTGCTAGAGATGGTGAGCATTTTTTCATGTACTTGTTGATTGATTGTATGTCCTCCTCTGAGAAGTGTCTGTTCAGGTCCTTGGCCCATTTGTTGATTGGGTTGTTTGTTCTCTTATTGTCTAATTTTTTTGAGTTCTTTGTATACTCTGGATATTAGGGCTCTATCTGAAGTGTGAGGAGTAAAGATTTGTTCCCAGGATGTAGGCTCTCTATTTACCTCTCTTATTGTTTCTTTTGCTGAGAAAAAACTTTTTAGTTTGAGTAAGTCCCATTTGTTGATTTTAGTTATTAACTTTTGTGCTATGGGTGTCCTATTGAGGAATTTGGAGCCCGACCCCACCGACTGTAGATCGTAGCCAACTTTTTCTTCTATCAGATGGCATGTCTCTGATTTGATATCAAGCTCCTTGATCCATTTTGAATTCACTTTTGTGCATGGCGAGAGAAAGGGATTCAGTTTCATTTTGTTGCATATGGATTTCCAGTTTTCCCAGCACCATTTGTTGAAGATGCTATCCTTCCTCCATTGCATGCTTTTAGCCCCTTTATCAAATATAAGATAGTTGTAGTTTTGTGGATTGGTTTCTGTGTCCTCTATTCTGTACCATTGGTCCACCCGCCTGTTTTGGTACCAGTACCATGCTGTTTTTGTTACTATTGCTCTGTAGTATAGTTTAAAGTCTGGTATCGCTATACCGCCTGATTCACACTTCCTGCTTAGCATTGTTTTTGCTATTCTGGGTCGTTTATTTTTCCATATGAATTTCATGATTGCTTTCTCTATTTCTACAAGAAATGCCGTTGGGATTTTGATTGGCATTGCATTAAACCTATAGAGAACTTTTGGTAATATCGCCATTTTGATGATGTTAGTTCTGCCTATCCATGAACAGGGTATATTTTTCCATCTTCTAAGATCTTCTTCTATTTCTGAGAGAGAATTTTTTAATATTTATTTTTCAGTTTTCGGTGGACACAACATCTTTATTTTTATGTGGTGCTGAGGATGGAACCCAGCGCCTTACATATGCCAGGCAAGCGCATTACCACTTGAGCCACATCCCCAGCCCCTTACTAGGTATTTCAAGGCTGAGAAAATCAAGATAAAATGAGGCTCCCTCCTCCCAAGAAACTTGTTGTAGACTCAATTAATTATACCTCTTTCTGGTAGCAAGTACTAGAGGAAAGAACCTCTTTTCCAGGGGATTGTGAAATTCTCTGGAAGGATATGATGATAAAATATTAAATTCCTATTGATATTTATTGCTAACAGATTTTCAAATTTTCCCTTTTGTTTTAGTAATGTATGTGTTATATTAATTTATTAGAAAATCTTGATTATTTACAATAAACATCAATTGGGGGTATGGGCTTATTTTGTGGGGAAGTTTTTTCATTTGTAAAGAGATAGGTTAAAATAATTTTGGAGACTACTGGAAAAGCTGGTACTGTGTCTTATGCACCATTTTAAAAAAGTGTCATTGCTTAGTAGAAGGCTTGAGCCAGTGTAATACTCTAAAAGGAAAGTAGATTGAGGAGCAATACTGGTAGAAAGAGATTGTTGAGGTTTGTTTCCACAGATATTAGATAAAACTACCCAAATCCGGTGCTAATAGGAGAGTCAAATTTCAATCTGCAATCACAATTCTACCTATTGATAGAAGTATCATGTGCAAAGCAATCTTTAAATCTGACAACTGGATATCCCTGCCTTGTTTCATTTACTTGGCTTTGTTTTCAAAACTTTAGGAACCTACTAGTGGGTATATACTGTTTTTCTTGGAGTTTCTGTAACCTTTATTCTTTATTCTGATTCTGAATGTGTCTTATTTTAAAAAAAAGAAAGAGAGAGAGATTGGGAATTGTGGGTACCAACATTAGTCCTATGGCTCATCTATGAGATTTCTTCACAGAATTATCATTAGCAGCACCATTTTTCCTAGTGGATACCATGTAACATTGGAAAAATATAGCAATGTAATATAATGAAGTGGAAAAAAAATCACCTTGTTCTTGTTTAAAGAATTTCTAAAAGATGTGTTATTTTCTTCTTTATGTAACTTAATGCCTGTGTCACTTGTTTATTCTTTCTCAAAATTCACACCCTCTTCTGTAAAACATAAAAATGTTGGTGGAGCTGAACTCTGTATCCTTGAGTTCTGGTGTGCTATAATTTTTTGACAACACTTAGATATCTGTTTCAGATATATAGCAGTATTATTTTTAACTCTATCCCAATTTATACATACTAAACTTTTAATTGAAAATAATATCTCTTAACTTGGTTTTTAATTTTTTCAGATATTTAGAGAGTAGAAGCACCATCCTCCTACTCTAGATAGCATTTGACTGATAAAACCATTTCTTTTAAAATAAACAATTTTTAATTTTGTTTGATCATTAATAATTCATCAAACTCTGTAAGTCAGGGACAACACAAATTTATGTTAGTGTTGACTGCATGGTCTTATTGGAAATATGTGTTTGCTGATATCCTTAGATTTGAAAAAATCATACACTCGTGCCTGTACAAATGCTGAGATAATATAATCCATAACTTTTTCAGTGACCTACAACAGTACTGAGTACTGAGGTTTATCTTAGTAGGTTTTTAAGTGTGTCATAGTTTACTGATGATAAAATACTTTCTAGTACTATAACACAGTTTCTATGTTTTTCCTCTATGGGTACATTTTCCCTCATATGAACTCTCATTATTTTAGGACTGGGGTTATACCTGTTGGTGGGATTTGGAGATAATACCTGTTGGAAGACATGGGTCTGAATCTGTACCTTATTTCTAGATGGGTTACTCATGTGTATAGATGGGGGGCGTGGAGAATTGAAAATCAATGTTTCATATAATCTAATAAAGCTAGATAATCAAGTTCGTGTCACTAGTATTGCCATAATAGCTTCCTCACTCATTTCCCTGACCCTGCTCTCCACTTGCATGTTGTTTTCCACATAGGAACCAGGGCAATCTTTAAAAATACAAATCATCACTTTCAAGTTTAAAAAGTGTGCAGAAACTCATCATTGCTCTTAGGATAGAATCCACCCTCTTGTCATTATCTTGGCTCTTCAGGATTTGATTCCTGCTTTCTTCTCAGATTTTATCTCTACCAGTCTTTTCTTACCAACTATGCACCAACCTCAAAGCATCTTAGCAGATGCTGTGAATTCCCCATACCATTTCCACACATCACATCTGGATTCCTAATCACTATCATGAGTATTTATTTGCCTGAAATATCTCTCTGGACGGTGGAGACTGCTAAGTTTGCCAAAAGTGTATCTAGAAGTTCTAGGGAATTAACACCCATGAGAAACAGACCTCATTGAAAAACTTGACAGGAATTCATGTATATACACACTTCTAGCCAACAGGGGAGGGCAAGGAGGATGGGAGGTAAAAGGGAGAGACTGTGAACCAAAATCAAATTCTATGCACCTGTGATTTCATTGGGATGAACTCAACTATTGTGTTTAACTATAAACCTCTGGAAAACACCAAACCCCTCATAGCTCCCTCATCCTTCCAATAGGACAGTGATGTGAACTATAATGCCTGCCAGTGTTCCCCAGTAGGATTAAATTGCCATTGGCTACTGAATTAAATTGCTAGATAATAAAATTCTTCACTATATCACTTCCGCACTCCTTATTTGTGTTTTTTTTTGAGATAATTTTCAATGTAAAATACTTATATGTGATTTTTTTTTCAGAATTTACTTCAAGAAGGACCTAGATTTACTTCAAGTTAGTTTGTACCAAAATATTTCTTTCTGCCCCAATCTGGGTGACTTCTCATCATTTTGCTTTATTATAATTGTCATTCCTTTGGATAATGCCCCTGCCTCTAATCTAAAATATTAGCTTAGTCATGCTATGATGTCAGTATGTTTTAAGATCTGCGCAACACTTACATATTTTTCTTTTCTTTCTTTCTTTTTTTTTTTTTTTACTTTTTCTTATTTTTCAGCTTATATTTTGTCTATCCAGGAGATCATCAACATTGGGGAGCTCTTTCTATTGATTACTGCAGAATCACTGGGGTGTAGAACAGCCCAAGGAACAGATCATGGGCCCAATATATAAATTTAGAATTAAGTATTGCTTTCCAATTACAAAGATTTAGTCAACTTCTAACATTGTTTTTTTTGGGGGGGGGGTGGAGGTCAAATACATTTGAGAAAGAAATCTTTCAATAAATGCACAAAACAGATTATTTAGGAACATATTTTCATGTGAATTTTTAAAAATTAAATTATGTATCTTTATGTTTCCTGAAAATGGGATAATTTGGGGGGTATTGATAATCGTCAACCAATAAAATAACACATAAAATTGTATCTTTGAATGTTCTGATTTTTTAAATGAAAATCTCAATTGTCACAGGAATTTTATGAAGCTTATCTCCACTTTGTAGGTCAGAAATTCAAGTCTTTGTTAAAATACCAAAGATTTCCATTTTATAGTGCTATATATTTAGAATTAGTGTATCTGACAAAGGACTTATATCTAGAACATATAAAGAACTCCAAAAACTGAACGTTAAAGTACAAAACAAATCAGAAATGGGAAAAATACAGGAAGAAAGATTAAACCTACAGGCACATATAAATGGCATATTATGGGCTGTCCAGAATCACCAACCACTGGGGAAATACAAACTAAAACTGAGGAGTTACTACTACACACCAATTAGATCAGCTAAAAAATAGTAATAATAGCAAATGTGGGTGAGGATGCAGAGACCCTGGATCCAATGCATGCATTTCTGTTGGCTTTCCTGAAAAATATTTTTTAGGTTCTTACAAAGCTAAACAAGCAAAGCAAAACAAAGAGACAAATAAGAAAAACCTAGATCAACAATGACATTAACCAAAAAGTTAAACATGCAAATACCATATGGCCAGCACAATTAACTTCTGGGTATTTATCCAAAATAAATGAAAAATTGTGTCTGTGCAAAGACTTGTATATGTTTGTTTAATCAACTATATTAATAATAGCCCTAACTGAAGATAATATAAGCACTTCTCTATAGTGAAATGTTTAAATAAACCATAATACATTGTAACAGTGAATAGGACTCAGGAATATATAGTACAAGCCCTTCCTACACACAGAACATGGACAGATCACAAAATATCATATGCAGCATTATTTCCCTTGTATAACATTTTCAAAATGACAAAATTTCAGAGATAGAAAAAAGATTAGGGGTCATCAGCAATGAGGGATGTGGGAAGGAGGGATGGGTGTAACCAGGACAGGGAACATGGGAAATCTTTGTTGGATGGGACGGCTGAGAGTCTTAGCTGGATGGTTACACAAACGTACCCATGATTATACCATACAGACCTCTACCACAAGGTTCCAGTTGTAGAACTCCTGTTTTTGATAATTGTACTATAATTATGTAAGCTGTAACTATTGGCAACATGAGGAAGAAGGACATAAAATCTCTCTGCTCTATTTTTTTTGCAACTTCCTATGAATGTTTAATCACTTTAAGACAGTTTTCAAGTGTTTCAGTTTGGTTATTATTGTAGTAGTTGTTTTAGAAGAGTTTCTTTTATATAATCAATACCCATGCTTTAAATAAGTTTATTCTGGATGTTCTACATAAGAGGAACTAGAAATAAACATCACTTTTTTTTTTTTTGCATTTGTAAGCAAACAGTCTACATTTTATCTGTAAATGTCCATGGGATACTGCCTGTTGTGGGTGACGAGTTCTGCTCCCTCACATGTTGAAGTATAACATTAGAGAAAGCACACCAGACAAGCATATAAAACAGGGTTTATTTAAAAAGGGGTAATATAGACTTCTGGGAAAGAGAATGGGGCCATAACTGGTATCCTGGTATTCCAAGAAGTGAGGGCATTCTGCCTTTTTTAAATATGTCCTGAGCTTCCTCTGTTCTCCTGCTCTCTTCCCCTTATCTCTGTGAATGCCATTGTATGTGAAGCTGTAGCCACGCACACTGCTACCAAAACTATGTTTTATGACATTACATAGCTATATACTTTAAAACAATGGGTTAGAAATTTTGTGCACATATTTTTGCAGACATATTAATGGACATACACATGCACATGTGAAGCCAGAATTAGACAGGCAGTAAGTATAGATAGGTGAATCAGATAGGATCAAAGAAATGGAGGCCAATTTGGGTCTGGGAAGTTGGAGAGAGATTGAAATATTAATGTCTTCAGAGCCCTTCCTCCACCCTTGTCAAGATAACCTGCCCCTGTTCCAATCTGTTGCTAAGGTAACCTATCCCAGGGATTGTCCCTCCCTACAGGGAGTTGTAAAAGTTTTTAATTACTGATAGATGGTACATAATTACTAGTAGATGGCTGTTAGATATGATATGTTACACTATCATAAATTTCATTTAATTGTACAAATGAAAATAAATTTAAGTACAGAAAATATTTTAAATATTTCTTAGAGAAATCAGTAAATCCACAATAACACTGCATATATTAAGTAGAATTAAGCCTCATTTTTTTCTTTTAAAACTTTTAATTATGTTAAAGTGCACATAACACCACATACCATCGTAACCATTTCAGAACCAGTTTAGAATAAACGTTTTAAAATTATTTGTATTGTATTAAGTATGCCATTGACTCCAAAAGTAACATCAAGTATATCAGATACTGTGGTCTGAAATGGATTTAAACTCTTTATAAAATTAAAAAAATTTTAAAGGGTATGTACTGGTGGGAAAGATGAAAAGAGCAAGGGAAAAATATTCTCGTATAGATAGGGACAATTTTTTTCATTGTCCATAAGAGCGATGTGCAAAAACTCAAAACACAAATGGTGAGAGCTAAGAAACAGAAGGTCACTGGAAATAAAACCACAAAAACAATTGCAACAAAGAATTGACCTGCTGTTCTCTCACTCCAACAAAGTTTGCAGATTTAATAATTGTGCCCTTTGACAAAACAGATCCCTCATGCAGAAATACAATCAACTCATATAAAGTGTTCAACATATGTTACTTCATATATATATTCAATTTCTTTAAATGCAGTAATGTTTTTTTTTCTTTTTTTCTTATTTCTTTGTTGTTGTAATATATACCATGTAGATAGATTTATTAGAACGTCTGGTTAAAAAAAAAAAAACACAGGGATATAAGGCAATTCAATCAATCTACTGGTTTCCTTTGAAATTGGGTTCACACATAGTTGTTTATCTCGGGGCTTAACATATTAACTTTGAATAGGTGACACCAGCTTTCATCTAGAGGGTGAGCAAACCCAGATAATACACAGAAACAAAGGAAGTCATCCCCCAGGGACCGACTTCAAAGTGTCCTCCACTGCTAGCACCCCTTCCCTTGTTCTAGTGTTCATTTCCCTTCTCTAAGTACAGATCAACTGAGCAAAACATGATTTGGTAAGGGAGCCTGAAGCTAATGTTAAGATGAGGAAAATAGAAGCTCACAATCTTCTAAGCTGTGGTTGTTCACTGTGGGAATTATTTATGATAATTATTTTCATCTCTCATCCACCCTTAAAATGCCTTCTGACCACTAAGAAGTCTGAGGTGTCACTCAGACTCCATTTCTGGCCATTAGTGGCTGTGTAATTATTTATTGCTAGATAAACAAATCATTCAAATATAGTGACTTAAAATAAAAACTATTGCGTTTGTGATTCTAGCAATTAAAACTGGGATCATCTGGGAATTTCTTAAAGTCTCCACTAGGCACAGCTGATCTCTGCTGAACTTGTGTATGTATGATCACCCAGTGATCCACTGATTTACAATGGCCTCAGCTGAGATGGTTGGGGTGATGGGTGCCTCCATCCATGCCTCTAGCAGGCTTGTTTCTCAGTGGTCATAGAGTTCCAACTGCAGAATAGAAGGCAAATCACAAAGCATAAGAGCTTTTCAAGTATCACATTGGCTGAAGCAAGTCCTATGATAAACCCAGAGAAAATGGATGGACTAAAAGAGGGATGGAGTAAAAGATGAAGGCAGAATGGTGAAAAGTGATAAAGTTATAAACAAGAAGACAACTTGGACAGCATCTACTTCATCCCACTGTTTACACATGTTGGAGATTTTAATTCTCTTCAGCTACTCCTCCCTTAGTCCCAGGTCCAGTAAAGTATACTGTCCATCTCTAGAACTGAGAACTCAGATCTCTGACTTTCACTGGCAGAAAGCTGCTTTGAATTTGGAATGAACAAGGCACCTTCTCAAAAGTTGGCCTAGAGGACTAGCTGCAGAGGTGGTAGAACACTGATAACAGATTGGAACCTGCCAAGAAAGCCTGCTACTGAGTTGGATTTTCTGTGCCAGGACCTGGAACAAAATATGGTGCACTTTTTGGAAGCCATCATCTTTTCCTGGGCTGACTCCTTCTGACATAGACACATGGATCTGAGAAGTTCAGGCACAATTCCCTTGCAGATGCAGACTAAGTCAGGTTTCCTTTCCTTCAGGGTCTCCCATAGAGTCGCACAATCTCTACTTTAAAGTGCTTTATTCTAAAATACTATTGTATTTCTCAGTGAAAAAAAGCAAACAAATTACATTTTAAGAACTCAATATTCTTTTCCTAAAAATTCTAGAGAAGAGAAATTGATACTTTACCTGGCATCTTTGAAACTTCTAAGCTTAACACAAAAGCCTAATTATTCCTTATTCTCTCTCCCATGAAACTCAATTACCTAAAGGAAAATTACCTAACAGAGAAATGCCAAAGAGTTCTATAAAAAATGTATTTTGTTAACATACAGTACATATATGGAAGAATGCATAAAACATAAACACACAGATTGAAGAATTATCATATATCCATGTATAATGGCATATAGGTCAAGACAACAGAACAGAAACTCTCTCAGTACCCATCATAATCACAATTTTATCACCTAAATTGTCTCTTTCAAAATTGGGAATTGCCACCAGAGGAAAGTCAGGGTTCCATACTCTAAACTTGGCAATGCTGTGTTATCATGAGATGGTGCTCAGATGTCATCAAGCAGGTTTTGATCCCATTTTTAAGCTGTTCACAATGGTGAATTTTGTTTAAATAATCTGAGACTTTGTTACTGAAATGAAATCCACACAAGTATTTTCGTGGTGTTTCATCTTCTGGGTATTTGGTTCTACTTCCCAAAGGTGATCAAGTTTTCTCTCTCACTCTTGTTCTGCTAAGATAGTAACAATTATACACAGTTTATAGGAGGGTTTTCTATCACCTAGAGAAGAGAAATCTTATGGATATAAAGATATGATAATGTGTCTGTTTTTATAGAAACTCATATTTCCTCATTTCTTTGAACTTCCTGACACTGTGAAAATAAGTTAGAATTTGAAAAGTAAGATGAAATTTCTGAAATAATTTAAATGGTATTCTTAGCCAGCTTCAACTTCCTCTCTCTGGGAAAGTCTAAACATACTGTTGGTCAGGCATATCAAGGATTTCTGCATTCCATGTCCTATTTGTGAAAAGAACTCAGAGAGTAGTTAGGGTAGGATGAAAGATGAGAGACTGAGTAATACAGGGTTCCCCTGGATAAGAGTTTAAATAGTAGCCCTCTTATGATTTTGTGAGGGAAAAAAAGCCATGTGTATTAACCTGTTCTCTATTACTACAGTAGAATACTTGAAGCTTGGTACTTTATAAAGGAAAAAGATTTGTTTAGTTCAGTTTTGTGGCCTGCAAGTCCAAATACCATAGCAGTAGCTCTGGTGAAGGCCCCTGGCTGGGTCACACCTTAGTAGATGACAACATGGTAGGGGTACATGCAAGAGGGAGATATCATAGAGTGAGATGGGAAGATAGAAATGGGAGGAATCAGGTTTGCACTTTTATTTTTTTTTTTTGATTTTTTTAAAAAAATACATGACAGCAGAATGCATTATAATTCTTATTTCACATATACAGCACAATTTTTTATATCTCTGGTTGTATATAAAGTATGTTGACACCAATTCGTGTCTTCATACACGTACTTTGGATAATGATGTCCATCACATTCCACCATCCTTGCTAACCCCCTCCCCCCTCCCTTACCCTCTCTCCCCTCTGCCCTATCTAGAGTTCATCTATTCCTCCCATGCTCCCCTCTCTACTCCACTATGAATCAGCCTCCTTTATCAGAGAAAACACTCGGCATTTGTTTTTTTTTTTTTTTTGGATTGGCTAACTTCACTTAGCATTATCTTCTCCAACACTATCCATTTACCTGCAAATCCAGTCTTCCCACACTGGTTACCTACACCATCCTGAGGGCAGAGACACCAGCTTAAAAGAGACAACCCCACCTATTGGAAGGTTTGCTCTTTTAGAACAACACTCTCAAAAGAATGAATCAGGGCCCCATGAGAATTATGTAATCCCTATCAAGGGCGATCTCCCATCGCCCCATCTCTTAACTGTCCCACCACTTCTTAACTTTGCCACACTGAAGACCAAGCTTCTAACTCAGGAACTCTTGGGGGACAAACTTGAACCATATTGGAGACACAGCACAATGTTTCTTATAATGCTTCCTTCGTGACTAAGCTAATGGGATTTAAAAGACTGAGAATTCCCTCTGAGCAGGCTGCTGAACTGTGGAGATATTTGAATGTTTGGTGATGGCCTCCCTTGATCCACAGACAGGGTAGTGATGGGATCAGGTTCTAGGCAACATTCCATTGCAGATGCAAAATCAACTGCAGCTTCCTTTCTTCTGAGTTCGCTCTTTGTGGTTCCACCTCTTTACTCATAAGTTTTTGACCCTAAAATGGGTAATGCAATCTTTTTCTCAGAATTAATACACAAGAAAAATTAGCTTTTAAAAGGCTTGATATAAGCAGTACAAAAACTCCAGAAGAAAACGAAAGAGGGTCTGGACAAGGGCTTTTAGGAGAGGTTGTGGATTCATGTGCTTTTTTCAAAGAAGGAAAGCACCGATCCACAAACCAGCTGGATCACGTCTATAACCTCATCACTGCAAACTCCGCAAGGTGAAGCAGAGGCAAGGATCATCCTGTAGGTATAACTGTTGAAGAGTATGGCAAGTCCCTACAAAAGTCCTGGAAATTTTTAAACTTTGCTTTCACAAGGAGTACAAGTGATTTTGCCACACATATATATTAAACTGAAAAAAAAATGATCCAATATTTAATTTTGTTTCCGTTAAAGCAAGGCTTAATGCAAAAGTGTTGGGCAGGCCCAACATGGATATAGTTAGGCTCCCTCACAGAGGCTTCTGTCAGGCTATGTTTTTATTATGTAGCCAAGTTCATGAACACCGGTGTATGTACTCAAGGTCATAAACAGTTGCTTGTGAGCAATGCCCACAATGTAACCTATGGGCAAGTGCTCTCTTTGTCTGGCCTGCATATAAAAAAAGACCTATGGAAATGGCTCAGGGGATTAAATGGGGCTAAATGGAAATGGCTGAGGTCGGAAGCTGAAGCTGGAGCTGTGGGCTGGCGAGGGCCTTTTGCCGCCTCCAAATAGAGCACGTCGGTTATCCCAACTGCGGTTCGCCTCTTCTTCCACCTGATGGGATCCTGAATCTGTTTCCCTGGGTCTGAGCTCCCATTCAGATCAAAGATGATCTGCTGTGAACTGTGTTAATGTCTTATAACTTCCGTATCTATCTTATTCTCTTTTTTTTTTATTTGGGTATTTAAAATGTCCTAATTCTTATGTGTGCAAATATATTGTTTTTATAATCTGTACAGCTCCTCACATATTTTTAAATTGATCATAGCATGGATAAATAAAAAAAAATCACAAGTTCAGGCTAAAATGGGTATAAGGGACAGGTTTATAAAGATTAAGAAACACTGGAAGACAATCTAAAGTCTGAGAAGAGGAAGTAAGAAGGAAAGCTAGACAATTGTAAGGACTTTTACAGGTGCACCTTGGCATCTGAGCTGCTGTTTCATAAAAGGTGAGGAACTGGTGCTTTTGTAGGATTTTGGGGGGCAACAAAAGTCCATATACAGGAACCAGTAAAATTAGAGTTTTGGAGAGAGAAAGACTACACTGTAGTTGGAGAACTATCTACCATATGGAGTCCAAAAGAGGAGAGGTTTTTTGTTTTGTTTTGTTTGTTTGTTTTTAGAATTGCAGAAGTGAGAATCTCTGTCATATCCTATAGAAGTACAGAACTATTGATCTTTAAAAGAAAAGACAGATCTAGTTTGTGTTTAAGGAATGGTAAGAAAGCACTATAGGGAACTCTTAGGACTCAAGGGTATTTCCACTTATGTATCATAGTCTCAAGGTCATATTCTCTTAATATTGGAATTAAGAAACTCAAGGGACAATTGTTTAATACTTTGTATGATTTTAATCACTTTTGTCCTATTTATAGATGTTTGCTTTTCATTTTTGGCTTCTCATTCACTTGCTGCTCTCATTACTGTGTATTGTTTTATGGCACACAGCTGGAATAATCAAAACATCTGTTTTGAGAAAATCTGTTGAAACAACCTAAATACTCACTCACTGGTTGATGTTTAAATAAATTAGGGTAGATCATAAGGCAATTAGTATGATAAGAATTTGTATTTATAAACACACAAATGAGTTACTTATGTACGAAAAATATTCATATTAGAAATACTCATTCATCCCATAGAAGCATGCACACACATATCTGATCTATGTTGATGTGAATATATACATATGTATATATATTCTATAGTATGTCTATATATATAGATGTACTCATTTAGGCATAAAGAATTATGGATGTTTAAATTTTGTTCAATATACAAAGCATTCTCTGTTCACTGGACAGGGATTTAGGTACCCACACCACTCACCTCCAGCACCAACACCCTGACCTCCCTTTCTAGCTTTGTGAATTTTTCTCTTCAGGGCTTCATACCTGTTAGATGGTGTGAAGCACTGAAGAGAACATAAAAAGATGTTTAATACATTCCTTTGCAGTGTTATACAGAGAAACTTCACACAGAAAAATCCCTTGTGCTGGACCTTGATCTGCCCAGCAACTAGTCTCCCTAGTTTTGCCCTTCCAAAATGTTCTGGGTTTGGAATCACACAGTGATTTCTCAGATAGGCTTCTTTCACTCAACATTAGGCATTTAAAGTTTCTCCATGTCTTTTTTTTTTGGTAGCTCTTTTTGTTTTTTAACCTGCTGAACAACACTTCATTGTCTAGATGTACCCACTTTATCTACCTACTAAAGAGAATCTTGGTTGCTTATAATATGCTTTGGTAAGTATGAAGAAAATTGCCATAAATATCCATGTGCTGATTTTTGTATGGACATATATTTTCATCTCATTTGAATAAATGCCAATGAGTTTAATTGTTAGATTATATGGTAAGAGCATATTAGGTTTTATAAGAAGTTGCCAGACTGTTTCCCAAATGGGCTGACATGTTAATCACAGCTTACACAGTATTATGTGAATTTCAAAATTGATGTATTTATTCTTACACTGATGGGCGACTAGGGGGTCTCTAGTCCAATTTGTATTCTTATATATATCTTTTTAATATATTAAGATTTTTTTTCTGAAGTATAGGCAAAGACCTGGAATCTTGGGGTAGTTAATTTAATAGTACACATATCTAATCTTGTGTGTTTGAGAGAAAGGAAAAAAAAAAAAAAAAAAAAAAATATATATATATATATATATATATATATATATATATATAACTTCAGAATGATCTCCAATATCCAAAGACATGCCACTTTACATGGACCCAGTCAATAAATGAGTTTTTAATTTTGTGAATTTCGAACAAGCACATGGTCTTGTCAGGCTTAATTTTTAAATTCAAAGAGTTATAAGCTGAAAATTCAATGTTATTTCATCTTGCACTTATCTGATTATGGAAAATTGAACATATTTTGATGTGTATTAGCCATTTGATGTTTATCTTTTGTGAATTTCATGTTTATATCCTTTGGCCATGTTAAAATTATGACTGTTCATCATTTTGTAATTACAAGAATTCTTTATACATTCTGGGTAAAACAATAATGGAAATTAACCCCTGTTGAACTTTGTTCCTTGTACTTTCTGAGCACCTCAGATATGCTCTATGAATATAATAATTACCTCGAGAACCTTTTTAGCTGGGCAATACCTCCATTTCATAGAAGAGAACCCTGGTATTGAGTCCATTTACAACTAATTTTTTTTTAAAATATCAACACAAATAACAAAATTATGGATTTATTACTTAAAACTTATCTTCAGCATTAAGTTATTTGCTGAAGATAAGTTTTAAGTAATAAATCCGTATTTTTTAACCAGTCCAGTAGCTCCAGAAAGGTTTATACTGGAATAAATATTAATCTTTTATATTAAAAGCCATAATCAGCAGCTTTTCACTTCACTCATTTTATGGTATTTCATTGTATTCCTTTTTTCTTTATGATTACTTTCCATGTTTTGTTAAATGCTTCTTACAGGATAAAAGTAGTTCCTTATATTGCCTTCTAAAAATTTTAAAGTTAAATAAAGAAATTTAATCTCCTTGAGTTCTATGTGAAGTATTTATTTTATTTTACTTTCCTTTTCTTGTGGATATAGAATTATGTTTGCCCAGTAGGCCAAAGAGTTTACTTTATTCATAATTTGCAAAGGTGGCTTTCATATATCCAGTTACCACAGGTCTCATTCTGGATTCTCTATCCTATGCTACTGATCACTTTATTTATTTATGGATTTTTATTATTCTGAATTCTTATTATAGCTTTGTAATAACTCTATAGCTGGGATGAAAAGTTCCCTTCCTCTTATCTTTTTTCAAAAATATCTTTGTTATTTATGATCTCATTTTTTTATATGAACTTTAGGTTGAATTTAAGTTTCATGAAAACACCTATGAAACACTCTGGCCTTTCACCACCACTAATCTATGTTGTGTCTCTACAGATTTGACTCTCCTGGATATTTCTGTGGGGTCTTTTGTGACTGGTTTCCTTCTGTTAGCATGATCATTTTTTAAGGATCATCCATTTTGTTATTTGTGTTGATATTTAAAAAAAAATTTAGTTGTAAATGGACACAATACCTTTATTTTATTTATTTATTTTTATTTAATGCTGAAGATTAAACTCAGTACCTCACATGTGCAAGGCAAGTGCTCTATAAGCTTTGGTAAGTGCTCTATCTCTGAGTCACAACCCCAGCCCCTGTTGATATTTTGTTTAATTATCAAATAACTTTTCATTGCATGGATATATATATATATATAACTTAATTGTGCATTGGTCAGCTGATGGACATTTGGGTTGTTTCTAGTTTTTAATTTATTATAAATAATGATATGAACATTTATAAACAATTTTGCTTTTATTTCTCTTGGGCATATACATAGGAGTGGAATTGGTGAGTTGTATATGGGTAACCCTTTAGGGAATCACAGAACTGTTTTCTAAAGCACCTGTATCACAAAATATAGTCACACTTGCAATATATGATGCTTCCAATTTCTCCACATTCTTGCTAATAATTATTATTGTCTGTATTTTATGTTTAACAGGTGAAATGGTATCTTACAATAGTTTTGATTTGCATTTTCCTGATGGTTAACAGTGTTGAGCCTCTTCTCCCCTATCTATTGGCACTTTATTTTTTCCTTTGAAGAGATGCTTACACAGATTCTTTCCCATTTTTATTTTTTATATTTTTGGTGCCAGGTTTGTACCCATGGGTGATTAACCATTGAGCCATATCCCCAGCCATTTTTATTTTTATTTTTTTGAAATAAGATCTTGCTAAGTTACCCAAGCTGGCCTTGAATTTGTGATCTTCCTGCCTCAGCCTCCTGAGTAGCTGAGATTATAGGTATGCACCCTCACATGTGGAATCTTTTCACTTTTATGATGTACTATTTGAAACACAATTGTTTTAAATTGACCAAGTCTAGTTAATTTTTCTTTTCCTTTCCTTTTATTGCTTAGAACTTTTGTGTCATTTGTACAAGACTTTGTCTAACTAAGGGTCATGAAGATTTTCTCCTATATTTTCCTCTAAGAGTTTTACAATGTTAAGCTTTACATTTAGGGCTATGATTAATTTTGTGTTAGTTTTCATGTTTGATGTTGGGCTGGAGTCTTAATTCATTGTTTTGAATATGAATATCCAGTTTTGGACACCATTTGTCAAAAATACTACTTTTTTTCAATGCATTTTCTTAACACCCTGGTTGAAAATTAATTTAATATTAATGTTTTATGTTTAAAATTAATGTTTTAATGTTATTTGTGATAGTAGGAGCAAATGTGACTCCATTTTGTTTTATGACTTCAACCTGTAAAACAACCATGCCAAGTAGAAGAGTCATGACTGGGGCAAAATGTTCTTTTCTTTTTTCTATAGAAACCTTTAAGAACACAAAAATAACTTTTGGGGTATTGTTTCTGTAACTAGGGTAATGGGGCTCTCTTTCTGTAACTGGGGTGACTGGGCTAACTGTGATTGGTTAGGCTTCCCTCCACTTGACTGCACTGTCCTGCTTCTGTAACCTGGCTTGCTTGCATTGGCTAGACCCCCCAAACATCCCTTCTGCAGTTTTCAGGCTTATAAGGAGTGCCCTTGCAATTGTTTGGGGCTGATCAGGGGAACAGCTTTATGTTCTGGTCAGCCGCCACCGGTGTGCTTCAATAAAGGCTTGATTCGATTATATGTGAGTGGTCTGGAAGTCAGTTTATGAAACCCTGGGACGAAGCTTTAACTATAACAATCTCTTAATTCTATTCCACTGATCTGTATGTCGATCCCTATGCCAGTGCCACACTGTCTTAATTACTATAAGTTTGCAGTAAGCTTGATATCAGCAAATATGAGTCCTACCACTTTGTCTTTCTTTTTCAATATTATTTTGGCTATCCTGGGATCTTAAACTTCCAAACTTAAGATCAGTTTGTCCGTTTCTGCAAAAATACCTGCTGGGATTTTTATATTGCCATCTGAGCAAAAGTTTTAGATGCATGACCATAGGATTTCTTTTCATCTATTTAGATTATTTAATTCTTTTTCAACAATGTTTTGTAATTTTAACAAACAAGTATAATATTTTAATTCCTTTAATGCCCCATTTCTTGTCTCTTTCCCTCTCTTTCCAATACAGAAAGATGGTGTGTATGATAAGATGTATATAGATCTTATCAGAAGTTTATTATATACATCTTATCAGAATCTATCTGTGATCTATACTAACCTAATGTAATGAGACATGTAAACATTTCTATATGTAGTTTTATATATAAAGTTTTATAAACCTTTTCTGTTTTATGCTGTTTTTGTACATATTATATTTATACATGTTATATACCCAATGGCATATTAAAATAATTATCATTTTATAGTTTGATGAAAGTTGAAAGGAGAGCCACTATGTATTTATTGCATAATTTTTTTTTTATTTATAACTTCTAGTTTTTTAATTTGCTCCTATAGAATTGAGTTATCTAGTTAACTTCCTTATTCCAATAGAGCTTTCTATACACCCACTTCCAGGTTTCTATTGTTGTTAAATATGTTGCCTTTCTATGTGTTGTGGGGCTAGCATATATGATTTTATTCTATTGATTTCCAAGTAAGTTATGAAAAGAAAGGATAAGAAACCTGCATTTATAGTGTCTTTAAAATTTAGACTATTTTCCTCAAATTCCTGCCCTTAGTAGATGTCTTCTTGTGGTTCATTGATCTGTAACTGATCACATGGTGACCTTTGTCTAGAAGGAGCAGATTTAGCAATATTGGTTTAAACAGATCATAATTCATCATTACCTGGTTCTGTGCATTTTGGCACCAGCAATACTCTCATGTCCCATAAGCTGTAGTTCTGTTACCTAGGAAGAAAGAAACAGTGTACATTAGGTAGGAGGGAAGAGTGCTGGGTGTATTGCTGTTTTTTCCTTCTGCATACACCTAGTACATAAACTTAGCACATAGACTACTGTCTACCTTGCAAACTTAGCTTTACCTACAGAAACACAATAATTTTTTGTTATCCAAATAAAAGAAGCTTACATCTTCATATCCAGTAACTCTTGCTCAATTCATAGTCAATCATTCAAACATACCACTAGTTTCTCTGTTAAAACACAACTACTATTTGGAGCTGCTTATTGAATTACTGAGAACATTTTTGACCAGCATATGGAAGATCTATAGTGTGCTTGTACTTTTCTTAAGAGAAACGAGATTGCTATTGGTCTTGCTTGGGGTGTTTTATATTAAAGGCATAGTGGACTGGGATTTTCCTGAACATTATTTTTTAAAGAGATACAAAAGTGTAATATTTTCATAAAAGTGTGGAAATGAGGATGCAAAAGATGAATTTTCATTAGGCTATTAGAAGTTTTATACGTAAAGTATTCATACAGGACACTGTGTCCCTCTACATGGTGAGTGTCTTTGTACATGGCCATAATGACCCCTGTATTTTAATGTTTGAATCCCTAAAGTTTGACTCTGTGGGAATTTGGGTTCCATATTTATGAATGCAAACATGATTTATCATTAATCGGTTTCAGTGATAACTCCAATTTTTTTTTTAAAAATTTTTGTGTCCATCGCAGTGCAGTAGGATTTGTTGCTCCCACCATTAAGAGGCAAAGTCTCTTTTCTCACCTATTGAATCTGTCGTCTCCTGTTGACTTATATTGAACGAAGAAATGGAGCAGAAGTGATGTGACAATGTGTCAGCTTGAAGCTTGGACTTCCTTTCCTTGGGACTCCTGCAAAAACCACTTGAACAAATCCAGGCTAGTCTGCTGTAGGAAAGGAGACTGTGACATGTCACTCCTCCATAACCAACAACCTGTCAATCCCCAGATATGTGAGAGACCATCCTAGACTTCTTGCCCACCTGGTGACCACAGGTACAACAGAGAGCCTTGTTGAGTTCAGCTGAATGTGGTCCAGACGAGAAGAAATACCCAGCAGACTGACAGATCTATGAATTAAACATGTTCCTGAATCTGAAAAACCACTAAATGATTTAATGAGTGGTGAAGAATTCAGGGTTTAAACTATCCTTTGAAGAAGCAAAGTAAACCAACTTTCTCTGAGTAGAACTCAAGATAACACATAGTTTAATGAAAAATATCTGTTCTAAGGGAAAGATTTGTTATGCAATTCAAGGTGAATGTACTGGTCTAAATAATCATTCCCTTTGGTTCAGGGAAAGCGTCTATCTGCATTTCAAGTTCATCTAGTCAAATTCTCAATGTCAGCAGTGTCTCAAAAATACTTGCAACTATTAACATAATTTTGTTTAATTGATTAACTCATATCAGAAATCACTAAATTCCTACAAAGGTTAAAATTCGTGTGCTAATAATTTTCATTTTAAAGTAAAACTGACTCTGTTTTAAAAAGTATTATATGTTCATTAAAGAAGAGAAATGGAAAAAATCTAAAGAAGAAATTTTTAAGATGAGCTTATAATCTCATCAACCCAGAAAGAATTGACATTTAAGCTGACTTACAGTTTCCCTAAATGGTTTTGCAAATTCAGACGAGGTCCAACTGGCCTCCTGCAGATAGAAATATACTTTATATGCAAATGAGAAAACTTTTGAATATGGTCTAAAAATATGGCTATGTGTTACACACACATATTTATCTTATCATAGGCATTTCTTGCAGATTTTTTTTTGGGGGGGGCAGATGTTTGTTAAATAAATGTGCATGCAAAGCAATAGCAATAAAAAGAAGAGCTATATCATTGTCACCAGAGTATTCAGCCAGAAGCCTGACTCCTAGGATCCCAACAGACCAGATTTGGCCACATGCTGCCTTGAAAAGTCCTATCAAAGAGACAAATGGTGATAACAAAAACAGGAAAGGGATTTATTTTTACTGTGGCCACATTGGAAAAACAGCATGTCTAATGACCTCCTAGAAAACTACTTTAGAGATGCTAACAGTAGCTCCAGGATTATATAGGGAAAGAACAAAAGCAGGGGTCAAGTGGTAAGCATAGTCAAGAAATCTTGGTCAAAGTATGATCTGGTTGATCATTATTTCAGATTGGTTCTGTGGGGTATTCTTGAAGGCATCAGGGGAGGCGATTGCCTGAAAGGGTCATTGTTCTAGAACTTGAGATAAGCTAGAAAGGAGAAATGATTCAAAGAGAAAATAGGTTACAGGGACAAATGGGGTTAGTTAGAATAATGATTAGGTCATCCATCTTGTCTAGTAGACTTCTAGGCACTGGTCTGGAAAGGTATCCTGCAATAGCTGTTAGTCGACCATCCTTCTCTTATGGTTTCCCTGCAAATCTTGAAAATATCTTAGTTACCCTTATCTTGATGCCTCCAACGTTGAAGGGGTGACATTGGGTAAATTTTATTAATCAACTTAGATGAACATTCCTTAAATGATCAACATGTCTTTGTGCAGTGTGGAGTAGGAACCTGACCCAACGTTTAAGGTAGCAGAGGAGATAGATGCATGATGAAGGTGAAGATGCCAAGATTTTATCCTGTTTTTAGTTACATACATCCATAGGCCCAAGTGAAGTGTCAGTGTTTTTAGCAAAAGCAAACTTTTAGTCCCTCTTAGAATCTGATGAGATGTGTGTGCCAGAAATAATTTTCTCAACTCTTACATAATCGTAATGTGTGGAATTTTTGTCACAAGCTGACCCACATGTTTTAGAATAAAATAATTTTAACAGCAATGCTATTTTTTTTCAGTGTGTAGTACATGCTAGGCCTTACTTCAAAGTCCTTCCATTTTTAAAAAATTTACTTTATCCTTCTAAATAACACTCTGAAGTAGAGAATATTTCCTGTTTACCTTAGAGATAAAGGGAATGGAGCTTAGGGAGACTAAGACCCCAGTCAGGGTCCTGTCATTGGTAAATACAGTAGCAGGGATGTAACCCACCGCAGCTCTTCATAAGTCTCATTTGGGAATCCACTCTGCTATGGAATTTCCAAGTTCTGGTGATGCTGGAAGGGTATAATTGTTGACCTTTGTGTGATTCATTTTAGCTAAGACTCTGAGAATGATGCAGACTGTTCCTTTTCCATCTTAGTAAGAAAGATCTTCTGCTCAGTTAATGTAGCAATTAAATCATTTGTTCCTAACAGGACCTAAAATTTTGTATTCCTGTAAAATAATTGTGTTTTGAAGCTTCATCTTAAAATAATAGTAGGTGGGTTGGGAAGGGTGGCACACATTTGTAATCCCAGTGTCTTGGGAAGCTGAGCCAGGAAGATTGCAAGTTCAAAGCCAGACTCAGCAACTAAGTGAGGTCCTGAGCAACTTGAGAAAAACCTGTTTCAAAACCAAAAAACACAAAAACAAAAACAAAATGGTCTGGGGATGTGGCTCAGTGGTTAATAGGACCTGTGTTCAATCCCTAGAACCCCACCCCTGCAAAAGAAAAGTAGGTTAGTAGGTGAATCTTATCTCTATATCTAAGATTCAACATGTGGGAATAATATTGAATATGGAATAACATGGACCTAGGCTGATTTTTAATTTCTACCATGCAATGAAACATGTGCGCGTGAGTTTATTAACTTTCGTAGAGATGAGACCAAACAATATTCAGACACTCTTCTTAGGAGCCTAGACATCAATGGTCAGACACAATATTGCCTACACGGGAAGTCACAGCCCAATTGGACAAAAACTACAAAATGGTTGGTTTCAGCATTTAATATTGGCACATTTGATGCTAACCAACAACAGGGGAAAAAAAGTAAGCAAGAAAGAATGGAAGAAGAAAGGAAGGGAGAGAGAGGGAGAGAGAAAGACAGGAAGGAGAGAAGGTGGGAAGAAAAAAGGAACTAGAGAGAGAGACAGGGAGAGATAAGGGGAGAGAGAGAAGAGAGACAGGAAGGGGAGGGATTGAGTTTCACACATGAAAATCCAGAGATTTCATTTAATCCTCTGTGTGTCCAGGTTCTCTTTAAAAGCAGAACATCAAGCAACATAATTCCTATGTCAAAATTAGACTAGAAAAGAAGTTAGTTCCCTCTATTAGGCATATGATCCCTATTTGGCCACACTCCCCTGATCTCATTTCCCAGGCCCTAAGGTGGTGTCAAAAGTCATCTATTGCCCCATGTGCTGGTGTGTGTGCGTGTGTGTGTGTGTGTGTGTGTGTGTGTGTGTGTGTGTTGTTTAACACTTCTCCTTGCATTCCCAGCCCCATGGTTTATAAACTAAATCCTGGTTCTAATCTATTCTGAGTAAACAAAGAGGTATTTAACTTTCTGATACGTGGTATTTCCTCTTTTCCTTGAAATTATTAATCCCCATTATTATTGATAGAGGTGATCAACCTTTTTTTTTTCCTTCTATTTTTGCCAACTCCTCCTCCTCCAGACCCACTAGAGTACAAATTATAAAATTTTCCTTAAGGACTGATTCTTGATTTCACAGAAATACTGTCCAGTCTAATAAAAATCCTCATTTAAACTACAAATTTATTATTCTTTTCTTTAATTGATTCATTCTGTTCCAAGCTCGTGCCATCGGACCATTGGGGAATAGTATATTTTAGTCTAATCTAGTGAGCTTGGTCTGATACAATAGTTCAAACTTATTAATGCTTATGCTTTCAGAATTAAAATCCTTCCCACCTTTTTCCTGCAAGATGCAGTGTTTGGGCCTGCAGGTGGAGGGTGTGGATGGGGCATACCTGATTATTCTCTCCTAGCTCTTCTTCTCTGTTAGCAGTGATCCTTGTCTTCCTGCTCCTTGGTCTCCCCTAAGTGCCTTTCATGGCACAAGTTTCCACACTGTGAGGTGCTAGAGCCAAGCATGAACTGGCTCATGGCAGCCAATTTTGTATCTCTCTTCCCAGTGCCACATTTTGTCATTTTGGCTTGTCACTTTGAAAGATTTAAACAGGCCTTAGTGGGAGTATTGGTATCCTAGAATTAACAAATGCTACAAATCAGAGCTGTTTCTCTTGAAGAATTGACTATTAGCTATTTACTAACATACTAGGGTTTCCAGATAACAAAGGTGGAATTTATAGCAGGCATCCTCCCTTTCTACCTTGACAGGGGGATTGGTCATAAATAACTTGCTTTGGCTGGGTTGACATTAGTGAGTATAATGCCAGCAGATTCTGACTAAGCCCTGAACAATGGGGTTAGTCCTCTTTGGAATTTTGTAACCACCATGCAGTAAACAAATATGAGTGACATGGAAAAACTACGCAGAAATGAACTCAGGAACAAAACTCAGAACTCAGAGGACACCTCAGACCTGCCACTCCCGGGCAGTCATCCAGCTAGCCCCCATCTCTTTAACACATCTTGGCCAAGGTCACAGACACTGGGGCATGGAGCTGTCCCCATTAAACTCTTTCTGAATTTCTAACCCACAGACTGGTGAGAAAATAAGCTGCTAATTTTTCATGTGGTGTCCTAGACAATAATAAATGTTTGGAAGAAAAGAAATTTCCAGTTTCTCAGCATTCTTAAAATCTCATGGATCTCTGTACCTGACTCAGATTCACTTCCTATTTTGTTCATCTTACATGTGTGTCTGAGAATCTTCCATAGTTTCCATTTTGTATTGCCCTAGATGGGTTATTCTATTTTTGTGTCTCTGGCTTGCTGGCAGTTAATTATTTCTCAGTTCATCTCCAACAAAATCAAGAACACCCCAGAGAAACCAACCTCTGGTCTTCTGAGATCTGACCACTCTTACCCACAGATTCCTTTGGTGGTTGATGTGGGAACGAATTAGAAGATGATCTGTTTCCTACATCCCCAGAGTGATTTGGGTAAATGATTTCCTGCCCAAAATATCTCATTTTCAAAATGAACAATATAATTTCTGGGCTACGGTTTGAAAAACTCCCACTGAATGTCAAAATGCATGAAAAAAGATTAGGAAACTCTTAGGACGTGAATATGGTTTTGAGTGTGTTTCCCAAGGATTCAGGTGTTAAAAGCCAGGTCTCCAGGGTGTGGTGTTCAAAGATGGTGGGACCTTTAAGAGAGAGCCCACTGGAGGATGGTTACTAGCCCTCCTCTCTTCCTGGCTTCCTGGCTCAGTATGTACTCTGTCCCTCTTGCATATTGTAAGGCCATCTGCCATGAGGTGATATAGCAATGGGGCCCTCACCAGAGGTAGGGTGATGCTGTTTGGACCTTCAGCCTCCAAAACTATGAGCTAAATAAAGTTTTTTTTCTTTTATATTTTTCTTTTTTCTCCGATTTAGGTACTTCATTGTAGTAACAGAAAAACAGATTAATACAGAAATCCATCATTTTTCCAAATGAAAATATTGTTATTATAGTATATAAACATAATTTGTAGACTCTAATTGAGACTGATAACCTAATTTATTATGCTAATTATAAAGAGAAGCATATTCTACACTACTTTGCATTTGGCATGTACTTCCTCTGCTCACTTGATAAATAATTTAGCTGTCAAACAGTTGGATCCATTATCTTACTTTGATACCAAGAATCAGATCATAATTAGCTCCATGAGTAAGACCAGTTTAAACATGGATTTCATGGTGCTATTTTAAATTTAACATTTGAATCAGAATTATTGGACATGATTTGTATAATACAAAGATTGAAATATAATATACTTTTTAAAAAATTCTTTGGGTTAATGATTTTAAAATATGCTAGAAAGAAAAATCCAGAAAGAAATATAAAGTAAGTCAAGTTTTCAAGGAAGCTTGGAGAGTTTTAGAGACATTATTTTTGTTATTGTGTTTATTTTAGCCTTTTTTTTTTGGTTACTATTTAATGATATCTCACTGTGGCTTAAGTTTGCTTTTTCCTGATGACTTATAAAGCTTAGCATATTTTCACGTATTTGTAGATGTACTACAAATATTTTTCTTTGTCCGTGGTTTGCCTTCTTTCTCTCCTCATAATATCTGTGGATGGAAACGAAACCACAAGGCTCACAGTAACATCCAATGTATGATTTTTTTTATGGTTTGTGGAGCTTTGCTCTATTTTGAAACATCGTTGCATGGTACAAAGATTTAATGATATTCTCTCATTATTTTTCCTAAAAAATTTTATTCTTTACCTTATATTTTTTAATTAAATGTAAGTTCATTTGGTTTTTTAAAAATTGTTCCTTTTTATTTATTTGTTCTTTCTAGATATATAAGATAGTAGAGTGTATATTGACATTATACATACATAGAATAAGTATAACTGGTTCTAATTAGGATCCCATTATTGTGATTTTATGGGATGTGGAGTTACATTGCTCATGTATTCACACATAAGGATAGGAAAGGTATGTTCGATTCATTCTACTCTCTTTTCTATTCCCATCTCCCCTCCCTTCCCTTCATTCCCCTTTTTCTAGTTCAATGAACTCCCAGTCTTCCCCTCCCTTGTTGTGGGTTAGCGTCCACATATCAGAGAAAACATTCTGCCTTTGGTTTTTTGGCTTATTTCATTTAGCATGATATTCTCCAGTTCCATCCATTTATTGGCAAATGCCACAATTTTACTCTTCTTTATGGCTGAGTAATATTCCATTGTGTACATATACCACATTTTCTTTACCCACTCATCTGTTGTAGTACACCTAGTTTTGTTCCATAACTTGGCTATAGAATGGAAGAGAATCTTTATCACTAGCATCTCAGCATATTAATCTCTAGGATATATAAAGTACTCAAAAAATTTAACTCCAACAAAACAAAACAAAACAAAATACAAATAACCCAACCAATAAATGGGCTAAGAAACTAAACAGGCACTTCACAGAAGAAGAAATGCAATTGGTCAACAAATATATTAAAAAATGTTCAAAATTTGTAACAATTAGAGAAATGCAAATAGAACTACACTGAGATTCCATCTCACCCCAGTCAGAATGGCAATTATCAAGAATACAAGTAACACTAAATGTTGGAGAGGATTTGGGGAAAAAGGTTCACTTACAATTGCTGATGGGTGCAACCACTCTGGAAAGCAGTAGGGAGTATTCCTTAGAAAACTTGGAAACAAACAATCATTTGAGCCAGTTATCCTACTCCTTGGTTTGTAATCCACAGGACTTAAAATCAGCATACCACAGTGATGCACACACATCAATTTTTATAGCAGCTAAATTTATAATACCATTCATATTTCGGACTGCAATCCATCTGAAAAACTTTTATTTATAGTATCATGTAGGGATCAAATGCATTTTTTTCGAGAAGGAAGTTCACTTAGTATCATTCATTGGAAAGGTCATGTTAATACCCTGGAATTGCAATTTGTCATTAACCAGTTGACCATATAAGTTTGGCTTCCTAGGTTCCAATTTTTATTCCTGTACACCAACACCACACTGTCATGCTTCTACATAACAGGTCTTGGTATCTGGTTGCAGCTTCATCATTTTGGCATATATATTTTTCAACCATTATTGCTAAACATTTTTCAGATATGGTCTATAGAAATCTTTCATTAATGAATTATTTATTCATTTCACTTTATACATTTCTATTGTGGTACTTTTATTCTTAGCAGTCTGCAAAAGTTTCTATTTAATAATCATATAATCTTTTTGGTTATCATGGATGTATTGAATATTATGCATAGCCTGTGGTTTCCTTATTTCTTTATATTATTTTGGTTTTACATAAAATAAGTCAGAAAATTAATATATTTTTTCCTTTTCCATTTTATATTTAGAGATATATTTTATATTTGGAAAATTCTTTTCTACTATGTAATAAGGCAACACGTCTTTTAGCTTAACTGGCAATTATTTTATAAACTCCATGAGATAGAAAGCTATTTTTTTTTCAGAGTAGGGAAACATCTAATTCCACATTAATTATTTTGTAATAATTTCCTTTCTTTACCCTTTGACTAATGTTAGATGTGCTAAGCAACTCAGTGAGACCATGTCTGTAATAAATACAAAAATAGGGTGGGGGATGTGGCTCAGAGGCCAAGTGCCCCTGAGTTCAATACCCAGTACCAAAAAAAAAAAAAAGTTCACGAATGTCTATTTCTGGGCTCTGCATTCTAGTCTATATGTCAGTCACTATGTTTCTCTATTATGTATATATTGCTTTATTTATTGGAACATTATCATTGTTATAAGCTGAATTCTGTCCCCTTCCGGTCCCTAGGTTGAAGTTCTAACTCCCATTTCTCAGATTGTGTTTACAGAGTCTTTACAGAGATAATTAAGTTAAAATTAGGCTATTAATGTGGGCATGAATCCAATGTAACTAATATTCTTAACAGAATAGATCAGGTCACAGGCTACAGAAGACGCAGGGATAATATGGCCACTTGCAAGCTAAGGGCAGAGGCTTCCCAAGACAGCCCTGTGGACACCTTGATCCCCAGAACACCAAGGTAACAAATATCTGTTGTGTGAGCCTCTCAGGTTGTGGGATCTTATTACAACAGCTCTAAGAAAGTAGTACCATCCTTATTTTCTTGTTCAATAATTTCCCTAGAAATGTATTTTTTTCTAAAATAATCATCTTTAACTTCTTAAAATATTGCTCTCATATTTTTGTCACTGTGTTATTGAGTTATTTTATTATTTCATTTTATTACTTCACCTTTATTCAGTATGTCAGTCTT
The DNA here is from genome assembly GCF_047511675.1 of Marmota flaviventris. NCBI lineage: Eukaryota > Metazoa > Chordata > Mammalia > Rodentia > Sciuridae > Marmota > Marmota flaviventris. The sequence continues at coordinate 193,761,303 of NC_092498.1, forward strand.
AAGTTGTCAGTGAGAATTCTGACACACCTATTTAAGAAAAGGGTATAATTAGAGAGGAAAGGGAAACCAAAAGAGGAAGTCTGGGAAGAGTAGAACAAAGATATGAGTTTTTCAGTCTGTGGATACTGAAATGGCAGAAAACAGCATCAGCTCAGGTGACCTTGCACAGGAATCGGACGGCTAGAACTGCATTTCTCAAACTGTAATGCACATTTTCATCACTTGGGGATATGGTTAGATGGAGACTGATTCTGAATCAGTAGCTCTGGGTGGGCTCAGGATTTGGCATATGTAACATGTTTCCAGGTGATGCTGCCGCTGATCAATGGACTTTGTCCTGACTTGTAAGAGACTGGAATTGTTTGTGCCTTCATACTTCCCTTACTTCTGGTCCTGCTCAGGTGTGGACCTGTTCCTAATACCTGCCTCACACTCACAAACTCACTTCTGTAGGTCTTACTGGCAGACTCTCCCTGCATAGTTGAAATTACTCAGCATTTTGCCCTCATCTTAATGGTTGAACCAGAATTGATATACTATTTTATCTTTTCTGACCTAGGTGGAATTATTTTGCCAACCTAAGCCAGTTTGATGCTATATCCTGGCCCTTTCTCCAGTACCATTCCGTGCCATCAGTCTTCTTCAATGAAATCAGAAATCACTTTTTGTTTATTTTCAATAAAATTGAGGTGCGCTTAATAGAAGTTGCATTTTAAAGAAGTTTACCTTTTTTTTAAGGTGGAAGTCTATAAATACAGACTTGAACTTAAATAAAAACTTGAACTTATAGAAAAAAACTTGTAGAAAAAGCTCAAAGTTCTTAGAAATGAAAAATGTTAGATACTCAAGTAGAACAAAACAAGTTTATTATCATTTAACAATAAGCCTCCTAGTTTTCCTGTTGCCCTTAAAGTGACTCTTACATAATATGTTCCTAACATTTTGTTGTCTTCCATTAAAAACTTTCTTAAAAATCCATTGAATTGATATTTTGTTAAGCAAAGAGATTTAGATTTCTCTGCATGAAAGTAAGAATATCTTTCAAAATTAATGTTTATTGATACACATCAATAAATACACAACCAACTGAATGTTTGTTACCTGAATCCTTACTGGAGATTAAAATGAAAATAATAACTGGCATTTTAACTAACTAGTTATTTTTAATCTTTTTTATATGAAACAGGAAATTCATTTTGATACTTGCTTTTATCAGAGAGAATTTTTTTTTTTTTTGGTGGTGCTGGCGATTGAACTCATGGCCTTGTGCATACAAGGCAAGCACTCTACCAACTGAGCTATACCCGCAGCTCAGAGAAAAGTTCAGGCCATTTTGACACAGTTAAACCAGATTTTCAATCTGATAACTTTTATTTCAAACTTGGCAAAGATGGATTATGGTAATGAGACTAAGTGTGGTCGTGATTGAATAGAATAAACCAGATAATATTTCTCCAAGTCAGCTCACTATTTTTATCAGAATTAGAGCAAGGGGAATCAAGACAGAAGTGCCACGAGCCTAAATGGCATCTGAGTTGGAAGATGTAGAACAATCACTCTGAGGATCAGTGAAAAAGTAAGTCACAAGAGCTGAGTGAAATTGTCCCTATTTGCTTCTTGTGAATCATTTCACGAACATGCATGGATGGCACAGACATTGATTGTGTGAGGCTGAGTAGATGGTCGTTTCCTTCTGACTCTAAGGTGCTACCGAGATGAGGGTCAGAAGTCCAATTGAGTTTATCCTGCAGGTGCAGCTCAGGTTCTGATAACAGATTCATCTAATGCACAAATCTAAAGCTGTTGTTGTTTTTGCAGAAATCCTTCTTGCAGGAGCTCTATTTAGGAACCAATTCCTCTTTTACAGGGAAGACCAGCTATATAATTTGCAGGGTCCAGTGTAAAATGAAAACATAGGTCTCCTTGTTATGAAGCTATTAAGAATTACAAGTCAATGATAGAAGAGTATTAAACCAAACTTGGGCCCTTCTGAACACAGGGCAGAAGCTTTATGTTCATGAATCCAGCCAGACCTCTTTATGGATACTTCTTTCAGTACAAATCATATGGAGCAGATTCAAAGTTTCTAGTAATCTGCAAAGAAGCCTCAAGATGACTCAGTTTTTATTATGGACTGAATGTTTATGTTCTCCTAAAATCTATATGTTGAGGCCCTAACTTCTAAAGTGAAGGTAATGGAGATGAGGCCTTTGGTAGGTAATTAGATTTAGATATAGTTATCAGGGTAGGATCTCCTTGATGAGATTAGTGTCCTTACAGGAAGAGACCAGAGCATGCTCTTTCTCTCTTTCAAGATCCCTCTCTCTTGCTTTCTCACATTGCCGTGTCATACTTGATATGAAAAGAAGGCAGCAGTCTGCAGGCCCGAAGAGACCCTCACCAAGAAGCAAGTCTTCTACTGCCTCTTTTATCTTGGAATCCCAGTCTCCATAATTGTGAAAAATCTTTTGTGTAAGGCATGCAATCTATGGTCCACTATTCCTCTCTTATCAACAGTGTTTATGTTCCAAGCCTCTCCAGTGGATGCCTGAATGCTGTATATTCTGATCTTTTATCTTTTTAAACTGTACCAGCATCCCTATAATAAATTTTCATGTTTTTACTTCAAGGAAGCACGTTATGACTTCTATTTGGCACCTCTGAATTGCCAGCATCACTAATCTTGCACTTTGGGGCCATTACTGAATAAAATAGGATTGATTTATTACAAGAACAGTGATACTACCCCCAATCAATCTGATAACTGCGATGGATTCTGGATGACTAACAGATAGGTAGCACATACGGCATGAATATACAGGACAAAGAGATGATTCACAGCCCAAGTGGGATGGAGCAGGACAGCACATGATTTCATTGTGTTGCTCAGAATGCCATCAGTTTTAAACGTATGAGTGATTTATTTCTGGGATTTTTCATTTTTAATATTTTCACACCACAATTGACTGTAGGTAAATGGAATCATGGAGAGAAAAACAATGGTATAGCAAAATTATTTTAGAGCAGCTTTAGCTGACTAACACAAATTGGTACCAGGAATGAGGTGTTGCTCTGACCAATACCTAGAACTTTGGGAACATCTTTGGAACTAATTAATGGTGATAGGCTGAAATAGTTTTGAGGTGCATGCTAGAAATACAGCAAATTTCCATAAGGACAGTTCTTGGGGGAGCTCAGAAAGAAAAGAGAAGAGCTGTAGAAAATGACTACATATTCTTAGAGAAGACACAAATTATCAAAAACAAAATATTGTTAGAAATATCAATAATAAAGGCCATCTGGTAAGGCCTCACATGAAAATGAGGAAAATTTTATTGGGAAATTGATAAGAGACAATTCTTACTATAAACTAGCAAGGAATATGGCTAAATTGTTTTTGTGCTCTATAGCTCTATAGGAAGTAGAACTTGCAAGCAATGAAGTTGGTACTTAGCTGAGGAGATTTCTAACCAAAGCATTAAAAAGGTGACTTGGTTCTTTCTATCTAAGTGCTCAGAGTAAATACAAGGAGAGAAAAAAAAATAATCAAAGAAGATTGTTAAACAAAAAAGAACCAGATTTTAAAGATTTGGAAAATTCTCAGCCTGTCTGTATTGCAAAAATGAGAAAGCATGGTCAGAAAAGAATGTCAAAGGTGTGGCTGACAAACTATTTGATAAGGAAATTAGTATAAATGTGAACAATGAACTTATTTAGCTATCGCAACAGAAATTGAAAAAAAGGGCTTTGGGGCTGGGGATGTGGCTCAAGCAGTAGCCGCTCACCTGGCATGCTTGCAACCCGGGTTTGATCCTCAGCACCACATACAAAGATGTTGTGTCCACCGAAAACTAAAACATAAATAAAAAAAAAAAATTCTCTGTCTGTCTGTCTCTCTCTCTAAAAGAAAAAAAAAAGGGCTTTTACCAGAATCCAATCTTGCTGGCTGGCACCCTGATCTCTGAGAAATACATTTCTGTTATTTAAGCTACCCAGTTTGTGGTATTTTGTTATGGCAGCTCCTGCTAATGAAAATGGTTTTGGTTTTTTTGTTTTGTCTTGTTTTGTTGTTTTTGCCTAATTCCCGTTTTCTGCGAAGGGAGCACAAAACATTCTACAGATGGCTTTTCACAGGACTATGCATGAATCTCTAGTCAGGTTCTTCTCTAGAAAGAAACATTTTCTAAAAGGTTTCAAAGCTTCAAGAATTTTTGGTTCTATCTCTGAGGAAATTTGGCTTTTTTTTCACTTCTTAATGTTTGCAATACATTTTTTTTTTTTTGCATTTTTAGGGGTATTCTGGAGATCCCAAGACATTCAAGCTTTGATAAACTCATAAATATATAATGGTGAGGGAGAATTTTCAGTAATCCTCTCCCTAATTTCAAAAAGAATTCCTGCTCCTTCAACATGGAGACTAGAGTTGCTTTCTTCAGCCATTTTTTTTTTTTGAAGTATGCACACAGAGATCAGTGCAATATTTTCTTCTAACTGGCTCCATTCAGTGTTGTCAGTTTTCAGTAGCAACAATAATTGCTTTTCAATGAGCAGTGTGTCAGTGCCCCTCCAATTATTATTGCATATTAATTTGATTAGACAGAGGGGGCTCTGTGAGTCTTGACTTCCTGCCAGTACAATCAAATGTGAGATGTGGGAATGGAAAGTAAATGTTACTTTCAATACCCTGGGGAGAAATGTATTACTTATAACTTATTTAAAAATTTAGTTATATTTTAGTTTAAAAGTTTAAAAGTCTTAAGTGGATTGAGGGCCCGAAATGGACACCCAATTAATATTTTACTCCTTCCTGGTCCAGGTACAACACAATTTCAAAATTTAATTTTTTTAACAGCCCCATTGATCTAGACTGAATTGACACTACCTTGAAATTCATTTTGAAGCCTTAATCGCCAATATAACTCTAAATGGAGATAGGGCCTTTTATGAGTTAGTTAACATTAACTTAGGTCATAAAGTGGGGTCCTAATCCAACAGAAATGGTATCCTTATAAGAAGAGGAATAGACAAGGAGAGCTCTCTCTCTTTCTTTGTGCACACACAAGAAATCCAACAATAGAGTTATGTTCCATGGAACCTGAAATTTAGAGGGGCCACTCTGACATATGTTATAACTTGCCACTATTATATGCAATACTCATACTGAAAAGGTCTTGAATAGTAAATCTCCAAAAATTATCTTACCAAAGGTTGGATAATTTACATATGCTCCAGCCATGTTCAAATAATAAATCCTTTTGTTTGGATAATATTGGCCTCAAATCAAACAATTTAGCCTGCCAAGTAAAATCCCTGTCATTCAAGATCCTAAGTTCATCCACAAATATTTATAAATTGTTGGTAGTACATGGAATAAACATCAGTTGTAGGGGTTTCTATCTCTACTTCTCCTTGCAATCTGTCTGTCTGTCTTTGCCTTTCTGGATCTTTCTCTTAAACAGGAAACTTTGAAGAGGCTGTCAAAGGAAATGATTCCACTTCTTGTAACCAGAAGAGTATTTCTAGGTTAGCTGCAAATTATGTTAGGACTAGGCCATCAACAGGAATCCATCTCTTTTTTCTTTTTTACTGTATGACTGTAATGTATGATAAATCTTTGCATTTTTCTTTTTGCTCCAATGAAATAAGTACTTAGGCTTGTGAGGGGGATCCCCTTCATCCTGTAAAGATGTACTCGTTTTAGTTCTCTTCCAAATGAGAGATGGCAGTCATAAATTTTTGATAAGGGAAATGTTGACTATAGGATTAGATGATATTAAATGTTTTTTTTTTTTTTTTGTCTATCTGCAATGTCTTTTGTGGAATACAACAGTGAAGTAATAGTCTAAAGAAATGAGTCTGTTTTATAGAGCACCAGTTCTAGGCACTATGGTAGATTTTTATTACATATGGAAAATCATTTAATCCTTGTACCCAATGTGGCAAATTGGGTGTGATCATCTCTGTTTCACAGATAAGAGACTAACTCTGAAATAAGTATGCACACAGTTACCCAGGCAGAAAATGAGAGAGCTGGTGTTACTGTGTAGGTCTATCTGACATCCTTTTCAATTCAAAAACATGAAAGGAAGTATTTCAAAAGGATACAATGAAGTGTCATTGATGTATTAGGTGTAGTAATATTTAGATTTCCAATGAAATGGTACCCTCTTTGCTAAATCCCACTTAAAATTTGAGGAGTTTTCATGGATCACTGTCATAAATTGGCCATTCACTGAGCATATTTTCTATGTCAGGCAAATGAGTTAAGTACCTCGTATGCATTAGTTTGTGTGATTCTCCGAAGAAATAATATAAAGGATATTATCTGTATTTTACAGATGAGGTAGGTACAACTCAGAGAATTTTATTAATTCGCTAAGATTTAAGAGAATTTAGTTTCATTAACTCACATAGATCTAGGTAGTAAAGTTAGGACTCAAACCAGTTCTTAAGATTTCTGATCCACATTCTTAACCATACCCTCTTCTGTCATACAGGTACGGACTCTACTTCAAGACAAGCTTTTACAGGTTTAATGGGGGAATAGGATCAGCCCTGGAAATGGAGATCATGTGGGACTGGGTCTGAGAGTAAGCCTGAGACAGTCTTGTATTTCCACTAAACATGCAAAATGGCAAGAATCTCCAAACACGATCTTGGCAGTAGTATGTATCCACAATGAGCAGAAGCCTTCAAGCATTTATGCTCAATTTGTGTGCAATTAGTGTGGATTGGGAAACCTGTTTCCATGGGGGCATGCATGCAAGCAAAGAACTGGTAAAATAAAGGGCTATGTGGCCTATTGAAATCCATTTTTGACTGAATAGACAGCAGAAATTCCAAATCATAGGCCTCACTCTCATTATTGCTTTTGGAGAAATCTATACTTGTTCTGCATTCCAGGAGCACAAGATAATTTTTCATAATTTAAAAATTATTTTATGGGGTCACATTAACATTTCGCAATGTCACATCAACATTTCTCTTTCAGCGTTCTGTAATTAACCTGGTATCTTTATAGAGGCACTTATCAAGAACAAATTCTGCTTCATCACTGAACTCTTGTCCTGGTGGAGGCTTTCTTGGGTGACATCACTACCCCACCCCCACCATTGTATCCTCCCTCAACCATCACTATCATAATGATTTTACTTACCGCTTGGAAGTCACCTTGGTTCCTTTAAATCTAAATTTTAGAGTAAAACTGTCTGATACAGCAACTGCTACTCACATGTGACTTTTAAATTTAAACCAATTTAAATTATAGCAAATTAAAAATTCAGTTTCTCAATTTACTATCCATGATTAAGATACACAATAGCCATATGTGGCTATTTGCTACACTATAATATTGAACATTGCCAGTTTGAAACATTTCCATCACTGCTGAAGGTATTACTGGATTAGAGATTGGATTTCCTATAGAATATATCACTTAATATTATGGGAAATTGTATTAAATTTCATCATGTACCTTTCCCCCTACAGTGCATTGTATCTAAGAGAGAGCTGGTGGTACTCCTTGCAAGAGGATTATGTATACATTTGCTCTACTGCCGTCAAACTTGGACATATGACTTGTCTAATGAATTGTGAGCACAGTCAATTAACTACTAAGAGAGAACATAAATAGCTCCTGTGAACCTCGCCATGATGTCTTTTCCTTTTGTCGTGAGACCAGCAATGTTTGAAACTGGGACTGCTTCTGGGTCGTTAAATGTTAGTAATATGAACAAAGCTGAACACATCCATAATCAATATTTAAGGTAAAGGAAAATACCATTTTATTGTTGCAATTATTGCCTTCAGTATCATTTTTGATCACATGATAACTTGACCTAAGCGGACTGATACAAATTCCCTTTCATATTCTAGAAATACAACCAGGGATACCAAGTTATTTTCATCAGTGGTATTTTGCACGGGGCTGGGCAGGAAGCCAAGATAACAAGAACAGACCATAAAGATGACACAATTGACAATCAGGTTCACATATCATCCAGAGAACAAAAGGTTTGCCCCTGGGTGAATTGGTTAAACCATGTAATAGACAAGAGCTGGTATTTTTGGATTTCATTCTATTATCGAGTGCCTAGAATCTGAGTGGTTTTATCCCTAGGGTGTGAACAGCCCTTAGTTGAAGAGCCTTCTGTGTGAAAGGATGTGCTTTCTGCAGTCAAGTGACTCTTTCCATTTATACTAATAACCTCTTTGATGACAGCATGAGCGATTTTTCTCTTTTCATTTCTAGAGTATTTTTCTTCCATTCCAACACTATCTTTATGATTTTCCATCTTAGTAGGGTCATAATAAATAGGAATATGCAGCAAGGGATTGAAAAGTTGAAGATAAAGTTTGTAATCATTTATGACTTGTTCCACCTGAGGAGATGTGGGAGACAAAAGGGAATGAGGTCTTCAGGTTGGCATTTTAGTTTATTTTTATACATTGAGTCTTATATTTATTAAAAGAAGAGGAACTGAAAATCATCATTTCCTCACAAGATGGAAACTTGCTGCTCAGGTAATGTTCAAATGAAGGAAGAAGGCATTGTAGAGACAATTAAAACTCCTGCATGTCCTGGGGGGAATTTTGAGATAAATAATATAATGAGTATTGGAATTAAAATACTAAAATGAAAGGACAGGTGATTGAAGAGCTACTGTGCCAAGCATAAGGTGTCCTAGAACTAATGCTAAGACCATGTGAAGAGGAGCAGATTCTTCCATCTGGTCTCTGCTGTATTAAATTTATAAATTTATAAAATTAATGCTTTGCCTACATGAGCTTAGTGGCTCTAACTTTTGAGTGAATTTTAACAAAATCATCTACACAGCTTACAAACATACATCATGTGCTTAGGTTTGAAGAAAAATATATGTAAGTTTTTACTCAGAAATTCTAAATGCTCATTAATATATTGGGGAAAACTGTATACTAGTGAAATTATGATAGTATTAGTCCAAAGCAGAATTTTAGGTTTTACTGCTTCTTTTATCCACCAGGAAAGTACTCAGAAAACAACTCACAAATATAGTGAAAGAAAAAGCAAAGAAAATTAAAATGGGATCCTAGAAAATACCTAACACAAAAGATGGCAATAATACAGAAATAGAGGGGAAAAGATATAATATATGTAAAAACAAATAGCAAAATGGTAGAGGTAAGTACTATCTTCTAATTATATTTATGTTTCCATTAAGTGTAAATTGATCAAACAATTCTATCAAAATGTAGGAACTGGCAATATGGAGACAGACATATTCCAAATATGTACTGCTTATAGGAGACATACTATTTTCAAAGACACAAATGGGTTTGAAAGTAAATGAGTGGAAAATGTTTACCATGCAAACAGCTATAAAAAGAGAGATACTAGTACCAGACAAAATCAACTTTAAGACAAAGAGACTACTAGAAAAAATGTGATGCTTATGTTGATTAAAGTGTCAGGCAAAAAAAAAAAAAGGAAGATGTGATCATTATAAATATATATAGACACCTAAAAACCAAGTCCTAATTTTATGAAGTAAAATTCAAACAGAATTAAAGGAAGGAAAAGACAAATCAACAATAGTGGCTGAAGATTTCACTATTCTTTTGATACTTTGACTTATTATTTTTCCCCACAATATTATTAGTGCATACTAGTTGTACATATTAATGAGATTTGCTGTTATATATTTATACATGTATACAATATAACAATATAATTTGGCCAACATACTCCCCAGCATTTTCAACATGTAGTAGAGTAAGTAGACAGAAAACCAGCAGGGAAATAGGAGTTTTGAATAACACTACAAACCACCTAGACCTAATGGGTATCTATAGATCACTCCACCCAGGAACAGCAGAATATGCATTTTTCTATGTGAGTGAAGATGAGATCAGTTGCTTGTTCTATCAAAAGCACATAGAGATTCTGCCAGATAGTCTATAGGCTAGGCCATGAAAAAAGTCTCAATCAATTTAAAGTAATCTGAAATCTAAAAACTGTGTATTTTTCTGACCATATGGCATTAAATTATCAATCAATTACAGACAAATTTTAGATTTGGATTCAGATCATTAAATAAGGAACTCTTTGCATGGGTTATTCTTATGGTCAGCAGTCTCCTAATTTGTTCTGACTGCCTCTTAACTTAAATATTATATGTATACACACACACATATATAATTTGTTGATTGACTTTACTAATGAGCTCAGATCATAAGTCATGTGTTTAAGGCATTTCAAAGAAGCATTTCCACAATTTTCGTTTTCTGGGTTTTAAATGACTTCTCTGGTTAATGTTCTACTGAGTTTTAAATGGACTCTGGCTAATGTTCTACTTAATGTTGATCATTAGCTATAGCAACTGGATACCAAATGCTCTCCTAATAGTCAGAGGCAGAAGGAAAGACAACTTGTTCAAAATAGCTGTATAGAGTTAGCACAGTTATGAACTAAAGGAAGGAGTGAGAAATAAAGCAATAAAGTACAATTAATACAGTAGTCAAGACTAAAATTATTTTGGGTTAAGGCCATGAAAATAATAAAGATAAACATTTTGGGGGATGGGAAAGGGATATTCATAATCAATTTTTTTCTAGAGGAAGGTGCTGGATCCAGTTGTACAACAGACCTGCTTTATCCACAGGAATGAGGACTGGGGATTGGATGAGACATTTTACATAATTTCTCTTCATTTCTTTCTTCCCATTATCATTAGTGAGGGAACGCTCATAGTTTGAGGCAAAGGTTTGTTACTGAGTCTGTACTTCTAGGCTTATTCTTTGATCCTCTTAATAGTTCCTGTATACTTTAGGAATTCAAATTAGAAGTAAAGGGAATTGAATTCCATCTGTGACCTTTTTACATAATGAAGTGTCCCCAACTTCTGTGCCAGTGTTTTCAGTTTAAGAAAAATTCTATCTGCTCTTAGTGTTCTTTCTTGCATCCACCACATTTCCCAGAATATATTTAGGGGAGATTTTTCAATAGTTTCTCCAAACTCAAGAATCCAGTTCTTTCTTGGAGTGTTGGCACACGGAAGCCATGGTATTATGGGGCGCTCTCTTTCAAATTTGTGAAGTAAACATTTCTCCTTCCCCTTTTATATTCTTGAGGTTATTGTTTAAAATTGAAGTGAAATGTAACCTAGAAATAAAAATAAGTGTTAAAGCAATCTAAAGAGAGATACTAATGCCAGACAAAATTAATTTGAAGATAAAATATTATTAGAAAAATGAGAGTTATGATGATAAGAGTCATATTTATAAATATATATGACTCATATATATGAATATATATATATATATATATATATATATATATATATATATATATAGTTTTATTTAGAGCACATGACTTCATCCAGTTAACTTGGTCTCTGATTCTTTAGATGTACCATATGCTCCCTTATAGGTTTTTCATTTCTACTCCATAAGTATTTGTGATAATTAATACTGTTTGGATGTCTGTCTTGTGGCACTTTTCACATTTTATTTCTAATCACTCCCAGAGTCCTGCTATTTGTATATTATGGTCTTCATTCAACACATGGAAGGATGTTGGCTCTGAAATCTTGGCTAGTTGGTGTGAGTGCAATAGTGGAGTCATCCCTGGGCTGGCTAAAGTGCTGGTATCTTCTCCCACTCTTTGTTGCAAGGTGCCCTCACTTTCAGGTTCTCAGAATAGATGATTTCCCATCTAATAAATGTGTCATGAAAATCTCCTTTCTCTATGAATTTTATTTTTTAAATTGCCAATGTATTCCTTCTATTCCTTCCTCTACACAATCTTGATTGTTGTTTTGTGTTTTTCAACTAGATTGAACACACCTAAAAATTAAGCGTGTTTTAGAATTTTTTAAGAGCCTGAGATGAAGCTTTGTGTACATAAATTTTGTAGTAAATGTCTTTAAGATATATACTGTCAAAGGAGTAAGAAAGCCGAATGTCAGAGGGAGAAGATAAACAGGTCTTAGATGATGATGTAAGAATGTCCAAAGATAGGATGAGCATTCAGTTTTCTATGCAATTGTTGCCAGAAGCACAACTGTGATACACATCTGACATAGAACGTGGGGAATGGACATGGAGTACTAAAGACAGATTTGAATGGAACACCAAGGTATCATGCAGGAAACATTTAATTAAGTAAACATTTTGGAGTATGATTATATTCTAGAAGCTTCCTTATGTTTCTGAACCTTAGCCATTTTCTCACAAAGGCTGCAGCCTCATAGAGGAAGAGATAAGTCACATGGGAAAATGGAGTGACCAGTTCTTAAGAGAGTGTGCTCAGTATTCCATGAAATATCTGGAGCAGAAGTAATCCCAGCCTGAGTAGAGAAGACAAGACCACTGAGGTGCTGATGCCTGAACAGAGTCTTGATAGATACGTAGCAATATGCTGAGCAAAAGCCCATAGAATGATTCCTGGAATGAAGTAAAAGTTGGACTACAAACATATTTCTGAAATTTTGTACTTGAAAGAACTTACCTTGGCACCAGCTAGTTTCTCAAATAAGAATTTTTGTGTAATAAACACACGGCACATAGTAAATACTCAATAAAATTTTCTACAGGGGCTGGTGTTGTGGCTCAGTAGTAGAGTGCTCACCTAGCACAGGTAAGGCCCTGGGTTCCATCCTCAGCACCACATAAAAATTAATTAATTAATTAATTAATTAAAGATATTGTGTCCAACTACAACTAAAAAAATAAATATTTAAAAAAATTTTCTAGAATAAATGTGAGAAATAAGATCAACATGAGAATGTTAATAATTGTGAAACTAGACTCCTTCAGCATGAAGTAAATAGGAATATATAATCTGGGGCTTAGCAAATACTATAGATTGGATGTTGTATGTCCCCAAAGTCTCATGTGTTGAGTGCTTGATCCTCAGTATGGCGGTGCGGAGGGGGGCTGGTGGAGCCTAGTGGGAGGTCCTTAGGTCAATTGTAGGTTTGCCTCCCATTTACAAGTGCTTCCTCCATTACCATCCAGAACCAAGGTGAAGCAGCCAAAGGGGGGTGTTGCCAGAATCTGTGTCCTGTTGTTTGGACTTTTAGTCTTTAAAACTGAGCTAAATAGTTCTCTTTTCTTTATAAAGTTAGCCTACTCTTATATTTGTTCCAATAATAAAAATTGACCAATATATTAAGAATCTTGTTTTCTACTGACATCCCATATAAATCTAATTATAGAACATACATTGTGACTCAGCTAGTTTTTTTTTAGGAACTATTATACACATTTTTTTCTTTGAGACAGGGTCTCACTAAGGTTTTTAGGGCCTTGCTAAATTGTTGAGGCTGGCCTTGAACTTGCAATCCTCCTGAGTCTCTGGGATTATAGGAGTGCACCACCATGTCCAGCTATGAATTGTTCTTGTTGACCTGAATAAAACCTATATATATATATTCAGTGCCTTTCATGTCTCTATAATAAAATAATCCACAAGAGGCTTTAAAAATAACAAAGGGTTCTGTTTAGATTGTTTTTATTTTTGTGACATATTTATGAAGTGTATGTAGAAAGTATATGTACTTTTATTATGCTCAGAGCATAATAAAAGAATATGCATTTTCCATCCTCAGGAACTTACCCATCTTAAATATGATAGGTTTTAATGAAATAAATATTTTGGCAAAGTTCTGTATTAAACAAACAGTGGAATTGAGTAGGGATGAGAATAGAGTGGTTGGGAGGAAACCCAGGATAACGGGTAACTCATAAAGCAAAGGAGTATTGAGTTGCACAAAAGAGATGATAGTTAGAAAAATTGGTATTTTCAGAAAAGGTCAACACCATTAGATTTTCCTGCTAGGAGTTACGTGTGTCATGAACCATTTGTTCAGGATACCTTCAGTTGATGTTGAATTACTAGCCCTTTTTTCACTTGCAAAAGCATCCTCATTTGAATGATCAGCTTTATGGTCACCTTAATCATAGGAATCATTAGGAAAAATGGATTCACTGGTAGATGAAATCAGTTTGCAGTAGGTTGAGAAGTTAATGGGTGAGAAGGTGAGGAGGAAGAGTCTTCATAAGCCTACTGGTGAAGAGAAGGGGTGAAGAGAATAGTTTAGGACTGGGGGGATTTCTGTTTGTTTTCTGATTTTTACTTTCAAGTTAGGAGAAATGTGAAGATGTTTTCTGCTGAGAAAGTAAGAAAACTGTAGATAGAGAAAACCTGTCAGAATCCCTGGTAATAAAGAGTTCCTAGATTAGTTCTAAGTGAGACGGTATGATTAAATATCACTACCTCATCTCCTTTATTAGTCATTGAGGCTCCTGACTGCCACTCAGGGTCACAGATATTTCAGGTTTTAGGCTTTCACGATGAGTGACAACTTCTGAAAAACGAGGGCTGTGTTTTAACAAGGGCAACTATATCTGTGGTCATGCAAAGGCTCTTGCATCTTCTTCAATTTTAATATGTGTTTAAATGATTTGCCATAGTTTTTACACACCTTGTAATCAAATCATGGTCTATGATGCTAACACATTTCATTTAATACCTGAAGTATAACGAGGAGCCTGTTTATTAACAAAACACCTTTTTCATCTCTCTTGGGGATTGTAATCACTGTTTTGTGTTTTGGTGCATATTAATACTCTCAGAAGTCTGTAAATCTTCACAATGTAGAAGTAAAAAAAAATCACCTATCCACACAATGCTACTAAATAATCAATATTAACCGTACTACATATATAAAAGGGTCAGAATTAAAATGGTAAGATAAAGCCAGACTCATCACAATTAGGATTCTTATCTATTTGGAAGCATGAAGAAATATAACCTTCAATATCATTCAATCATGCATCTCTAATTGGATATTTTGTTTAGCAGAGAATTTTATTGCAATAAGAACTATTTTTAATGAAAGAAATCCTTCTATTATGAAAAAAAATGGAACTACTTTGAAACAAATTAGATTTTTGTTTAAAGTTTGAAAAAGTAATACTGATGAACTGGTGACAGGCTTATGGGCAAAGCTAGCACTAGCTCAGTGGTTCATGTATAATTGCAGTCCAGGAGACTTAGCTGGAAAGTTGAAGTCGAGGTCTCATTATAAGAAAGAACTTACTGCTATTGAAGATCTGTGCCACTAGAGTTAATATTCAGCCCAAGAGAAGCCATTTTTCAGAGAAATGTCAATGGTAATTGTGATTTTCCCAAAGAAGTAACATTCTATATAAATGATCATGTCTCATTCCCACTTTGAGTCTGCCATATTAAACATATTTTAGTTTAAGAGCTGTGTGAGTCATTTACTTCAACAGGCAGCCAATACTTGCCTTGGACTTTGCTGACTTTTTTGTCCTCAGGTCTCTGAAAATTTAGACTTGTTGGAAAGTAGTTATCCATTTTCTCATGGAAATGAGCAAAACTTTAGAAAGGAGAGATAGCCTTAGAAAAACTAATAGTAAATAGCATTGGGTAAGATGGCAAAGTTTGAATTAAGTAGACAGGAATCTATAAGTTAGCATATTCAGAGAGTCACTCTTGGCTATGCTGAGATGATAAACGAGGAAATCTAGAATAAGGAAACAACTACTTCACCTATATTAGAAGAGTTGCTGTTAGGATTGCAGGATGTTTGAGTGGAGCACCAGATTCAATGTGAAAATGGTGGGGCTCTGTTTGATCTCAGGCTTTTATTGTGAGTGGGTGGTACCTTATAAATCCTTTGTTTATAGGATCTACTTTTAAGCCAACTTGGTATGTCCACTGCATTTGTCTTTTCTCAGTCTAGTTCATCTCACTGAATGACTACCTATATTCCAAGAAAAAAAAACAAAACAGAAGTCATTCTTAATTTTTCTCTGCTCCTTTCTCTTTCATAGCCAACCAGTTCCCAAATCAGGTAAATTCCATTTCTATGGGTATTTAAAATCTATGCCCATCTTACCTTCATTGCTATAACTATAATCTATGATCTATATTATCCCTTAACTGGACCTCTGTAACTCTTCCTTCACTTTAACTACTATCATCTACAGAGCATTCTCTGTGTATTGTTTACTCTCTATACAATAGAAAAACATTTGAGCAATACAAATATAATCATGTAAACTCTCATCCTAAAATTCTTCGTTTCCTATTTTTGTTTCACAAAA